>NC_041383.1:360264249-360469292 GCF_002162155.2 Triticum dicoccoides
CCCCCTCCTCCACCCAGGTGACCCCGGTGCCATCCTTCCCCCTCCGTCGCAGCCACCGGGTACTGCCCCCTCTTCCAAGATGTCGAAGCAAGGTACCGCGAAAAATTCCCCCTTCCTCCATTTCTTTCCAACATGGTTTACCATGGCCGCCTCATGCCAGTAGTCACAATTTGTTCCTGTTCCAAATTTGGTGGTGGTTTAGGTTCATCGGTGTCCATATGTGGTGTAGAAGGTGCTTAGGAATGGATTTGTTCAGCTGCTTGTTGGTGTAAGGTTGCTAGTTGCTTGTTTTAAGGATTTAGTTCTAATAAAGGAGCTATTGTGCATGATGCTTTCCTCCTGATTTTTTTCATGCCCTGGCAAGTTATTGTATTAGATCTTGGGTGAGGCATTAGGGCAGTTGCATCTCCTAGGTTAAGTGACTAAATTTTCTCTACTGCTTGTGTTTAACTTGGCTTGACAAGTAGTTATAATCATTGTTTAACTTTTGTGAGCAACATTCATGTAATCATAACATGTGTGTGTCTGTGTGTGTGTTTGTGTGGCTGTCATGCATCTCCAGATTATTCGCTTAGTTTACTAAAGATGATTAGATCTGTCAGTGGTTGTATATGTTGTAGAATGTGTTTAGGAATGGATCTAGTCAGCTGATTGTTGGTGTGAGGTTGCTACCTGCTAGGCTCATGTACTTGCTTGTTGTACTGAGGTGGGATGGATCGTTGCCTTGCCCGTGTTTAAATCCACTTCAGGGCCTTAGAGGGGTTTGGAAGTGAACATGTCCTCAATGGGGAGTTATTGTATTAGATCATGGATGAACCCTTCGGGCAGTTGCGTGTCTCTGCCCAAGTGGATAGATGATTGTAAAATTTATCAGATGCTTGCATTTATCTTGACTCACTAAATATATATAATCCTTGTTTACTTTGAAGAAATGTCATGATATCATGTAATCATAACATGTGTGGCTTATATGTCAATATGTGGTTTATATGGCATGAAATTGGTATCATTGGCTTTTCTTTTGTCGATACTTAGTACTTACTAATAAATGTGAGTTTTTATCCTATAAGCCACATAGTGATAAAATAATTATTGGTCAATGTCTTCTCTCACTAGAACTTAATATATATGTCCTACATTTGAAGTACTCCAAAACAAAACAAAAATTCTCGATAAAACTAAGAAAACGTAGTTCATATCTATTTGTGGTAAATGACGGTGGATATTGAGCTTGGTCGATTCATAAATAGTCGCGAGCTAGTTGATGAAAGTGCATTTATCCTCTAATGATATTTTAGTGATGACCACAATATTACTGCTAATGTACCTATAATCAACTTGTCTATGATCAATTTGAAATGAGCAATACTAATTGGTCTCTTCTGCTGCTTATCAGAGATGGGGGGATTCCGCCACCGTAGGCTGCGCTCTGCCACAACAGAGTACGAGTTGGATGCTTTCGAGTTCTTCAGTGTCATACTTGAGAATTCATCCAGGAGGCAGGTATGTAAAAGGAGAGATCTCCCCTTCACCCATCCCTTTATGATAAATCTGCTTTTTGGTACATCACTCCTTGTCCCACGCTGCAGAGGCTGCCTGACACTTTCATGAAGATGCTAGATGGCCATCGGCCAAAGAATGTGAAACTCACTACAAAAAAAGACACATCCGTGACATTTTGGGCCAAACAAAAAAAAATTCCGTCATACTTATGACACTTCTATGACAATAATTGTGACAAAACCTGGTATCATCATAGATGTGGTGGGCTCCTACTTGTATGACAAAAAATCATGACAGAAAACGGGCTTTTCGTCCTGGGCGGGCCGGAGACGCAGCTTCATGACATTCTTTAGGTCGTCCATGACGGAAAAAACGTGGTAGCAGCGAGGGCGAGGAAAATTCGGGGAGTTCCCAATTACGGTGGGTGGTCGGGGGTCGAGCGATGCGCATTTCTCTCGTACACGTACGTGCATGTGTGCGAGGCGTTGGGCTGTAACTGAACCCGAGCGAGGCGTTGGGCTCTAACTGAACCCGAGCGATGCTCTAGCTATGTTAGTGAACCTGAGTGATTCCTTCGCTACTGCTGCTAACTGAAGCCGATCGATGCTGCCTCTACATGAACAGTGAGTGTTGCGGGGGGGTGGTGGATGAACAGTGAGCAGTGGGGGTGGATGAACAGGACCCCGTGGTGTTGCCTTTGGATGAACATGACCCCGATCGATCGAGCCGGCTGAGGCTGGATGAACAGGACCCCATGGACGGCTGGATGAACGGGACGTCCCCGTGGAGGGCTGAATGAATAGTAGACGATGAAGGGGTGGATGAACAGTAGCCCGTGGAGGGGTGGTTGAACAGGAGCCCGTAGAAAGGGCTAGTTGAACAATAGTCGGTGGAGTAGCGCGCGGTGGAGGCTGGATGAACAGGAGCCCGTGGATGAGCAGTCGCAGGTGGAGGCTGTGTCAGGACCCCGACTCGATGTCACATCGATCTAGCTTGTAACACCTCATATCACTTTGCGGCCTCACGCACGGTATCCCTACGGGTGTCGCCTTACCTTTTCCCGGGACCGTTTGCGCCTTTTGGCTCACGTATATGATAGTGTCGCTAGCATCCATATGATAAGGAGCCCGGGCTGACATGACTAGTTGTAAACCCAAAGTGGCATAGACTTACAGGGACAGGCATCCATGACCCAGCTTCGAACGTGTCGGTCATCAGCAAGTGGGTCCGGGCTGTAGCACTAGGCTAGCAGGACTCCGGTAAACCGGGCTGTAGCGGGCTAACAGGACTCCGGTACTCAATGCGTGACATTTCCCCGAAGGGACAGACACAGGAAAGAAGAAGGACACATGCCGGCCAGCCTAAGTGTTCCAGAGCAGTAGCAAGCTACCATGGCTCAGCGGTAACACTAGGAGACATTTCCCGGTAAGAGAGGCTACTAAAGATAAACAACTAGATAGTCAGATCCCACACATACCAAGCATTTCAATAACATACACACAATATGCTCGATATGTGCAAATACAACATGGCATCACAACATGACTCTATGACACAAGTACTTTATTTAAGGCTCAGAGAGCCATACATAACATACACATAGGTACGGGTCACATGACCCAGCATTCAAGTCATACAGTCATACAAACCAACAGCGGAAGTAACTTGTCTGAGTACAGACAACTAGTAAAATAAAAGAGGCTTGGTAAGCCAAGCTATACTACGTGGTCCTTCACAAGCTCAGGATCACCACCTGGGCCTTAGCCTACTCATTGATGTCAACGTCTACGAAGAACCCATCAGAAGGGGTTGCAGCGTCTTCTGTAAAAATGTAGATTATAGCAACATGAGTACAAAGGTACTCAGCAAGACTTACATCAGATCCTACATACATGCACATTATCAAGAAGGGTTGGTGGAGTTGTTGCAGCAAGCCAGCTTTGACTCTTGGCTAGACTATCCTACGAGACTCCAACTTGAAATGGTTTTGCGCACACGAGTCCACTACTCACCACTTCAATACACTACCGAGGATCCACCTCCGTCTTCCTACGGAAGAGCCATCCTCGGCAGGCACGCTTATCTTGAGGCTTTTAATAGTTTCCATTTACTTGTCTATGACATGTATAGGCAACCAAGTAGTCCTTTACCGCGGACGCGGCTATTCGAATAGATCATGTTAACCCTGCAGGGGTGTACTTCTTCATACATGTTTCCACCACTTAGCGTCTGCACACGACATGTGCTCGGCAGACTTCAAGCGAAAGCCGACGTGGGTGTAGACCACGACCTACCTAAACACCTAAGTCTCTAGTCCAGGTTTATCGCCTATTCGGGTTCCATCCATGAGGAGATCCGGCCGAGGTTTCGCTCACAGCCCCAAACGATGTGAACAGGGTTCCCGAGATACCTAACGGGTATTCGGTACACCGTGCCACGTACCTACCGCATCACAGCCCACCCCTACGGTCAGCACTGTCCACGGCCTCCAGTAGGCTACAAACACCAGAAACTACTTGCAACTCCTGGACAGAGGACTAGGGTGAATAAGAAGTCGAGCGGGGTCATATTTCAGGGCCCAATGCATGGTAGTAGCTGTATCTTAAATCACACATATAGATCTCAGTGCTTAAGGTCGGCTTCAATGAAACAACCCACCATGTACTCCTACATGGCCTCTCATCGATACCTTTACCAAATCGTGTTCACCACACCACTCTCATTACCGACATAATCATTTCACTCTAGCCCATCACCCAGATGAACCAGACCTGACACGACTCTAAGCATAGCAGGCATAGCAAGGTAGGAACAACACATACATATGGCTCAATCAACTCCTACACATGCTAGTGGGTTTCATCTAGTTACTGTGGCAATGACAGGTCATGCAGAGGAAGTGGGTTCAACTACCGTAGCACTCAGCAGTTTGAAACGCGTTGTCTTAATGCAGTAAAAGAGAGCAGGAGCGAGAACATGTGATTGTATCGATATGATCAAATGGTTGGTTGCTTGCCTGATGGTTCGATGCACTGATACGGTTCTTCGTTAGGGTAATCACGGTACTCCTCGGAGACAGAACCTGCCGCAAAGAACACCGATACACAACCATCACCAAACAATGTGCAACAATATGATTCATGCATGAAACATGGCAATATGAGTGTGTTGGGCTAATGCAACTAAGACCAGAAGGGTTTGAACCAATTTGAATCAAAGATTCAAATTTCAAACTCAAACATGGCCCTTTAAAGTGTTTTCTCCTTGTTCTGCATTAAACATCAAGTTAACTTGTTTAATCATGCATGAAAATAGTACAGATGCATAGATTGGATTTTTCTGATCATTTTTCATATATAATTTGTCTGATTTGGAGTTACAGAATAAAAGTTATGAATTTTTGAAATTTAAACTATATTCTGGAATTTCCTATATTAGATTAAATCCAGAAAATCAATTACTGCGTCAGCCTGACGTCAGTGTGACATCAGCAGGTCAACGGGACACGTCCGGGTCAAACCTGATAGTGGGTCCCGCGTGTCAGTGTGATTAATTGAACTAAAATTAATTTAAACTAATCCTAATTAGTTAACAGGGCTGGGGCCCACCTGTCATCGACTCAGGAGAGTCAACCAGGGCCCACCCGTAGTCAAACCCAGGTCGGCTGCACCGGCGTTTAGCCGCCGGCGAGCCCGACGCGGCGGCGGAAGTGGTTTTGGCCGTTTCGTTCACCAAATGGGTCGCGGAGACCACCGGAGAGGAGCTGAGGTCGAGCCGCAGCTCTTGGTGGAGTCCGTTGGGGTCGGGGTGGCCGGAGTTGGCACCGGCGACGACTTTGGCGGCCACCGGAGTTCGGCCGAAGTCGAACTTGTCGCTAGGGGGGTCGGTGAGGTGCGGGGAGTAGCTAGTTAGGTGCTACGTGATGCGGTGAGCATGATGGACACCGTGGAGTGGTCGGAGGGTGACCAGGAGCACGTCGGCGACGAGCTCCACGGTGGTGGGTGCGGTTGAGCTCCAGGAGGTCGCTACACGGCTCGGGAACGAGAGAGGGAGGGTAGGAGGGGTAGCTAGGCTCACAGCGCACCCGTAGAGGCCACCGGCGGGGTCGGGGACGAGCTGAGGCGGCGACGGTGTTGAAGGGGATCTCCGGCGACGGCGGTTCGGGCGAGGTCGTTGCGGTGGACTTGGGCGTTGCGAGCGCTCGGGGCTCGGCTTGCTCGATGAAGTGGACAGCGGCGGAGCTCCTGGACATGACGAGAGGACGCACGGGCGGCAGGGAGCGCGGCTACGACGTAGGCACGGCGGCGGTAGCGTCGGCCATGGCTGGGGGGGCGCGAGGGGGAGGAGCTGGAGAGGAGAGGGGTGTCTGGGGGGTTCGGGGAAGAGAGAGGGAGCGATCCACGACGTCACCGGGCGAGGGGAGCGGCGAGGCGGCGAGCAGGTGCGTGGCGCGTGCTGCGGTCGCCGTTGGGCACCTGCCTGCCTGCCTGGCCGGTAAGCAGCTCGCTGGAGCGGCGCTGGGCTGGGCCGGCAGGTGGGCCGGGTGCTGGGCGCCAGGTAAGTTTTTCTATTTTTCCCTGTTTTCTGTTTTTTTAATACTTCTGCAACTTAGTGGATTTATTAAAAATACTTAGGCAACTCCTAAAATCACCAAACTACTCCTGGTCCATAGTTGGATTATTTCCAACATGAAACATTTTAGTTTGGAGATATTTGAGCATTTAAATATTTTATATGATTTTAAATGCCCAAATTCAAATATTTATGATTTAATTCAAAAACCCTAAGATGGCCTAGGAAAATGTGCATCACTTTTGGCAGAGGTTCTGAACCAAGACAAAAATGATGGGCATTTTAGAAGGGCATTTCAGGTTCATTGAAAAAGTTTTTAGTAAACCCTAATTGGTTTCAGAGGGGGCTGGGGGTTCTGTCATCCCCATTTCAGGTTTCTGATGAAAGAATAAACATGATGCAACACTCTAATGCATGAACTAGCTAGGATGTGACAACTCACCCCCACTCAAAAGAATCTCGTCCCGAGATTTGGGTTCCTCCGGAAAGAGGTCGGGATATTCGAGTCGAAGACGATCCTCCCTTTCCCAAGTTGCTTCATCCTCAGAATGGGGCGACCATTGAACTTTGAGAAACTTGATATTATGACGTCGAGTGGTACGCTCGGCCTGATCGAGGATACGAATGGGGTACTCTCGATATGTGAGATTATCTTGGAGATCAAGCGTGCCGTGGTCCACTCCACAGATAGGATCCGAGAAGCAACGCCTGAGTTGAGAAACGTGGAAGACATCGTGGACTCTAGATAGGTGCGGAGGTAGTTCCAACTGGTAGGCAACTTCTCCTCGTTTAGCGAGAATGCGAAAAGGTCCAATGTAACGAGGAGCCAATTTGCCTTTGATACCGAAACGATGGGTTCCCTTCAGAGGGGTAACCCGAAGGTAAGCCTTCTCGTCAACCTCGAAAGTCATAGCCTTATGTTTTCGGTCATACTGACTCTTTTGACGAGATTGGGCTGTTTTCAACTTTTCACGAACGATGCGAACTTGCTCTTCTGCTTCCTGAATCATATCCGGGCCAAAGAATTGTCTTTCCCCGGTTTTTGACCAGTTAAGGGGTGTTTGACACCGTCGTCCATAGAGAACTTCAAAAGGGGCTTTACCCAAGCTAGATTGATAGCTGTTGTTATAAGCAAATTCGGGAAATGGAAGGCATTTCTCCCATTCCATTCCGAATGAGATAACAGAGGCTCGAAGCATGTCTTCTAGGATCTGGTTGACGCGTTCCACTTGACCACTTGATTGAGGGTGGAAGGCGGTGCTAAAAGAGAGACGGGTTCCCATAGCATTTTGGAAGCTTTCCCAAAATCGAGAGGTGAAAAGACTTCCTCGATCCGAGTTAATTTCCAAAGAAACACCATGGAGAGACACTATTCGGGAGATGTATAAGTCTGCCAATTGACTAGCGGTTATACTCTCACAAACAGGTAAGAAATGGGCTACTTTAGAGAGACGATCGACAATGACGAAGATAGCATTATTCCCTCTCTTGGTCCTGGGAAAACCGGTAATGAAATCCATACCAATTTTATCCCATTTCCATTCAGGAATATCTAGGGGTTGAAGGGTGCCAGTACGCCGTTGATGCTCTGCTTTTACACGACGGCAGACGTCGCAATTAGCAATATACTGAGCAATTTCTCTCTTCATTCTAGTCCACCAGAACCTCTGGTGTAGGTCCTGATACATCTTGGTACTACCGGGATGAATGGTGAGAGGAGATTCATGAGCCTCCTTAAGGATCAACTGCCGTAGATGCTGGTTCTTGGGAACCACTAAACGGGTCTCAAAGTACACAACACCATGATCATTTGTGAAGAAACAACTAGCACCTCCACTAGCAATGTTCTCCTTGATTTTAGATATTCCCTTATCTCGCTTTTGGGCAGCGATGATTTGATCCGTAAGAGTAGGTTTCGCCACCAAGGTGGAAAGAAATCCTTGTGGAACAATGTGAAGGTTAAGCTTCCGAAATTCCTCATGGAGAAGCGGTTGACTTTGTTGTAACATCAGGTTGTTACAATAAGATTTACGACTTAGCGCATCAGCCATGACGTTGGCTTTCCCTGGGGTGTAAGTTATTCCTAAGTCGAAATCTGTGATCAACTCAACCCAACGTCTTTGCCTGAGATTCAAATCCGGTTGGGTGAAGATATACTTCAGACTTTGGTGATCAGTGAATATTTCGCAATGATTACCGAGGAGGTAATGTCGCCAGGTCTTAAGTGCATAGACTACGGCTGCAAGCTCTAGATGATGAATAGGATAATTCTCCTCATGTGGGTGCAATTGCCGTGAAGCGTAAGCAATTACGTGTCGATCTTGCATGAGGATGCAACCTAGTCCTTGTCGCGAGGCGTCGCAGTAGATAACAAAGTCGTTAGAGAAGTCTGGCGGTACCAATACGGGAGCAGAAGTCAGGCGTCTTTTCAGTTCCTGAAAGCTGTGCTCACATTGTGGAGTCCATTCAAACTTTTTATCTTTCTTGAGGAGTTCGGTTAGAGGTTTAGCAACTTTGGAGAAATTTTCGACAAAGCGACGGCAATAGCTCGCTAAGCCCAGAAAACTCCGAACTTGCTTGACCGATTCAGGTGGAGTCCAATTAAGGACGGCTTGAACTCGCTTAGGGTTAACAGCAATACCTTTACCAGATATTACATGACCCAGATAGGTCACTTCTGATAACCAGAATTCACATTTAGAAAATTTGGCATAAAGGCGATGCTCTCGAAGTTTCTTCAACACTAGCCTTAGATGTTCGGCATGTTCTTCCTCGCTCTTGGAGTAGATGAGTATATCATCGAGGTAAACCACGACGAATTTATCCAAATACTCCATGAAGATTGAGTTCATTAACCGAGAAAAGGTGGCTGGAGCGTTGGTTAAACCGAAGGACATGACGGTGTACTCGTATTGGCCATAACGAGTAACAAAGGCCGTTTTAGGAATGTCCCCGTTCTTGATTTTGATTTGATGGTAGCCCAACCTCGAATCCATTTTGGAGAAGACTGAGGATCCAGCGAGCTGATCATACAGGTCGTTGATCCTGGGGAGCGGATATTTGTTCTTGATTGTGACCAAATTGACAGGTCGATAATCTACAACCATCCGGTCCGTACCATCCTTCTTCTTGACGAAGAGGACGGGGCAAGCCCACGGAGATGAACTAGGTCGGATGAAACCCTTTTTCAAGGACTCATCGAGTTGTTTCTTAAGCTCGGCTAGTTCTAGTGGTGCCATCTTATAAGGTCTTCTAGCAATCGGAACGGTTCCTGGAATGAGGTCTATTACGAACTGAACATCCCTGTCAGGTGGAACACCTGGCAATTCCTCTGGGAAGACATCCGGGAAGTCACGGACTACCGGAACGTCCTCAAGGTCTGGCAAAGGGCTGGCGTTAAGAGAATATAACTGTCGCTTGGCTATTCGGGTCAAGACATTGGCTATCTTTCCCGAAGGATGGGTGGGTTGAACAGTCCTAGAGAAACAATCAATGTTGGCATGATGGGCTGACATCCAGTCCATACCCAAGATGATATTAATATCTGACGATTTAAGGGCTATCAAAGATGCGAGAAAAACAAGTCTGTCGACTTGAATTTCATTTCCATGGCTTACTCTAGAAGTTTGCCATTTGGATCCCGGAGTTTGAATTACCATAGAGGTTGGCATGTCACAGAAGGCGGTGTTATGCAAACGAGCATAGTTCTCGGATATAAATGAATGAGATGCTCCTGTATTGAAAAGAACAGTTGCTGGGTGGCAATTAACAAGGAGCGTACCGAGAACGACGTTGGGATCCTCTTGAGCTTCTTAGGCAGAGATACAGTTGACATGGCCACGTGTAGCGGTGGCCGCCTTGGCGTGGAACACTTTTCCTGTCGGCTTGCCACGGCCAACATCTTTAGCAGGTTGGTTGGGGTTGGTCTGGGGACACTCGCGCATATAGTGGCCCGATTCCCCACACTTAAAGCAAGTCACAGAACTGGTACGTGGAGGAGCATTGTTGGTTGGACCACCATAGGGCTTGGCTGGTGCAGACTGTTGAACGGGGCGAGGCGCTTGGAA
This sequence comes from Triticum dicoccoides, assembly GCF_002162155.2. Taxonomy (NCBI): domain Eukaryota; kingdom Viridiplantae; phylum Streptophyta; class Magnoliopsida; order Poales; family Poaceae; genus Triticum; species Triticum dicoccoides. The sequence continues at coordinate 360,274,392 of NC_041383.1, forward strand.
GGATGGCCTCGGTGTGAACCTGGGTGGCAGGGCAGTGTTGGGCACCCACACGCGGCGCTTCTGGGGACCAGCACCGGATGAGGAACCCACGTCACGGCCATGCTTGCGTGTTGCGTCATAATCAGTCTGACCAGTCTCAGCACTGATGGCCTTGTTAACAAGCTTCTGAAAAGATGTGCACTCATGCAGACGGAGGTCGCGGCGAAGCTCAGGACTAAGTCCCTTACGGAACCTTGCTTGCTTCTTGGCATCGGTAGAAACTTCCTCAGTGGCATATCGTGCGAGGTTACTGAACTCCCTGCTGTAAGCATCCACGGAGAGTCGGCCCTGAGTGAAACTGCAAAATTCCTCACGTTTACGGTCCATGAGACCCTCCGGAATGTGATGTTCGCGGAAAGCCTCGCTGAATTAAGCCCAAGTAGTGACATGGCCTGCTGGGCGCATAGCTCCATAATTCTCCCACCAGAGACTGGCGGGGCCTTCAAGATGATATGCAGCAAAGGTGACCTTGTCAGCCTCAGCTACCAGCGCGGAACGCAGTTTGTGAGAAATACTGCGAAGCCAGTCATCAGCGTCGAGAGGCTTGACGGAGTGGTGGAACGTGGGTGGATGTAACTTGATGAAATCACGGAGTGACACCACGTTAGTCCTCTGATGGTGTGCTGTGTTCTGTTCAATATGCTCCAACAAACGGTTGGTCTCCCGCTTGTTTCTTTCGGCTTCCATCATAACCTCGGCTAGGGAAGGAGGATGAGGCAGATTTGCATTCCTGACTTCACTGCCTTCGGCCTGCTCTTGAGGAGCAGGGTTATTGCGCGTGTTGACCATCCTAGGTAAACAAGACAATGATTTAGTCAGAATGATAAGATTCCAACACAAGATACAGAATGTAAGGAGTAACTCGGAATGCAAGATGATCATCCGTATGACATGGTAGATACAGAAACTGCTTCTTTATTCCATCGTCATACACACCATACAAGGTTTAGTACAAGACCAAACAAGGTACTATTGCGGTGAAAGAGGATTACATCTCATCGGAGGCATCCCAAGCTCCTATACATTATTTTGCTACACCTCCGGAAGGCGGTACAAACTAGGTCATATCCCACGAGTCACGCAGGACAACAGACGACACAGCTAGTACGACTAGTGATACTACCACTAACTCAGACCGATCCGTAGTAGTCCTCGTAGAAGTCACCTCCATAGCCTGGAAGCTCAACATGATCATCCGGAAATAGACGATCTCGCGGAGCTTGTGGACCATAGGGGCTAGGATGAGGTCTTGGACCAACAGACGGCGGCCTGCAGGGACCGCGAGGTGGGGTGATGCCTCCTACATCACGCCAACCCATCACGTCTGGCAGAGCAGATCTCACAGGATAGAGATCACGCATATCCGAATATCCAGCTTGCACCGCCGGTGCAAACCGAGTCAACGTGGCCCAATGGTCAGCACGGGTATTGAAAAGCTCTAGCCTCAAGGCCCGGTTTTCACGGTCCTTATCCTCGAGCATCTCAGTAGTGGTGCGAGTCCGTGAATCCTCCCGAGTGGGGTCAGCATAGATAGCCTGGAGATACCCTTGTGCTCCCGGAAGTGATCCTGGCATATACCGGAAATCAGAGTCCCGAAATAGGCCAGACCTGACTCGCATAATGGTCATCATAGAGTAGGCGGCGTCCTGCACAACCATCTCAATAGTAACCCCGAGTCCATAGGAGCAGTGAAGGGGCTCGGTGGATCCTGGATAAGATGGAAATATCCTGACAGTGCAGAGATACTGGCTTTGATTAAAGTCTCGAAATTGCTCTTCGACCGTGTACTCGGGATACCAACGGTATCCAGCCTCAGTCATTACCCTGACCAACATGGCGGTATGGCCGGGTACATCTAGGCATCGAGTCAGGCGAACCACTTGATTGAGGTCGCGAGTGGCCATCTGAAAGCACAACCATAATGCAAAGGCATTAGAATTTCTAGCAAAATTTCGGCAGCATAACAGCTGTAAATGCTCAAGAAGGATTTGAGACATTTGACAAAGGATTTCATACACACTCAACATCATCATATCAAAGTTCTGAGTCCATCCTAACAACATAATGTGGTAGTAGAACTGAACTAGGCTTGTATCCATCAAACCTATAAGGTACTACTGATTAGTAACACGTGATCCTGATAGAGAGAATAGATCCTAATTCCTTAACCCCCGGTGGAAGAATAGACTGACTCAGATCAGAATGTCATAAGATAAAGAAGTAAAAAGAGCCTTACGTTCCAACCCACAAACAATTCCCCTACATATAACTAAAGAATTTCTAGACTCAACATCGACCAGTTTGGCTTGGAGAACCTACAGGCAGTCCGGCTCTGATACCAACGCTGTCAGGACCCCGACTCGATGTCACATCGATCTAGCTTGTAACACCTCATATCACTTTGCGGCCTCACGCACGGTATCCCTACGGGTGTCGCCTTACCTTTTCCCGGGACCGTTTGCGCCTTTTGGCTCACGTATATGATAGTGTCGCTAGCATCCATATGATAAGGAGCCCGGGCTGACATGACTAGTTGTAAACCCAAAGTGGCACAGACTTATAGGGACAGGCATCCATGACCCAGCTTTGAACGTGTCGGTCATCAGCAAGTGGGTCCGGGCTGTAGCACTGGGCTAGCAGGACTTCGGTAAACCGGGCTGTAGCGGGCTAACAGGACTCCGGTACTCAATGCGTGACATTTCCCCGAAGGGACAGACACAGGAACGAAGAAGGACACATGCCGGCCAGCCTAAGTGTTCCAGAGCAGTAGCAAGCTACCATGGCTCAGCGGTAACACTAGGAGACATTTCCCGGTAAGAGAGGCTACTAAAGATAAACAACTAGATAGTCAGATCCCACACATACCAAGCATTTCAATAACATACACACAATATGCTCGATATGTGCAAATACAACATGGCATCACAACATGACTCTATGACACAAGTACTTTATTTAAGGCTCAGAGAGCCATACATAACATACACATAGGTACGGGTCACACGACCCAGCATTCAAGTCATACAGTCATACAAACCAACAGCGGAAGTAACTTGTCTGAGTACAGACAACTAGTAAAATAAAAGAGGCTTGGTAAGCCTAGCTATACTACGTGGTCCTTCACAAGCTCAGGATCACCACCTGGGCCTTAGCCTACTCATTGATGTCAACGTCTACAAAGAACCCATCAGAAGGGGTTGCAGCGTCTTCTGTAAAAATGTAGATTATAGCAACATGAGTACAAAGGTACTCAGCAAGACTTACATCAGATCCTACATACATGCACATTATCAAGAAGGGTTGGTGGAGTTGTTGCAGCAAGCCAGCTTTGACTCTTGGCTAGACTATCCTAAGAGACTCCAACTTGAAATGGTTTTTCGCACACGAGTCCACTACTCACCACTTCAATACACTACCGAGGATCCACCTCCGTCTTCCTACGAAAGAGCCATCCTCGGCAGTCACGCTTATCTTGAGGCTTTTAATAGTTTCCATTTACTTGTCTATGACATGTATAGGCAACCAAGTAGTCCTTTACCGCGGACGCGGCTATTCGAATAGATCATGTTAACCCTGCAGGGGTGTACTTCTTCATACATGTTTCCACCACTTAGCGTCTGCACACGACATGTGCTCGGCAGACTTCAAGCGAAAGCCGACGTGGGTGTAGACCACGACCTACCTAAACACCTAAGTCTCTAGTCCAGGTTTATCGCCTATTCGGGTTCCATCCATGAGGAGATCCGGCCGAGGTTTCGCTCACAGCCCCAAACAATGTGAACAGGGTTCCCGAGATACCTAACGGGTATTCGGTACACCGTCCCACGTACCTACCGCATCACAGCCCACCCCTACGGTCAGCGCTGTCCACGGCCTCCAGTAGGCTACAAACACCAGAAACTACTTGCAACTCCTGGACAGAGGACTAGGGTGAATAAGAAGTCGAGCGGGGTCATATTTCAGGGCCCAATGCATGGTAGTAGCTGTATCTTAAATCACACATACAGATCTCAGTGCTTAAGGTCGGCTTCAATGAAACAACCCACCATGTACTCCTACATGGCCTCTCATCGATACCTTTACCAAATCGTGTTCACCACACCACTCTCATTACCGACATAATCATTTCACTCTAGCCCATCACCCAGATGAACCAGACCTGACACGACTCTAAGCATAGCAGGCATAGCAAGGTAGGAACAACACATACATATGGCTCAATCAACTCCTACACATGCTAGTGGGTTTCATCTAGTTACTGTGGCAATGACAGGTCATGCAGAGGAAGTGGGTTCAACTACCGTAGCACTCAGCAGTTTGAAACGCGTTGTCTTAATGCAGTAAAAGAGAGCAGGAGCGAGAACATGGGATTGTATTGATATGATCAAATGGTTGGTTGCTTGCCTGATGGTTCGATGCACTGATACGGTTCTTCATTAGGGTAATCACGGTACTCCTCGGAGACAGAACCTGCCACAAAGAACACCGATACACAACCATCACCAAACAATGTGCAACAATATGATGCATGCATGAAACATGGCAATATGAGTGTGTTGGGCTAATGCAACTAAGACCAGAAGGGTTTGAACCAATTTGAATCAAAGATTCAAATTTCAGACTCAAAGATGGCCCTTTAAAGTGTTTTCTCCTTGTTCTGCATTAAACATCAAGTTAACTTGTTTAATCATGCATGAAAATAGTACAGATGCATAGATTGGATTTTTCTGATCATTTTTCATATATAATTTGTCTGATTTGGAGTTACAGAATAAAAGTTATGAATTTTTGAAATTTAAACTATATTCTGGAATTTCCTATATTAGATTAAATCCAGAAAATCAATTACTGCGTCAGCCTGACGTCAGTGTGACATCAGCAGGTCAACGGGACACGTCCGGGTCAAACCTGACAGTGGGTCCCGCGTGTCAGTGTGATTAATTAAACTAAAATTAATTTAAACTAATCCTAATTAGTTAACAGGGCTGGGTCCCACCTGTCATCGACTCAGGAGAGTCAACCAGGGCCCACCCGTAGTCAAACCCAGGTCGGCTACACTGGTGTTTAGCCGCCGGCGAGCCCGACGCGGCGGCGGAAGTGGTTTTGGCCGTTTCGGTCACCAAATGGGTCACGGAGACCACCGGAGAGGAGCTGAGGTCGAGCCGCAGCTCTTGGTGGAGTCCGTTGGGGTCGGGGTGGCCGGAGTTGGCGCTGGCGACGACTTTGGCGGCCACCGGAGTTCGGCCGAAGTCGAACTTGTCGCTAGGGGAGTCGGTGAGGTGCGGGGAGTAGCTAGTTAGGTGCTACGTGATGCGGTGAGCATGATGGACACCGTGGAGTGGTCGGAGGGTGACCGGGAGCACATCGGCGACGAGCTCCACGGTGGTGGGTGCGGTTGAGCTCCGGGAGGTCACTACACGGCTCGGGAACGAGAGAGGGAGGGTAGGAGGGGTAGCTAGGCTCACAGCGCACCCGTAGAGGCCACCGGCGGGGTCGGGGACGAGCTGAGGCGGCGACGGTGTTGAAGGGGATCTCCGGCGACGGCGGTTCGGGCGAGGTCCTTGCGGTGGGCTCGGGCGTTGCGAGCGCTCGGGGCTCGGCTTGCTCGATGAAGTGGACAGCGGTGGAGCTCCTGGACACGACGAGAGGACGCACGGGCGGTGGGGAGCGCGGCTACGACGTAGGCACGGCGGCGGTAGCATCGGCCATGGCTGGGGGTGCGCGAGGGGGAGCAACTGGAGAGGAGAGGGGGTGTCTGGGGGGTTCGGGGAAGAGAGAGGGAGCAATCCACGACGTCACCGGGCGAGGGGAGCGGCGAGGCGGCGAGCAGGTGCGTGGCGCGTGCTGCGGTCGCCGTCGGGCACTTGCCTGCCTGCCTGGCCGGTAAGCAGCTCGCTGGAGCGGCGCTGGGCTGGGCCGGCAGGTGGGCCGGGTGCTGGGCGCCAGGTAAGTTTTTCTATTTTTTCCTGTTTTCTGTTTTTTTAATACTTCTGCAACTTAGTTGATTTATTAAAAATACTTAGGCAACTCCTAAAATCACCAAACTACTCCTGGTCCATAGTTGGATTATTTCCAACATGAAACATTTTAGTTTGGAGATATTTGAGCATTTAAATATTTTATATGATTTAAAATGCCCAAATTCAAATATTTATGATTTAATTCAAAAACCCTAAGATGGCCTAGGAAAATGTGCATCACTTTTGGCAGAGGTTCTGAACCAAGACAGAAATGATGGGCATTTTAGAAGGGCATTTCAGGTTCATTGAAAAAGTTTTTAGTAAACCCTAATTGGTTTTAGAGGGGGCTGGGGGTTCTGTCATCCCCATTTCAGGTTTCTGATGAAAGAATAAACATGATGCAACACTCTAATGCATGAACTAGCTAGGATGTGACAGGCTGGAGGAGGTCGATGGTGGATGAACCGTAGCCCGTGGAGGCTGGAGGAGGTCGACGGTGGAGATGAAACAATATCCCGTGGAGTCCCGTTTTGGGGTACGCCACACCCGTCCCGATGAACAGGACCCCGTTTCGACTGTAGCGCTCCAACACAAGACTGTTTCCTCCGTTTTGCGGTACGACACACCCATCCCGATCAACAAGACCCCATTTCGACCGTAGGAGGTCCAACACAATTCCGTTTCCTCGGTTTTGCCATACGCCAGACCCCTCTGAATGAACAGGATCCCGTTTCGAACATGGCCTGTCGAACACAAGGCCGTTTCCTCTATTCTGCGGTACGCCAGGCCTCGTTTCCATCGCTTGTTCCGTCCAAGCCGGTTGGCTCCCACGCGTTTGGTTGCCTCCCGATGAACACGACGCATTCCGTTGCCTCCCCATGAACACGACGACGACATAGTTTCTCCGTTCCGACCCAGCCATGTACACGAGCCTTGGCCGTACGTATGCGCGAGTAGGCGTTCGAGACCCCGCCGGTACGTATGTACATGGTCGTATTTACTTTCTTGCACCCTGGGCATTGTACGTACGTGTATATGCTACGTGCGCGCCTCTACTACGACACGTGCGCGCCTCTACATCGACCAGTATTTACGTACACATTCGCGATCAGAAAGACAATGCTATGTACGCTTTGACCAGGTGGGTTCCGACTGTCAGGCACTTCCTTGCGTGCGAAGATGTAGCTGGTGGGTCCCAGCAGTCAGGGGGCGAATAATTTTTTTGCCTGTAATATGGACGCACTTCCTTGTGTGCGAAGATGTAGCTGGTAGGTCACAGCAGTCAGGGGGGAAATGTTTTTTTTTTCAAAATACAGTGGCCCGTCCGATGGATCCCTGTTGTCATGTGGAGGAATCATTATTTTCCGCGTAATAAGGAGGCACTTTCTTGCAGCGGCCGTGGACCCAGCTGTCAGCCTCTCCACGTACAGTCCACGTCATATGGAAGCCATTCGTTGACCACGTTGACCACGCTGCACCGAGAGCACTAGGGTGGTGGATGAGGGCGAGGCCTAGGAAGGGGACGACGCAAAGCCGGGGAAGACGCGGCAGTGGATGCCCACGCGGAGAGGAGTACGAGGGTTCACTGGTTCGGCTTTGATGTGAGGCTGCCGTCGCCGCAGAATAATAGGTGGTGTGAGTGAGTAGAGGGATGGCCTGGCCAGCGGTGGGAGTAGTAGGGGGCAGTGAGGCCTCCGCAGCATCACAGCCGGCCACAGGAGGCAGGAGCACGCGGCACGACCGGCGCTGGTTTAGGCGGCTGGAGGAAGAAGACCAAAGGTTGAAGAAGCACTACGGCCATTGGATGAACATCATACAGGTTCCTCTACCAATGCTCCACCATGTAGAGGCTGGCTCTTGCATGAGAGCCCACTTCTCCACTTTTTCCTTGCCTCTTTCCTCCACATATGCAAAAATGCCATGTAAAGCGGGCTTATAGCCCACTATATGTCAAGAAACAAGAAACAAGGTAGAAGTTAATGCATCGCGCTTAAGTGTTTTGGGATTATTTGGTATTTGTAAGATGACTTACACACCTAGACGGAGGGAGTAGTACTTACTTGCTCCTACAGGTGCTAAGCTTGCCACATAGGCATAAAGTCTGATGTGGCAAGTTAATTAAGAAGAGAGAGACTAGTTTGGTGACCCAAGGAAGAAACGGTGCTAAGCACGTGTACCTAGGTGAAAAGACAATTTTGAGTCTATAGCTAATTAAATGAAGCAAACTTAGCAACAAAAAACTAATAAGCACCTATGCATTTAATGCCCTTAGCACCTCATCTAAGCACCATTTCATTGGAAGAGGTCACTCCTTGGCAAATGGAATAAATACTACTCCCTCTGTCCCATAATATAAGAACATTTTTGGCACTACACTAGTGTCAAAAACATTCTTATATTATGGGACGAAGGGAGTACGAAGAAAGAGATAGAGAGAAGTAAAAAAATACACTTATAGCCAACCTTATAGCTAACCTTGTTGTAGTTTGAGTAACTAAGTGATGACTATGTATGACATGCCAACATCAGATAGCCTAATGCACCGTGTTAAATCTCCAAGGGCACGACCGCGCGAGCGACGCGACGGTCGTGGTAGGAGCGACCATGATACGGGCTGCTGGCAACCCTTGGATCTGAGATCGAACAATCGCATGTGAAGTTGCTGAAAATTTGCAGAATAACCCTCCAGGATAGGATATTCACCCATAGTTCTAGAATAACGGCATGCAACCATTCGATCTCAGATCCAAGGGCTCTTGGAAGCCCGCATCCTGGGAGAATGGAAAGCCACTACCCTGGTGTTCGCACGCTAGCAGTTTGCTCCTGCACGTCCTTTAATATTATGACGGTTGGCTCCTAGTCGTCCCTTCCTTTCACATTACGGCAGTTGCACTAATGAACCCTCCTCCCAAATCCATGGCGTCCTAAATCTCCATAATCGGCCGTGAGTACAAGGATAGAACCATCATCGGCGATCAGTTCGACGTCATCTACACCCGTTCTTCCGCGACGGTGAAAGGATGCCTTGCTCGCTTCAGAGGCATGTTCGAAAACTCAGATGATGAGTGGGTCGCTGGGCTAGATGTTGAGTACACCACAGTCCTGGGACGAGAGAAGGATCTAAAGGAGGAAGAGAGGAAGAAGCCCGCCGTGATCCAGGTTTGCGTGCATGGTTTATGCTTGGTCTACCACATATGCCATGCCGACATTGAATGCTAGGATTTTAAGAACTTCCTCAAGAGCAACCTAGTCAAATTCATTACTGTAGACTTTACGAACAACAAAAGAGTCTTGGGTCAGATAGGTCTTGTTGTAGGCAACCCCTTTGACCGCCAGAAGAATCGGTTGTTGCCCTCCAGTGGTCAGCCTTCAATGCTGACCCTGGCAGGAGCCATGGTTCATCCTTCGTATGGTAAACTGGAGAAACCTCATTACACATTTCATCGTCATGCATGGCAGTGGAATGTAGTAGATATAGACCACATCCACTATGCTGCAATGGATCGCTAGATTTGTTTCAATATCTACAAAGGTTGGATGAAGAGCAAGAGCCAAGTGTGTGGTTCAAGCAAAGAAGTATCGGCCAAGAGGAATAGGGACAAGGAGGAAGTCGAGGACATGGACGAGGACTCTAAGTAAGGTGGAAGTGTCGTTGCTCATGGTAGTTCTAATGTAGTGTCTACCGGATTAGTTGCATAGTTTAATTTTAGGTGTGCTTAGTTTAATTTGAGGGGCGTGTTGTGCTGAGCCCCCAGCAGAACTATGTTATGTTTCTTCTTGTTTCTTTAACTCTTCAGTACGTACATACTACTATTTCTTACATTTCATCTTTAGTTGGTATAGTACTACCACTCGTTTCTTCACATTATATACGTACAATATATATGGCCAACATCATATAGCCAGTAGTTTAGTTGTGAAAGAATTTCAGGGTGCTAGTTTTGTCAAAGAATTCCAGGGTGCTTAGTTTTATTTGAGGGGTAGGTTGTGCTGGACACCATTATTGTGACTAGCCTTTTAGTTAGTACTATATATGCATAATTTGGCGACGAGCGCTCTCTATATGTACCGCCTTTTTTTAATTTCATGTTTTGCTCCATGGCGCAATCCATCGATACTACCACTGTACAAAAGTATACATTTTTTAAGAGGCTAGAGGGCGGGGCAGTCTAGCTTGGTCGGTTTCACAAGAGGCGAGGGCCTTTGTGATTTGACGGCTCATTGCTGCTGGAAGGTGGGGCCTTGTGATTTGACTGCTCATATAAATGTGCCGATGACCTGAGGAGGAGCAAAGAACAATGCGATATACTCAAGTTTTCCACTGGAGTAGTACTACGACGGAGGAGCACAAAACATGGCAGCCCAGTGCCATATGGTGATAAAAATGATCTAATTTGCTAGTCATCTCATTGTTAGCATTGTTCTATTGATGCCTCATAGAGAACGTGACACGTGCGGCGAAACACCGGAAGCAAAAGATGAAACACGGGAGCAAAATAAGAAGGAAGATTATCACCCCAAATGATCTAATTCACCGCGGAGTCGTAAGTGCTTCTTCATCGCCTCCACGAGCTCCATCTCGTTGCGCGTCTCCTCCGCCGTCTTCTTCATTCTGTCCATGACGCGGGATTTCACAGCGCGAGCCTTCATCATCTATTCCACGGCCGCATTACGTACCTTGAAAATAGTCGGGTGCTCGATGCGGAGCTTCGCCAACTCCTCCTTCTGTTCCATGACGAGGGCCTGCAGCATCTTCATCGAGGAACTACTATTCTCATGCATCTTCTTCCAGCTGGCATTCTTCTCCTTCAATAGGTTGAGCACGTGGCAGAGCTTCGCCTTGTCCTCCTGAAGTTGCAGGATTTCGCCGGTCGCCTTCTTCTCCGAGGCAATGGTCTCCTTCAGCAACATCACCGAGCCGGCGGTCAACTCCCCCTAATTATTGAGCTCAGCGGGCATGTCGTCGAGGCTCTCCTTCAGCAGCTCCACCAAGCCATGGATGAACTCCTTCTGCTTATTGAGGTACTTATTGAGCTGATCGGGCATGCCGTCGAGGGATAACGACTCCAGCGCCGCCGGCTTGCCATGTTCGCCTTCACAGCTTGGGCGCTCCTGGGAGCCATTGCGTGCCCGTGAGAGATCTTTCGAGGTCTCCGCATGGTGGCGAGCCCTCTCTTTTTTTCTGCAGCCTTGGTTGTCGCTCCCTTATTACGAGTATTTCTCGATCTAGAGCTCTGCTCACCGGCCATGGCAAGGACAGACAAAGAAGAAGCACTTATGAGGAGGAAAGATAGAGTAATTTTCGGTTAGGTAGTTCCCCTTTTTATAACCTAAGTACTAGCACTAGTACTAATACCTGCATAATGGGAACACGTTCAGGTTTGGTACATATTAGTAGGTGTGAGCAGGCTTCCGAATGGGATGGGAACAAGGTAAATATTAATTGATGGCTTTGGTTTCGTGGCCCGAAACGGCTCCGGATGAGTTTAGTGGAAAATAAATTTCAAGTAGACTACACTGCTCAAATGCGTAAATATTATGTTACTGTAAAAAATTGGCACAAAATACAAAGGAGACCAATGAAAGTACTACTAGCAACCCATGATTTAACTACTCGCATGCGCGCAGTGGAGTAGTAATGTCTTTCTTTCGCCCTCACGTGCACTCAATTTGCATACACTGTATTAGTTGACCATCAATGAAGTGAACGACTTTACACGAGTCAAATTATCACATGGGGTGGATCTTGGTACAAAATTGCGTCCGCTCGTGTACCCGCGTGGGTGTGCGATGGAATGAGTGCGTGCGTGGCGTGCGTGCACATCTTTGCTTCGTGCATGTACCGACAATATGGCTCATGGAGGACGAGTACATTCTTCTGGAACTAGCAACACGTCACTTTGATCAATCCACACAAGGAGGTCACGACGATGCCTCCACATGTGCCACGTGGCTTGATGAACTGTAAGAGAGGCACTGTGTAGCGTGCCATTGGAATTCTAATTTACGTGTTTTGCACATACTCAAAGTACTAGTAAGGTACACATGCATTGCACGCATCAGATTTTGCAACCAAATTATGAATAAATTCTACACTATAGCATGTAAGCTCTGAGTCATATATGCCTGAAGTAGACCTTCATTTAATTCTTATAGTTCATCTCATTCAAAATCAATTAGTATAAAAAAGCTAGGGCCTCTTGGATTCGTAGGATTTCCAAAAGGCGGGAATAGGAAAAACATGGGATTCTAGTGGAATGCCGTCTTGAATCCTACAGGATTGTATGAGTGTTTGATTGTGCATAGAAAAAACGCAGAATTATTTCAAAGAGATTTGAGTGGATGGGATGTTTCCTATGAAATCTAGTTCAAATGAATCATATGGAAAAATTCCTATGGTTTACAATCCTACGAATCAAACAACCAAGATAGGAAAAATTCCTAAGGATTAGAATCCTCGAAAATTCCTTTGAGAATCCTTTGAATCAAGGAAGCCCTTAATCTAATTTATGATTCATGGAATTGTGCGTTGTAAAGCATAAAGTAAAAACAAATAATGTCAATTCAACTAGAAAAAAAAGTTTGGGCAGTTATGATATGGAAGATTCTACAACAAAGGAGAACCACTGTTGTTTTGAGGTTTGTGCATTATGCTTAAGTTCAACCATGGAGTCTGCTAGATTGTACATGTGGGAAAATCTGGTGGGGGGCTAGAAGATGGTGCGAGGGGCCGAGTGGAGGGAGACTATGAAGGAGTGCACAAGTGCGAGATCGATATTTAGAGAGAGGGGGCGAGAACATGTGTTGTTGCACGTAGTGGCGGAGCCATGAAAAATAAATGAGCTAGGGGGCCAATCAATGCTAATCCTTTACGAGGAGGGCCAATTCATGAACTTAAACCATTTTTAGCAGCAATTGTCTAATGATCACATTCATATTAGCCTCGATATATAGTGATGTTAGGGGAGCAGGGCCCTTGCTGCCCCCTGTCTTTGCCATTGTGCGCGCGTCTGAGAGATGAAGTGGAAGGCATGGATGATGAGAGGGGGATGTTGGATATATAATTAATGTGGGTGTATTAGCTATATACGTAGGGGTTGTTTGGTTCTAGGCCTAGGAGTGCCACACTTTGCCATACAATGTTGCCAAACTTGCCTAAAGTTAGTTCTTAAAATAAGAGCCACAAGTTGGCAAGCCTAAGGGAATCTTGCCACACTTGTTGTGTGTATGTGATATGGGACCATAGTTTGGCTTTCCTAAGATGTGGCTTGAACCAAACACACACCTAAGTTTGTCAAATTTGCCTAACCTTAGGTGTGGCAAGCTTTGGCAAACTTAGTTTCAAACCAAACAACCCCGTAATCCTATATAGAGAGGTATAGATTGATCGATGTGGACATGGGAAAGAGGGTGAGACCTCACTGGATATATCGATTGATCGGTTTGTGTGGAAAACTATGAAAGACCTAGCTATATACACATAGACATAGAGGAACATCGATCGTTGTGCATGCACGCATGAGAGATAAAGAATGCCCGATATGATGGAGAGGGGGATGTGTGTGGGTGTGTGCCTTCATGGGACACCAACCTTAAGAAAAAGATTGCATGTGTGCGATGGTTAATGCCGACTGGTAGTGTGTGTGCATGCATGCACGAGAGAAATTTAGTGGTACAATTATAAAGAGAAGACGACTGTGTGGGTGTAAAAGACTAGGTGAGGTCATAATCAATGTCAAGTTGAATTCAAATATTTGAATAAGAGATACTGATGTTTGAAACCCATGCATGCATGAATATAACGGAGATCTGCGCGGTGTGGTTTGGAAACGAGCATGTTGTAATGTATACACATTGAACAAGGTCAGACTGATTTGAATTTGAGATACCGATGACAGACATCGTTTGGCCACATTGCATCCATGCATGCACACACTATTCTAATTGGAGATGATGGGTGGCTTTTGCATCACATATCTATATCTATACCCCTATATATATTACATTTTATATTTTTTATATTGTGTCTGGGTAATCTTTAACTTTGAAAGATGGCCGTTGGATGAGGCGAATCCAATGGTGCAGAGATGGCAAATCTGAGCACTACTGGCCGTTGGATATCATCTAGATTCCACCAGATTTCACCACATGTACAATCTAGAAGACTCCATGGCTAAGCATAATGCACAAACCTCAAAACAGAAGCACTTCTTCTTTGTTCTAGAATCTTCCGTATCAGAATTGCCCAAATGTTTTTCTACATGATTTGCCATTATTTGTTTTTAGTTTATGTCTTACAGCGCACAATTCCATGAATCTTAAAATAGATTAGCTTTCTTATAAAAACTAGATGATTTTGAATGAAATGAACTATAAGAATTAAATGAACATCTACATCATGCATATATGACTCAAAGCGTACATACTATAATGTGGTATTTATTCATAATTTGGTTGCCAAATCTCATGCGTGCAATGCACGTGTACCTTACTAGTCTAAATGGTGTTTGTGTGTGTGTTGTGCGTGTTGAGGTGCAAACTGTCTTTTTTTGGTACACGTTATGCTTCTTCTCAAGAAATTTCAAGTCGCGCCTTGTTATGCCAAAATTTCAAGCTAGCGTCTTTGTCTATCATGCTGCGAAACTCCCGCCTATTCAACCCGCACCTTGTTACCCCAAAATATTTAAGATATATCTTTGTCTCGTTGTGCTCCGACAACTCCCTTTGTCTCAACCCGCCTCTTGCTATTCGAAAATTACAACATGCACGAAAACTCCCACGTCCTGTGAAATCCCGACACGTGAAATGCCTGTGGTACCCCTGAACCGAAAGAACCGCCGCAAATCAGTGGGGGTACTTTCATAACTTACCCCACATTTCGGACAACCGCGTCCCTAAGCCATGGTTCCCCACTTCCATCCCATCCGCCCACCCATTCGTACACCGAGGCCGCGAAAACCCGCAACGAAGCCCCACACCCTCCTCCGTACGCCACCCAGTCGGAGCCTCTTCCCTGATGATGTCGTCCATAGCAACACCTCGACGTCCCTCATCCACCATACCGGATGAGGATCCGTCATCGATCTCGTCGTCCCCCCGGTTCAGCCACCCCGTCCTCCACCTCCAAGGAGCTTCCCCAACGTTCCCCTCGTCTTTCGCGCCACCTCCATTCCCACACCACCATCTTCACTGCACCACCGAAAGAGCATCATCATCACCGTTTCCTTGGATGAAGTTGCGGCCTAATGGGCGCCACCAAAGAGGTTGTACACTAATCGCCACATTTTCTTCTTCATTCGATCTCACGGTGCTGCTGGCGCTCGGTCCCAAGCCGACACGGCGCGGCTCCATCCACGGCGGCATCGCCGGCCACTTCCTCCATGGCGTCGCTCCCTCAGCGGCGACGCCCACATCAGTAGGAGCTGCTGCTGCTTTAGCTCTCGCTCACGTTGCTGCTCTGCTCTTGCTCTCGGTCCCCCGCCTGGTCTGCTCTTGCTATTGCTCTTGCTCGCGCTGCTGCTCTCTCTCTTGCTCTTGCTTGCGATGCTGCTCCGATTTAGCTACACTTCAGTCGACTGAATCAATTTTTGGGCAAGTCGATTTTCAGGGGGTAGTGGGGGGCTCGCCTGAGAGAAGGAAGAACCAGCCACAGCGGGGAGGGGGCTCGCCGGAGAGGTACCCCACTATCTATCTTAGGGTTCAGAGTGGGGGCGGTGGTCGCCGGCGATGGTTGGGCGGTGGCGTGGGGATCGCCGTAGAAAAGGCTCGGCACGGGGGGCCTAGAGGGATGGCCAGGGCGGCGGCAGACCGGCGGTGGGGAGTGTTTTCGGGCCGCCCCGCCAGCCGCGGGCGGTGGGGGCCTGCTGTTTGGCCGGTGGTGGCTGGCGGCTCAGGGGGTGGAGGTTGAAGATGAACTGCAGGCCCTTGGTTTTGTATCCAACAGCTACAAAATCGACTGATCAGAGATGAAAAAGTCAGTCAACTGACATGTAGCCTCACCTTGCTAGTGCGTTTAGTTTCAACAGTAAAATTCAGTTTTGATTGCAAAATTCAGTTTTGACAGTTAAATTCAGTTTTGGCAGTTAAATTCAGTTTTGACAGTTAAGTTCAGAGATGAGCGGCTGATGTATTTTACATCTAGCACTTTGTGGTTATGTATTTTACGTCATCTTTTGGAGATGCTATTAGAATTCCACTCAGGTTAACATTGTCTCTCTTGTCCTGCTTCAGCCTCAACGTCGTACAGCTCACCGGAGCTGCTCCAACAACGAAACCCTCCATCACAGCGGAGCAGTACCTCGGGCTCCATCTCCATACGCCTAAGAACTTCTTCCCCTCCTCCGACAGCCAAGTCAGCCGAAGCATCCTCACCGGCCAACCCAATCACACTGAGATCGACATGGCTTCGCCAAAGAGGTTGTACACTTGTTGCATCTCTTTTTTACTCTACATGTTATATATATTGTCCACTGAGCACACGTAGTAATGTGAAATACGATCATTTTATCCTTCTATATGACAAGCAGTGAGGTACCAGGCAACTTAGCTATCCGTGATGGACTCTCTTGAATGCCATCATTATTTATCTTTGTGTGTTTGAGCATTTTGTCGATGGGCCTGGGAGTTGAGCTAGTAGGGCAGTGGCCTGGGACCAAAGTAATAGGAGCACAAAAACATTCTTTTAGTGTAGGATTTTCCTTGCTCAAGCCTAGACACTAGAATCTCCAGTGCTTGAAAGGAAAAGTGAATGAAAAACATAAGAATTGGAAAGTTTCCTATGGTACTACTTTTCTTGAATTTGGTGCAAAGGAATGGAGCAAGAAAACTGTAGGATTTGTTCCTTTAGTGTCTCCTTGAAAGAAAAAACCGTAGGAATTCTAATTCCACTTGCCCTCCTTTTCATATTCCTATTCATCAAGCACAAGACTAAGAGATAGTAGCATAATAGCATTATAACCGTACATTTTCTTGTGGTTTGACTTAATCTCACCATG
The DNA here is from genome assembly GCF_002162155.2 of Triticum dicoccoides. Classification (NCBI taxonomy): domain Eukaryota; kingdom Viridiplantae; phylum Streptophyta; class Magnoliopsida; order Poales; family Poaceae; genus Triticum; species Triticum dicoccoides. The sequence goes on from NC_041383.1 coordinate 360,291,385, forward strand.
CTTTTTTGCATCATGTGATCTTCCAATTCTTGTGAATCAAACACTTAGATTGGCAGAAATCCTGTGTTTTTAAATTCTCTATTTTGCACGTGCATTCCTATCCTATTCCTATCTATTTCCTATCCCTGCATTGTTAGAATCCTCAAATTCAAACAAGCCCTTACACAACTACTTCTGTTACAGATATGTGTCAAAGAAAACCTTGTGTGGTTTGTCCTGCTCCTGCGGCACTGTGTTCCACCCCAGCACAGCTTCTCCAACGATGGAAGGGTTTACCACAGTAGGGATCCGCTCTCCAGACTGTCTTTCGCCGCCTCAGATCTTCTTCCCCGCTGCCGGCAGGCACGAGAACTGCATTACCATCATGAACTGAGCAGATGACCTTGAGGACTACACGGGTCCGCAAGAGAGGTCGCACTCTTCCGTGTCTGCTTACGTTATGCATCACTTAATATGATGACATGCTACATTATCGTCGTGTTGACCTATTAGACTCCGAGTCAGGTCCAACTAATGTTGAAACTTGAGTTATTAAATGGTTGTGGGGTACATATTGGGGAAGCAATCAGTACTATCTGTCTACTATCTGGTTAATCTCGGGTGTCTACTATGAGTTTCATGTTGGGTGCAAACAAACATTAAAGGAGCCATTATCGGTATTTTTTAACTAAAGCTATTATCTGCCTGCTATCATTGGTTTTGGTTCTATCCACAGTTTGCTACCATCACTCTGAATTTGTGCATGCACTCCTTACATAATCTCACTATGTTTTATTCCTATGCATGCCAGTTATTGTACACAATGGAATTGATCGTGTAGAGCAGAAGAGACGAGCCTTGCGTGGAAATAAAATTTCATGCAGACGTCGCTCCATGGTGGGCGCAAAGGCAGCCCCCCCTCCACCCATTTCGGATCGTAATAAAGAGGAAGATAGCTGTTCTGAGGGGGATTCAGAAGGAGAAGACCACTCCTATTTACGCCATGAGGTCTTCGCTCTAACTTGGCATGCTGATGTTGGTAATATCATGCATATGGTGTCTTGCATTGCATACTATATACATCAAAGATGTCATATGCTTAGTTTAGACATGCTTTGTGTCAATGCCATCTGTTTAGTTTCTTATCGTATATGTGAATCATGCAATGCCATCTTGTTTAGCCAGGCATCATATATGTGAATTTTGCAATGCCACCCTGGTTAGCCAGTCATATTATATTTGAATTATATCATGCCATCATTTTTTTTATTACGTGTTAAATTAGTCAACATTTTTAGTACATTCAGTTACTCTTCCTGTGCATCAGCCATTCGGCACGGTCATGGAAAAATCTGGAGTGGAAACAAGGTCTTTAGAGCAGACAATGCTACCGAACGAAGCACATGTCTTGCTGGTTACCGATAGCTCCTGAGAGGAGGATTCAGAGACAGATGACTAGTCAAATCCCCCCCCCCCCGAGGTGCATGCTCTAACTTGGCACGGATATGTTGCTCATATCGTGTGTACGGTATCTTGCATTGCTATGTCATTTGCTTAGTTTAGACATGCTTTGTGTCATGCCACCTGTTTAGTGTCTAATTACCATATATGTGAATTATGCAATGCCATCTTGTTCCAAGACATTATATATGTGAATATGCAACGTTATTTTGATGCAATGCATTATATATGTGAATTATGTAATGCCATGCTGTTTAGGCAAGCGTCATATATGTGAATTATATCATGTCATCCATTTTTTGTATTTCTCATTGCTTTTGTCGACCATGTTTGTATATTCAACTTCTCTTCCTGTGCATCAGCCATTTGAAGTGGTGATGGAGAAATCTGGAGTGAAAACAAGGTCTTTAGAGCAGACAATGCTACCTGCTGAAGCAGATATCTTGCTGGTTACAGATAGCTCTTCAGAGGAGGATTCAGAGGCATATGACCAGTCCTATTATCTCCCTGAGGTGTACGCTCAAACTTGGCAGGGTTATATTACTCATATCATGCATATGTTGTATTGCAATGCTTAGTTTTTAAATCATATACACAATATTGAATGCCATCTCCTTAGTTGATACATCATATATGCGATTGCCCTCTGCTCACTTCCTTAGTATATAAATCATATATTTGAATTATATCATGCCATGATGTTTACATAGACAATATGTATCTGAATTATGGCATGCCAACCCATTTTTTGAAGACATAATATAGTTATATCATCTCATCCTGTTTACATAGTCATCATATTTTAAATTATGTCATTCTATCCATGAATTATATCATGCCATCATGTTTCCATCGATGGCATGTTAATGATTTATGGCATGCCAACTACTTTAAGAGACACATCGTATAGTTATATCATGTCATCCTGTTTACGTAGTCATCATATTTTGAAGTATGTCATTCTATCCTGTTCAGTTAGCCATCATACATGTGAAATTGTGTCATGCTATCCTGTTCAATCAGCCATCATATATGAGAAATTATGTCCTGCTATTCTGTTTGGTTAGACAACATAAACGTGAATTATTTCATGCCCTGTTTTCTTTCCTACTATCCATTGCACCTGTCTATCTTACAACGTCTGTACATTCAATTACTTTTATTGTTTATCAGCCATTTCAATTGGAGGGGGTGCTGGCAGCATCTGTGGGAGTAAAAACACGGTCTTCAGAAAAGATCGTGCTACCTGTCGATGCAGATAGAACCACGGTTGTACTTGCCTAAGAACCAGCCCCACCACACATGACTCAGACTCATGCAGATTGTAGCCCTACCCAGTTGGACAGAGAACCAGCTACACCCCTTCTAACCCCAACCCCAGCAGATAGTAACCCAGTTCCCGTTGACACAGCACCTTCTCCACCACAGAGCACCCAAACACGAGCAGTTAGTGTCAACGGCAGTGCCCAAAGCACGAGGACCACCACTCCGAACCCCAAGTCAACGTTTAAGCAGAAGAAGAATTGTTCTCAGGTCAGGTTCCGCAGCTAAGGTTCATACTACTTTGCTCTTGCATCACTATATTTACTCATACCAACTAATTTCAAATTTGAAGGATGCAATTGAAACTCCAATGGCGCAACAGGTATGTTTTAAACATGTTTCTTTAACGTGTTTGCTATCGTAACTTGCTCTATGTTGATTTCAGTTTCAATTGAATAAACAGTTATGTTCTCATGTCATGCACATTACAAGTGTTGTTATTGCTGTGTAGTTTCCCACACTTGTATTCTGTCTATGCTGCTTTGTCTTAAATAGATATGATTCGAACTGTATCTATCTTGAATTGGCAACATAAACTAGAATGATATAGACCATACAGTAACCATACTATATAGATATATGTTTGTTTCACCTTACTACTGAACTGGTTTACCAAAATGAGTTTCATATACTACATTGTAAACCTGTGATGTGTTTGTTTGTTTCTCTTTTAGAACGCGGATAAAATATTGGAGAAGAGTACCCTGTTATGCAATGGTAAAGGAAGTAATGCAGATAAGGTTCAAGATAGTGAGACATCCCTGTTGGTCCCTGTCGGTGTCAAAACCGGCGGATCTCGGGTAGGGGGTCCTGAACTGTGCGTCTAGGCGGATGGTAACATAAGACAAGGGACACGATGTGTTTACCCAGGTTCGGGCCCTCTCGATGGAGGTAAAACCCTACTCCTGCTTGATTAATATTGATGATATGGGTAGTACAAGAGTAGATCTACCACGAGATCAGAGTGGCTAAACCCTAGAAGCTAGCCTATGGTATCATTGTCTTTTCGTCCTACGGACTAAAACTCTCCGGTTTATATAGACACCGGAGAGGGCTAGGGTTACATAGAGTCGGTTACAATGGGAGGAGATCTTCATATCGTATCGCCAAGCTTGCCTTCCACGCCAAGGAAAGTCCCATCCGGACACGCGACGGAGTCTTCAATCTTGTATCTACATAGTCCGAGAGTCCGGCCAAAGGTCTTAGTCCGGCCATCCGGACACCCCCTAATCCAGGACTCCCTCAGTAGCCCCTGAACCAGGCTTCAATGACGACGAGTCCGCGTGCAAGTTGTCTTCGGCATTGCAAGGCGGGTTCCTCCTCTGAATATTTCATAGAAGAGTTGAACACCAGGGTAGTGTCCGGCTCTGCAAAATAAGTTCCACATTCCACCGTAGAGAGAATAACATTTGCGTTAATCGGATCTGCTGACGTATTCCGCGGCGTGACATCATGCCACGGCCAGGCTTTTATTCATTTTATTGTTCCACCTCAGCGTGTTTAGCGAGGCGGTTTCCTTGGCACGTCTTGTCAAAGCAGAGATCATGTCCCCTTATTCCGGGATTCTCATCAATACGGGTGTGGGTAACCCAACAGCGCCATTAACCGCGGCGCCTGAGAGATAAGCGAGTTTTATTAGGCCGGTGGGGGGCTCGTAGTTTTGGCCTCCCATATAAGTGGATAAGAATCCGCCCTTTCCATTCATGCCTTCTCCCTCCTCTTCTTATCCGTCCCTGCGCGCTCGAGCTCCAGCGCCCAAGCCCGCACTTCCCACCTCAACCTTCTCCAACCATGTCCGGAGCGGGAGGTAGATGGATGGCCTCCTCCGTCACGGAGGGGAAATCAAAAAACTGAGGAAGGACGGATACTTGTCTAACGACATCACGCATCGGCTTCCAGATGTGGGGCAACTCATCCCCACCCCCAGGCCCCATGAGAGGGTTGTTTTTCTTCCCCATTTCCTCCGCGGACTGGGTTTTCCTCTTCACCCGTTCGTCCGGGGGCTCATGTTCTACTATGGCCTGGACTTCCACGATCTGGCCCCGAACTTTATCCTCAACATCTCGGTGTTCATCGTCATGTGCGAGGCCTTCCTCTGTATCTAGCCCCACTTTGGCTTATGGCTGAGGACTTTTAATGTCAAGCCGAAAGTGGTGAGTGGCCGCCAAGCGGAGTGCGGAGGTGCCATGGTGGGCTGGATGGCCAATGTCCTATGGCTCGAGGGCTCCTTCGTGGAGACAATAAAAGGATGGCAATCGGGGTGGTTCTACATCACCGAGCCACGCGACCCCAAATGGGAAGCGGCCCCCGAATTCCGATCTGGCTTTCCCACACGGCTCACCTCCTGGAAAGAGATGGTCCTAACGTGGGGAGATTCGGAAGAGCTGACCGGACTCCAAACCTGCGTCAAAAAGCTGGTGAGCAAGAACATCAAGCTCGTCAACGTAGTCCAGGTCATGCTTATCCGCTGGGTCCTCCCATGCCAACAACGGGCCTTAAAATTGTGGGAGTTCGATCTGGCACAGCACCCATCCTTGAGCGGGCTCTTCGACACCACGTACGAAGATGCCTGGAAGGTGCTGTTCAAGGGTGCCGAGCCCCCCACGTCCGCTACCGAGGATCGCAGATTCAGCTCGCGGCACGAGGCCAATGAGGTAAGCTACTCTACCCTTTACGGGACTTTTTGTCTTTCATAGTTTGACTCTATGCGGGATCTAAAGTCCCCTACCTTTGACAGGACTAGCTGAAGAAGTCCGGGCAGGTTATCTATCCGGCTCCCCTACCAGAAGACCGAGCGGACGCCCAATTGACAGGGCTGCTGGTTCCGGCACCCCACGTGGTGCCGGAAAAGAAGGCCAAGAATAAGGCCACGGGGACCCGAAAGAGTTCCCGGCGCCTGGCGGTGTCGGATTCTCCCGACAACCCCGACGCACCCTCCGCCTCCGAAGGCAAGTAGGAGGAAGAAGAAGATGCCTCCCCCCCTCCAACGGGGGGAGGAAAGAAAAGAAAGGCCGCCCCAACTGGGGAAGCCGGAGGGTCCAAGAAGGGGAAGACCCTTCTGCCGGACTACGCCTCCTATGCCGAAGACGGCGGCGAGGAATGGCCATCTAGGGTCAAGCCCCTGGCAAAATAGTAAGTGTCCGGCTACCCGAATGACTTATTGCACTCATTTATTATTTAATAGCTTCTGACGCTTAATTTAATTATGCAGTCCGCCCAGAGCTTAGCTCGGCGATTCGTCGAGCGGCTCCCTGAATTCATCGGATGTGAATAGCGCTTTACTTCCGACGGCTTCCTCCCTGCGCCCTGTGGACGACACCGAGGTGGGGTCCCGAAAGGGACTAAACCAGGAGGAGGTGGTCCTGGAGGCGCCGTAAGGCGATCTCCCGGACTCCAGGAACGAAGGGGGTAAAGCCCCAGAGGGATCTAAGTCCGGCCCCTGGCCGGACACTACTCCGGAACCCTCAACGGTTCCAGAGTCCGATAGGCGGCGCCTTCATAAGAAGGGCAGGCCTACGACGCCAGCGACCCCCGTCCATCCGGAGGCGCCGGACAATTTGCTGGAGGTGCTTAACGGTGCCTCCATCGACGAGGAACACCGCACTGTTATGAGTGCGGTGATCCAGAAGGTTCACTCTGCCAAGAGCGGGCTGACAGATGCATGTACAAGCCTATTAACAGGCTTTGAGGTATGTGTTAAAAACATATAAAAAGTATTACCGCATAGATAGTAGCCCCTGATGCTCAGTTCGGTGTTCAGAAAGAAAAGCCGAGCTGAGGATCTAAAAAGATATACGCAGGAGTCTAATAGAAACATGTCAATATGGGAATGCAGGCTGCGCTGCTGACCTCTGCCGCACTGACTGCAGAGGTCAATGCATTGAAGGAAAGCCTCGAGTGGTCCGAGAGCGAGCTCGGCCGTGCCAAGAAGCAGCTCGAGGATAAAGAGGGTACATAGTACCTCATGTAAATGTATATAGAAATACTTGGTTGCAAAATAAGAACAGGACCAACGTTAATGTTGCAGGAGCCACGACCGAGGTGGCAACCCTGAAAGAGGCGGTCTCCGAAGCCGAAAAGAGTGCGGCCTTGGAGCGCATCGAGCGAGAGAAGCATGAGGCGCAGGTGGCGGAGGTGCGGCAAGAGCTCCAGGCTCTCGTGGAAAAACACGAGAGTTTGGAGCGTGACTCGAAGACTCGAGAGTCCGAGCTTGCCTTGGCTCTTGAGAGTGCCAAGACCGCTAAGGCCGAAACCCAGAAGGCCCTTCAGGAGATCGAGGCAATGAAGAAGATAGCGGCGGGTAAGGCATTCTTTATTCAAAGCAAAAATATATAAGTTAATTATCTGCTACTTACCCGAATTCGGAGCTCTCCAGGAGCGTTCGCCAATCTGCCCCGTAGTGTGTCTGATGCCGCCGCATACTACCGAGCCGAAGAGGGGAGCTCGATGGAAAAAGTGTTCTGGTCTCAGTATGCTGAGGCCGAACATCCGCTGCCCCTGAGCGATCAGTTGAAGCAGCTGGTCGAGCTCCACAAGGTGGCCGAACAGGCCATGAAGGGCCTCATAGCTCGGCTGTGGCCTGGAGAAGTCATGCCTGGGAGCTACTTCGGTCTGGTGCGGCGGCTGGTGGACGCGTGTCCGTGGATTGAGGTCATCAAGCGCTCCATTTGTATTGAAGGTGCCCGTCGGGCCCTTGCCCGTGCTAAGGTGCACTGGGGCAAGCTAGATGCGGAGAAGCTGTTGACGGACGCGCCACCGCCGGGCAAGGAGTATCATACACCCGAGATGTATTATAATGGCGTTCTAAAGGGTGCCCGCCGTATAGCGGATGAGTGCTCCAAAGATGTAATTTTTGAGTAGACTCGCATTTGTTATCCTATACACTGAAGCTTTGTTCATATGCGTTAAGCAACGCTTGTTAATTTAAAATATTACCTTCTGTGCGGCCGTTGATCAAATCTGAGAGATGCAAGTCATCAGCTTCGACCCCCATGCCACGAGTGCTGGGGTGTTCGGGATAAACCTGAGCGCTCTTGTTACCATTCTTGGGTCCATCTAGGGAGGCTTTCAGTGCAACGAACCAGGCCGTCGGACTTATAATGCTTTATCACTCTCACTTAGCCATATAATTCTATAATTTTAAATTTCGGCGAAGCCCCTAGTATTCGGAAGACCGAGTTTGGGGCGCTTTCCACGCCTAGGACGGATAAGTCTAGTTCCTCGCTCGAAGCGCCATAAGTCTTTAAGGACTTGAAGAAACCTCGCGAACAGCAACCGGTCTCTCGCACTATCATGACAGTCAGTTTTAGCTTTCTCTACTAAGGTGTTAACCCAGCTCAACTAGGGCACAATCGCAGTAGTTCTCGCAGCGCTACCTTAGCCAACAATGCGGAACGTAAGGTACCAAAACATGGGAGCCGGGCAAACCCAACTATTGACCAAAGACATGATTCGGAGCCGATGCATATAGTGCTATAAGTTTGGGGTGCCGCACTCGTGAGAGTGTTCGGTCTTCTCACACCATGTTATGGGGTGTTGTAAGCCCCTGGTGTATTGTCTGCACCAAAGTGTACGGTTGCAGAATGTCATGACTGAACATATTTGTATATAAAAATAGATAAGTACAATAATAGGTAAGAGCTTTATATTGTTTATTAAAAGAAGGGGCTGCTGCAAAAGAAGAACGATACAAGAAGTGCGAAGCAAGAGATGGGAGTATTTGACATATTCCCCTCCAGGGGCAAGCTGCGGGATTGTAAGTAAAACAGGTATTAAACTCGTAGAGACCACCTGGACTTTTGAAGTGGCTTGCTTCCTCCCTGGCTGTTGCATCGTGGGTTCGGCGAGTGTATTGCCGGACAGGCCTTCCGAATAATTGGGTCCTGAAAGTGTGTGAAAAGGAAAACAGCGAAATAGGGAGCCCCTTAGTGCGGTTGAGCCGCATTCTGGGCGTGCCGTTGTTGTGCCCCTCCCGTTATGCCCATGATATCTCTAAGGTGTAATTATGTACGCATGGTACCAGTATTGCCGTTTGGCGGGGGCTGGGGTTGAGCCGCACTGCTATGCTTGCTCGGAACGTGCCAGCTGGATTTGTTGTAGGTTACTTCGGGCTCGCTTGACGTTGTCCGGACGTTTGACGCCTGGATTCGAGAACTGCCTTGAGAGGCTACTCTGTACTTCCGCCGCCAGGGCCACCGTGTGCTGCTCCATTCGGTGAGAGCGTTCGGTGTTTCCGTTTACCGTGATGACTCCGCGAGGTCCTGGCATCTTGAGCTTGAGATATGAGTAGTGCGGCACCGCATTGAATTTTGCAAATGCGGTTCGTCCGAGCAGGGCATGATAGCCGATGCGGAATGGGACTATGTCAAAGATTAACTCCTCGCTCCGGAAGTTATCCGGGGATCCGAACACCACCTCGAGTGTAACCGAGCCTGTACAGCTGGCTTCTACCCCTGGTATGACACCTTTGAAGGTTGTCTTTGTGGGTTTAATCCTTGAAGGATCGATGCCCATTTTTGGCACTGTGTCCTAGTAAAGCAGGTTCAGGCTACTGCCGCCGTCCATTAGGACTCTGGTAAGGTGAAATCCGTCGATAATTGGGTCTAGGACCAGCGCGGCGAATCCGCCATGACGGATGCTGGTGGGATGGTCCCTTTGATCGAAGGTGATCGGGCAGGAGGACCATGGGTAAACTTTGGGGCGACTGGCTCCAGTGCATAGACGTCCTTGAGAGCATGCTTCCGCTCCCTTTTGGGGATGTGGGTTCCGTATATCATGTTCACCATCCGAACTTGCGGGGGAAATCCCTTCTGTCCTTTGTTGTTTGGCGGCCGGGGCCCCTCCTCGTCATGGCTATGTAGCCCCTTGTCTCTGGTCTCGGCACTTAACTTGCATGCTTCCTTGAACACCCAACAATCCCTGTTGGTGTGATTGGCTGGCTGTTCGGGGGTGCCGTGTATCTGGCACGAGCGATCGAGTATCCGGTCTAAGCTGGATGGGCCCTGAGGGTTTCTTTTGAATGGCTGCTTCCGCTGACCCGGTTTAGAGCCTCTGAATCCGGCATTGACTACCATATCTTCAGTATTGTCACCGTTAATGCGGCGCTTATGCTTGTTGTGACGTGACTTGTCGTTGTTATCCTTGGTATCCGAATTGCTGGGGCTCTTGGTTATGTTATTGCTACGAGCTAGCCAGCTGTCTTCTCCCGCACAGAAGCGGGTCATGAGTGTCGTGAGGGCTACCATAGATTTCGGCTTTTGCTGTCCTAGGTGCCTGGCAAGCCATTCGTCTCGAATGTTGTGCCTGAAGGCTGCAAGGGCCTTGGCGTCCGGACAATCGACTATTTGGTTTTTCTTGGTTAGGAACCGTGTCCAGAATTGTCTGGCCGATTCCTCTGGCTGCTGGATTATGTGGCTTAGGTCATCGGCGTCTGGTGGTCGCACATACATGCCCTGGAAGTTGTCAAGGAATGCGGATTCCAGGTCCTCCCAACAACTAATTGACTCTGCTGGCAGGCTGTTAAGCCAATGTCGAGCTGGTCCTTTAAGCTTGAGCGGGAGGTATTTGATGGCGTGTAGGTCATCACCACGGGCCATGTGGATATGAAGGAGATAATCCTCGATCCATACCGCAGGATCTGTTGTGCCATCATATGATTCAATGTTTACGGGTTTGAAGCCCTCGGGGATTTGACGATCCATTACTTCATCTGTGAAGCATAGTGGGTGTGCAGCGCCCCTGTACTGGGCTATATCATGACGCAGCTCGGACGAGCTTGGTCTGTTTGTATTTGGTTGGGCCATACTTATTGTGTCCGGCGTGACGGCTAGTGTCACATGAAGCGGGGCATCCATGCGATCCGTAGATCGATCTTGTTTGCCTTGCCTTATTCTCCAAGATGTCTCGCAGGTCTGCTACATCTCCCCGTACTCTGGTATGTTTTGAGCAGTGTCGGGGTGCGGTTTGTGTTGAGGGCCTGAAGTCCTCTCTATCGCGGCCACGGGGTGGCCGATCGGGCGCATCGTACGCTGGTGATGTAGGTTTAGTTGCTTCCTCCTCAAGTTGGGGTAGCAGCCTGTGCTTTGGGTAGCTCTTGGATGGGCGTTATAGTTTATACTCTTCGGCCGCCATGACTTCGGTCCATCTGTCAGCTAGCAAGTCTTGGTCAGCTCTAAGCTGCTGCTGTTTCTTCTTGAGGTTGCTTGCCGTGGCTACGAGCCTGCGTTTGAAACGCTCTTGTTCGACGGGATCCTCTGGCACGACGAATTTGTCGTCGTCGAGGCTTGCCTCGTCTTCGGAGGGAGGCATGTAATTGTCGTCATCATCCTCTTTGTCGGCCACTCTCTCATGAGGGCTGGCTCCTTCGTCCTCCTGCACTGAATCCTGCTGGAGGGAGTTGTCTTCGGCACTGTCCGGCGTGTTGTTATCTCCGGTGCCGGAATCGCCGTTTTTGCTTTGGCGGGACTTAGAGCGGCGCCGCTGACGTCGGCGCTTGGGTTGCTTCTTGGAGGGGTCATCCTCCGTTTTCTCCTCGCCATCCCCCGCTTTAGGGGTGTCCACCATGTATATGTCATATGACGAGGTGGCTTTCCAGTTCCCTATAGGTGCTGGTTCTTGATCGTCTCCTTCATCGGCGTCCATGCCGTCAATGTCTTCGGAGTCAAAGTCGAGCATGTCGGTTAAATCGTCGATAGTGGCTACGAAGTGGGTGGTGGGTGGGCTTCGAATTTCTTCGTCGTCCACATCCCAACCGTGTTGGCCGTAGTTCGGCCAGGGCTCTCCTGACAAAGAGAGAGACTTTAATGAATTCAGGATATTGCCGAAAGGCGAGTGCTGAAAGACGTCCGCGGCGGTGAACCCCATGACCGAAGCCCAATCTGTCTTAATCGGAAGAGGTGCGGGATTTATGGAGTCCGGATCGGAGTCCGGCACCTTGGAGTCACGGGCCTTGCGAGGGACTAGGCTGGTATCCGGCTCTATCGCCGTAGAGGTTGCAGCTTCCGGGGCGGCGTCCAACCTTCCGTCCCCGACTGGCGCAGTGGGCTCCGAGCTAATGGTCGGAGCGGACAACTGAGCGACACTCTGGGTGTTGTCCAATGACAGAGCTAAATCATGCCCATCATGACCGTGCGGCGCGCCCGGTCGTGGCTCGAATCCGTCGAAGATCAAGTCCCCGTGGATGTCGGCCGTGTAGTTTAAGCTTCCAAACCTGACCTAATGGCCAGGGGCGTAGCTTTTGATCTGCTCCAGATGGCCGAACGAGTCGGCCCGCAGTGCGAAGCCGCCGAATATGAAGATCTGTCTGGGGAGAAAAGTCTCATCCTGGACCGCATCGCGATTGACGAGCGAAGAAGCCATCGGGCCTAAAGGCGAAGACACAGAGGAACTCTCAATGAAAGCACCAATGTCGGTGTCAAAACCGGCGGATCTCGGGTAGGGGGTCCTGAACTGTGCGTCTAGGCGGATGGTAATAGGAGACAAGGGACACGATGTTTTTACCCAGGTTCGGGCCCTCTCGATGGAGGTAAAACCCTACTCCTGCTTGATTAATATTGATGATATGGGTTAAACCCTAGAAGCTAGCCTATGGTATCATTGTTTTCTCGTCCTACGGACTAAAACTCTCCGGTTTATATAGACACCGGAGACGGCTAGGGTTACACAGAGTCGGTTACAATGGGAGGAGATCTTCATATCGTATCACCAAGCTTGCCTTCCATGCCAAGGAAAGTCCCATCCGGACACGGGACGGAGTCTTCAATCTTGTATCTTCATAGTCCAGGAGTCCGGCCAAAGGTCTTAGTCCGGCCATCCAGACACCCCCTAATCCAGGACTCCCTCACTCCCCAAGAAAGCTAATAAAAACTATATTGAAGACACTGAGACAACCCCAAAGTCCTGTGTTGATGTATTGTTCGACTTACTGGCTACTACTGATGGCACCAGCTCTTCGAACTCGTTGCCTGAATTAGTTTGGCTTCTTGAGTCTCAACTTCAAGTTGAAAGACATCGATCAGATGTTATGTGACAGGAAGCTGAAGGACTGAGGAAGTCCCTACAAAATTTAGATGCATACTTTCTCGTGCAACAGCAAGTGCTGGAGGATTTAAGGGCCAAACAATAGAAAGTTAATAAGCTTGCTAAGCATCTTGCCAGCATTATGGGTACCCAGGATATTGTTTGTTAAGCTCTTCTGAAGTGGTTTCAGTTCTAGACTTGTTTTGCTGTGGCGTTTATATGCTGATGTGTTCAATATATTTGCACTGGTGGCGAACTTTGATGCACAGTGGATGTAATATGTGTAATAGCCGTGATAGCCTATCGTAAGTTGCTTGATTGTTTATTTCCTTATTGTCTTGTTTATTTCTTTGCTTGTAGTCAGTGCAGTTCTTTGTCCGCGGTTTGCTAGTGGCCGCAATAACCTATTTTTTAAAAACTAACCCACAATAACCATGGGCTACATATTTATTGTAGTTACCATTTGCCTCCTACGGGCCGTAGAAACAATGGGCCTTCTACGGGTCGTAGAAACAATGGGCCTTCTACGGGTCGTAGAAACAACGGGCCTTCTACGGGCCGTAGACACAATGGGCCTCCTACGGGCCGTATCATCAATGGGCCCTCTACGGGCCGTATGATCGGTTGGCCAAACATGGGCCAATAACAGACCGCATTATGGCCGTAAACGGGCTAGAGTTGGAATCATCTGTTCATGGGCCGACCATAAAGGGTCGTCGTTAATCGGCCGTATTTCATGATGCTATGAAAACGGCCCAACATATTAACAGGCCACAAACGGGTCGACTGTAACCTCAGGCTGAATTTAGCCCACAAGCAAAAAATGACTGTAACGGGCCGTAAGTAAACGAATGCTAGAAATGAGCCCAAGAATATGTGACACTCCAAAAATTTTGTGATTTTTGTTTTCAGAAAGAGCCTTGCTTGGTTTGAAAGAAGGTCATTTAAACCCTTCCTAAAAACTATCTTCTAAGTTTGCCCTCTCAAAAATCTTTTTCTTGGATTTAGTTTCTTTTAAAAAGAAAACCTTTTTGATTTTTGGTCTTTCCTTTGATTTTGATCCACTCTGGTTTACATTGCCTCCTATGGTAAAACTCCCCCAAAAACCCCTCCTCCCACTTTGGTACAACCCAAACATTCTGTCCAAACTAATAAAATCTATTTTTGGATTTTATTCCAATTATTTCTCTTTCCAAAATAATTCTGTCTTTCTTTTGAGCCTAGGTGATTTGCAAAGCAAGTACCCTAATGCATTTGATTTTTGACCTCAACTCAACACCTCTGGATAGTCCTTTGTACCCACAACCTAGAACCATCTTGATCCACTCTTCTTCTTTTCAAATATTCAAATTTCACTCACTGCAAGTTTGGACCATATTTGCCAAATTTGGTGAAATTCATATCTACACTTCTCCAAAAATTCCACCAAAATTCAGGCAACCTCTAGTTGCAATGAGAGACCACTCCACCGAAAATCAGCTCAAGGAAAAATCCCTAGATGCGAGAATCATTCTGCCGAACAGCTTGCAAGCACTAGTACTGTTCATATTCAGTAAATTCAGAGTTCAGTGTCATTCTCTGTCAGTAAACTTCAGTCACATGTCCACAGTGCCCTTGGCACGTTGCTCGCAGCCTATCCCTCTTGTCCGGAGCTTCACACGAACGCTTGGCGCGTTCCTGGCATCGGTGGCGCCCTGGCCCGCCTGCGTCGGCGTGCTTTGCGGCGGCAGAACCACCGTAGCGGCCGACAGGGAGCAAAACTGCGGCGTAACACCGTTCGGCGCCGCCCAAGCGTCCTGGTGGCTCCGCGTGGCCACCTCCGTGCTAGCGCACGCATGCGGCACCATCTCCGTGGCCTGGCACGCGCAGAGCGCGTTCTCTGCCGTCGACGGGCCGTGCGGCCGTTCCGTCGAGGGCAGGCCGTAAACCTCCCTCCCATGCTGAGCTGGACCCTAAAATGGCACCACTACTCCACCTAGGCGATGCTCAAGCTCCTAAGCCGACCATCCAACCACAGCACCACCGTAATCAACTCGCCGGACTTATCCGTTCACGGCAACCGACTCGGGCCGGCTATATATAGCACCCCCGAGCCTGCTCTCGCCCCCGCACGACTCCACCACCTCACTAGACCCCGCCTAGCCACTGGGAGAGCCTCGAGGGGCCCTTCTTCCCCGACTCCGGCCGCCCCATTCCGCCTCGGCCTCCACCTCGATTCGCTCCGGTGAGGCCGTCTCCGGCGCCCTAACTTCGTCAGCAACCCTCTCAAGCAACTAGGAGACTAACCCCAACTCCTATTTGATCCCCGCAGAGCCCTCCGGCGAGATCCACTATTGCCCGAACCGCCGTCCACCGGAGCAAGGGCCACCGTCGACACAGGGCTCGCCATCGACCACCACCACCACCCACAGATGCGGAACGGTGCACTGATCTCGAAGGGAACCCCCAATCACCTTGCCTCGCCGTGGATCACCGTCGGCGACCACCGCACCTCTCGAGCGCCGTCGCGCTCTGTTTCTCTGTTTGAAATTTCAAACCCGACAGGTGGAGCCCGCCTGTCAGCCTCACAGCCGTTTCTTTTAAACGAAACGTTATTCTGGACTTTTCCGCAGAGCCCCCTAGAAACTTTCTGTTTCATTACAGATGGGTCCTTGGACCAAAACTCTTATAACTTTTAAACAGAAAATAATTTTTGATTGTTTCCTTTTTTGTCATCTTTATTTTTCTGTCTAGTTTTTTGTCATGTTTATTTGAAAAATATTTGGAACACTTTTCTGTACACTCACGGTATTTACGTTGCGTACGTATTTTTCTTATACCGTAGATACCGGAGGAGGTGACGGAGCTGCAAACTTCACACAGTTAAACTCCGACTACTCCGAACCAGGCAAGCATGTTTGAACTCTTGATATGATGAGTGTTGTTGCATGTTTGCATTTTAGTATAGTCATGGCATGTTTATGAACATTACTTTGAATGTTATATTTCATGCACATAAGCGGAAAGTAAGTTTCGGAAAGCATTATGTTGTTGGATACATATTTGCATAGCCATGTGTTGGCATGAGGATGGGTAAGATGGTAGTGTTGTGACATGCCAGTCTTATGCCAGATTATTTGACCTCCGTGTCATCGTGAAACAAATCACATTTCCATTCATTCCTTCCTATACTGTCACATGTTTTCCGAAAGGAATATGGCATTGTAAGTTGCAAATCGTTTTCCTGGAACACACCAAATAGAGAGGCCGGGATGAGGGTTCCATGGCCCTGGATTAAAGCCCGTCATCCGGTCAGGGGGCATGGGTGTTTCCGGTTGGGACCGAGAGGGGGGCACCCCTTAGAGCGCGCGTATAGAAATTTGATCCCATGCTATTCGAGGTTGTGGCCTCCCCGTCTCAAAGTTTTTCTTGGACGTTGTCCAGGGTGATTCCTGACATCGTGAGGTGAAATGTGTGTGTACTAGTTAAATGTGTTTCTACTGAAATACCGTAAACGAAACTAGTCCTTCATGACTACGGAAATCCGTTGGCTGTAGTCAGTTCATCCAAACTCTGCAGAGTCTCAAATCTTTCAATTATCTTGTAATTTGTTCAAGTACTATATTCATCTTATCTTGTCAGGTATCCGCCTCAGTGACAAAACTCCGGTGGGATTTATGTGTGATAAATCCGGTTAAAAGATTATTCTTGTGGATGGACTAATCTTGTTATTTACATTTATTACAAGCCTTGTGTGTGATGTCGCTCAGACGTCCGACGGTGGCATACCTGTTATTTACATTTGTTGCAAGCCCTGTCTGCGAAGTCGCTCAGACGTCCAACTGTGGCATTTCTTTTAAAGCCCTTTATGTGATGTCGCTTAGACGTCCGACTGTGGCATTTCTTTTAAAGCCCTTTTTGTGATGTCGCTCAGACATCCGACTGTGGCATTTCTTTTAAAGCCCTTTATGTGATGTCGCTCAGACGTCCAACTGTGGCAGTTCTTTTATAGCCCTTTATGTGATGTCGCTCAGACGTCCGACTGTGGCATTTCTTTTAAAGCCCTTTATGTGATGTCGCTCAGACGTCCGACTGTGGCATTTCTTTTAAAGCCCTTTATGTGATGTCGCTCAGACGTCCGACTGTGGCATTTCTTTTATAAACCCTGTCTGTGACGTCGCTCAGATATCCGACAGTGGTATTCTCTTTTAAGACCTTTATGTGGTGTCGCTTAGACGCGCGACTGCGGCATGCATTTTATTTGTTTACCTTTCGAGGCGTCGCTCCAGACACCCGATCGGTTTTCAGTTATTTATTTTATTTAACAAGTCATGAAATAATATTGTTGTTGTATGAGCATCATTTTTTTATTCATGATGCATTCATGCATTCATTGATTATATTTTTGTCCAAACTGTCTTGCGAGTACTTTCAAAGTACTCACCTGGCTTGTTGATTTGGCCAGATGTTGATGAAGGCGATCTCATGGATGAAGAGTTTGATAGCGAGTCCGACGCCTAGAGGAGTCCCAGTCAGTCCCGTGCGATCCTGTTTTGGTCATTGTATTATCTGCTTCCGCAACCCCCGAATAAATTCATCGAGCCTCCCCCGACGCTCGATGAGCTGCCAGTTAGGAGTCAAATTATCCACCACTTTTTCCTCGAGCTAGTAGCATGCCACCACACCCCTGTGTCATAATCGCCCATATGTAAGATATTGGCGAGTTTGTAATAAATTGTTGAGCAGCCTCAGCTCAACCCTGTAATATATTGATGCTACTGGTTCTCTGTTTATCAAGCATTTGTCTACCAGAAAGGATGACTTTTTCCTATACTGGGAATTAAAGATCGATTTTCTCAATATTTATTTATTGAAAAAGTCGATCGTGACAAAATAAATGGGCTCTGAGAAGGCCGAATGATAACATGGGCTGGAAATGGTCCAACGGAATAATGGGCCGTTAATCGGTATAAAGTGATACACTGTTCATTACGGGCCAGTTTCACCACGGGCCGTTAATGGGTATAAAAGTGATACACTGTTCATTACGCGCCAGTTTCACCACGGGCCGTTAATGGGCCAAGAGTTACAAAGGGCCTCATATGGGCCGAAGTAAAAACGGGCTGGAATCATATTGGATGGATCAGATGACGCTACTGGGCCTAATTTGGATAGGGTGTAACAGGCACTGGGTTAGCGGGCTGTAAATGGGCTATATGCGAACATGCAGTTAACAGGCTTTCCATGGGCCGACCCGCCACCTTTTGACCAAGTCAAACAAGCTGGCCTTTTCACAGGAATGGGCCTCTGTTGGGCCGTGACACATGTCAATGTATCATAGGCACCTTCTGTCCAATGAGTGGATGACATTTGTCCCAACGGTGAGCCAACACGTGTTTCCTCCAGCCAATGATGATTTTACACGTGGAAAATCCCCATTGGTCGGGGCTGTTAATGGGTTATCGGATCCAAAATCGGACCCGATAGCTTAAGGGCATTCCATTACAGTGGATGCCACGTGTCGGTCACCCTTGACGAAAGCACTTCTGTGAGCGCGATTTATCGTCATGGAAGTGGACACTTCCGTGATGATAATTTTGGTAATGTCATGGAACACTTCTACAACAGCACAGGTATGACTATCTTGATTCTGTCATAAAATCGTCATGGATGTACATGCATGACAGAAAACGTGACCTACTGTGAAAAACACGTATCATCACGGAAGTGTATTTTTATGTAGTGGCTGCGACAGGGCGGTAGCGGGCTTCACAGGCTCTGGGACGTGCAGTTGGTGATCAGGTACGGCCACATGTACCTGTGCCATGGCTGGGAGGAGTTCTACCGTGCCTACGACCTGCGGCACAGGTACCTCCTTCTCTTCAAGTACGACGGCGACGCCATGCTCACTGTGAAGGTGTTCGACACGACTATGCGCCGCATGCGCTACCAGGACGACGATGATGCCAGTATGTTCTGCCTCTTCTTCCTCTACATTTGGCTTTGTCTCACATAAATTGTTAACGGTCATTGTTGCATTTGGTCAGGCAATGGGAGCAGCAGCAACGACTCTGGCTATAGCCAAAGCAGCACCAACTCTGGCTATAGCAAAAGCAGCAGCGAGGATGATCCAGAATGGAGTGGGGAAGAACAGGAGCAGAGTGGGGATGAGGAGGTGCAGCCTAATCTGTCTAACGATGACCTCGCGATGGTGATGGCTGACAGTGGCCAAGATATGGTGGTGGCTAACGATGGGCAAGAGATGGTGGTGGCGCATGATGGGCAAGAGATGGTGGTGGCTAAGGATGACCAAGCGATGGTGCTGCCTGAAGATGGCCTCACTATGGTGGTGGCCCCTGACAATGACCTTGCGATGGTGGTCGCGCTTGTGATCCCACAGCCGGGCGACATGACCATGCCAATTGAGGTAGAAGACTACATCCCACTTCCTTCACTGCCTCGCTGCTCTTGGCGCATCAAGATGAAGAAGTTGGAGGAGAAGAAGGAGGAGTGAACTATGTTAGGTATGTCAGATCTCCAAAATGTTCTACACTTAGCTTTGTTTCCTACGAAATGACCTAAGTTAGCTCTAATATTCTAAGTTATCTCTAATATTCTTAGTTTCCTAGGTTTGCTCAATAATGACATACACTTAGCTTGTGTAAAAATGTCATATTTATGCTTAGTTAACTAAAAAATGGCATAATTTGTTAAGTTAGCTCCAAAATGAGACATTTAACCTAGGTTAGCTCCAATATGATCCATTTTAGCTAGACTAGCTCCAAAATGATCCATTTTACATACGTTAGCTAAAAAATGGCATAATTACTTATATTAGCACAAAAATGACCTATACTTACCTTATTTTCATCCAAATTGACATAATAAGCTTAGTTATCTAAAAATGGCATAATTACCTATATAAGCTCTAAGATGACAAAAATAAGGAATAAGAAGAAGAAAGACAAGGAAGAGGAGAAAAAGAAAGAATAGAAGAAGAAAAAGAAGAAAAAGAAAGAATAAAAGAAGAAGAAAGAGAAGGAAAAGGGTAAAAACCTTCTTCTTCTTCTTCTTCTTCTTCTCCAAAATGACCTAAGTTAGCTCTAAGTTAGCTCTAATATGCTAGGTTACCTAGGTTAGCAAAATAAAGACCTATACGTAGCTGCTTTATACAAAAAATGGCATAATATGCTTAGTTCACTCAAAAATGGCATAATTAGCTGGGTTAGCTCCATTTTACCTAAGTATGCTTACTTCTTCTTCTAGTCTTCTTCTTCTCCTTCTAGTATTCTTCTTCTAACTTTCTTGTTTCGCATTTGGCAGATTTCATTTAATTCAGGGAAGCTTGCATGGATGGAGTGCTTCTTTTCCCTTTCTGCTTTTATTTTGTATCGATGAACAATGTGGAACTTGTTATATGGATGAATAGGTGTTAGATCAACAATGTGAAACTACTGTACTATGTATGGATGGAACTATGTGTTGGTTATGTATGTATATATGATGAAACTTTTGTGTTGGATATGTCTGCTGTGAAATTTGTGTGTTCAAACTTGTTTGTTGAAATTGAGTGAATCTAAGAAAAAACTGGAAAAAAAACAGGGGCTATACAAGCTCTTTTCTATCCGTTGGCGGATGGCAAAGAGGTTTCCCTTCAGCCAGCAGACGACAAAGCAACCACGTGGCAGCTACCTGTGCAACCTGGGGGGCTGGCCTATTTGGTTACTTTGTCGTCCGCTAGCTGACGGCAAAGTGCACTATTAACCCCCTAATGGCCATAAGCTGGCACATGTGCCATCCAAGTCCTTTGTCGTGGGCTGGCGGACGGCAAAGACCATAATATCTTTGCCATCTGCCAGCAGAATGCAAAGATCCCTTTGCCGTAGCCTGTTCAGCCGGACCTGTTGCCATCTACTGACGGACGGCAAAAGCCTTTTCCATTCGCCAGGCCTTTGCCATCAGCCATGGCGGACGGCAAAGTACCTGATTCTTGTAGTCATACCTGTTGTGCCATTGGAGTTTGGATTGGATCCTTTAATTTAAAAATTAGTTTGTATGAGTAAATACAGTGATACAAGAGCAAAGTAGTATGCACGATAGCAATGGAATCTTAAATTAGAACAGTTGTTCTTCAGGTTTAGGCACTTGTTCTACATGAACAGAGTACAGTAAGACGCAAGAATGTAGTACTTAAAACTAGAAAATGAGTTCATAGACATTACCACATTCTTGGTTTGGGACCAGTACAGAACAATGTGTTCCCAGTCATCGTCCAGTAAATGTGTCTCAAGAGAACGTAAGGGAATTTGACGAGTTTCTTTCCTGATGAAGTATGTTTTCTTCTGGTAATTCCGATACTGCCACCAAGCATTCTTGAAGATAGCAGAGGTATTAGCATAGGTTACCTCATCCTGAGTTTCCAAATCGGTTCTTCTCTATAGAGAAAAATGGGAAAATTTGTTGTATTATAACCATCATGGAGGTAGGATGTATGGTACAGAGCAAAGTAATTGCCATGAATTACATTACTTACACATAACTCCTGGACAAACACCTGCAACTGGCATTTTCCTTCATCTTCAGTATAATATTTCCAAGATGGGAAGATACGCACATAGGATTTAACAACATCAAATGTGATAGATGCTAAACTACGACTGGCTGGTTGTGCTTCCTCCACAGGAATAGGCGTACTAACTGGTGGAGTTGGGGTTTGCCATGGTAGTACTGGCCCTTTGGGCACTGGAGCTGCCTTACTAACTGCTCTTGTTTGGGAGCTCTGTGGTGGAGATGGTGTTATGTCAACAGGAATTGGGTTAGTATCTGCTAGGGTTAGGGTTAGATTGGGTGAATCTGGTTCTATGTCCATCACAGTAGGGGTACAATTTGCGAGAGTCTGGGTTTTGTGTGGTAGGATTGGTTCTCGTGCATGTACAACCGGGGTGCTATCTCCACCAAGAGGTAGCACTGTTTTATTTGAAGACCGTGTTTTTACTCCGCTAGATACTGGCATCACCCGCTCCAATTCAAATGGTTGATAAACAGGAAACATAGTTGAATGTACAGACATTGTATGAGAGACAGATGCTATAGATAGTGTGGAAAAAAGAGGGCATGAAATAGTTGACATGTATATTGTTGAACTAAAACGGATAGCATGACATAATTTCACATATATGATGTCTATCTAAACTGGATAGCATAGCATAACATAATTCAAAGATATGATGAATAACTAAATAAGATCGCATGACATAATTCACCTACATGTTATCTAAGTAATCATGATCACATGATTTAATTCACATATGTGATTTATATGCTAAATAGAGGACATTCGATTGATGTCTGAACTAAGAACATGGTGTTGAATATTGTGTATATGATGTCTAAACTATGCAATGCAAGAAACCATATGCATGATATGAGCAGTATAACCATGCCAAATTAGAGGATACACCTCGGTGGGGGAATAAGACTTGTCATCTGTCTCTGAATCCATCTCTGAGGAGCTATCGGGACCCAACAAGAGATCTGCTTCGACATGTAGCACTGTCTGCTCTGAAGGCCTTGTTTTCACTCCAGATTTTTCCATCTCCCACCCAAATGGCTGATTCACAGGAAGAGTAGTTTAATGTACAAACATTTCGACAAATATAAATGTAATGAAGATAAGGATGGGCAAGATATCATTCAAATATATGATGCCTGGTTAAACAGGATGGCATTGCACATTTCACATATATTTTGGTTGGCTAAAAGACATGAGACTGCATAATTCCCATATATGATATAGAAACTAAGCAGGTGGTATTAAAGAACAAGTCTAAACTAAGCATATGACATGTATGATGCCAAAAGTAGGCACTGGAAGGCAACTAACATCATCATGCCAACGGTAGAGCAAACACCTTGGGGGTAAATAGGAGTGGTCAGCTACGTCTGAATCCGCCTCAGAACAGATATCTTCCTCTAGATTACAATCTGGAGAGGGGGGAGCATGTGCCATTGAACCCACCATGGAGCGATGTCTGCATGACATTGTATTGCCGCGCAAAACTCTTCTCTTTTTCTCTACATGTTCAACATGACTGTGTACAATATCTGACATGCATACGAAAAAATATGGTGAGATTATGTAAGGAGAGCATACAAAAATTTAGAGTGATGGTAACAACAAGTGGATGGATCCAAAAATAATGATAGTAGGCTGGTAATTGCTTTAATTTAATAAAAAGACAGATGATGATTGCTTTACTATTTGTTTCCCACCCAAGATGACCAACATAGGCATACCCTAGGTGAACCAGATATTAGACAGAGATACTATTCATTACTGCCTCGATATGTGCCCCACAACTAATTTAGAACTCAAGTTTGAACATTAATTTGGCCTGACTTGGAGTCTAAGAGGTGAACAGATGATAAAGTAGTAGGTAATTTTAAGCAATGCATAACATAAGCAGAAACAAAAGAGTGCGACCTCTCTTGTGGACCCGTGTACTCCTCAGGTTCATCTGCTGAGTCGATGATGGTGATGTAATTGCGGTGGGTGCCGGCGGCAGGGAACGAGATCTAAGGCGGCGAAAGATGGTTAGGAGTCGTGATGTCTGGTTTGGTGGATGCTTCTGTCGATGGAGCAGCTCAGGTGAGGTGGACGACGTCGCGGCATGAGCAGGACAAACCACACAAAGTTACCTTCGACACCTACCAGTAACTGAAGTAATTCTATAAGGTCTCATTTGGCTTGCATGATTCTAAAAACGTAGGGATAGGAAGAACACCGGAATAGGATAGGAATGCACATGGTAAACAGAGCATTGTAAACACAGGATTTCTGTCAACTTGGGTGTTCGGTTCACAGGAATTGGAAGAGCAGAGGAATGCAAAGAAATATGGCCAAAATAAAGTAAAACCATATGAAAGCGTGTGCAATTAGAATGTTATTCTGCCACTAATGCACTTGGTCTTGTTTTCATGCATAGGATTTTGAAAAGTAGGTCCATGTGGATGTTTTGCTCCATCCCTTTCAACGAAATGCATGAATAATTGAATAGTAGAGTGCCATAGGAAAATTTCCTATTGCTATGTTTTTCCGTTGAACCAAAATAGCCCTAATGTATCGACATGAATGTAGAGTAATAAGTGATGAAACAAGTGTACAACCTCTATGCCGTTGCCGTGTCGACCTCAGCATCATTGGGTTGGTTGCAGAAGAAGTTGAGGCAGAGGTGGCTGTCGGAGGCGTGGAGGAAGATTTGACGAATATGTAGACGGCGTCCAGGGCATTGCTCTATTGTGATGGATCATTCTGTTGTTGGAGCAGCTCTGGTGAGCCGTAAGACGTCAAGGCTGAAGCAGCAGAAGACAGACATTGTTAATCTCAAGTGAGATTCTAATAGCATCTCCAATAGATGATGTAAAATAGTGTAAAATTTACATCACCAAAAACCACCTGACTACAACAGATGAGGTAAAACTGTTGACTCTGAACTTAACTGTCGAAACTGAAATTTCCTGTGGAATCTGAATGTTACTTTCGAAACTGAACGCAATGGTAGCAGCGAGGCACTTGACATGTAGTTTAGGGATGGCATGAAGTTCATCTTCAACCTACACCCACTGAGCCACCAGCTACCACCTGCCAAACCGCCTGCCCCAGCGCCGCCTCACCGCCCCAAAACAACTCCCCACCGCCCCGGCTAGCCCTCTGGCCCCCCTCCCCCCGTGCTGAGCATTTTCTCCGGCGATCCCCACGCCACCGACCCACCACCATGCCCCCCACCGCCAGCGACCACCGCCCCCCCACCCTGAACCCTAAGATAGATAGTGGGGTATCTCTCCGGCTAGCCCCCCTCCCCGCTATGGGTGGTTCTTCCTTAACTCCGCGAGCCACCCACCCCCTGAAAATCAACTGACACAAAATTCGATTCAGTTGACTGAAATGTAGCTAAATCGGAGAAGAGCAGTAGCACGAGCGAGGGGGAGAGCAGCAGCAGCAGCGCGAGCAAGTGAGAGCCGGAGCAGCAGCAGTAGCACGAGTGAGCTAGAGCCGAAGCAGCAGCTGTGCGAGCGAGCAAGCGAGTGAGAGCCGGAGCACTAGCAGCAGCACGAGCGAGCGAGAGCTGGAGCATCAGTAGTTGGGCGAGCGAGCGAGATCCGGAGCAGCAGCAGTAGCGCGAGCGAATGAGCGAGAGCTGGAGCAGTAGCAGAAGTACGAGCGAGCGAGCGAGCGAGAGCCGGAGCAACAACAGCATATCCGGTTGGTATAGCCGCCGCCACTGAAGGGGCCTCGCACTGGGAGAGAGCCGCTATGGAGATGTCGCCCACGGCACCGACTTCAAGGTAGCCGCTCCATGGGGGTGCGGGATGGAGCACCGTCGGTGCCAGGAGGTCGAGTTAAGTAGAAGGTGTGATGCGATGAGTATACAACCTCTTTGGTGGTGCCGAGTAGGCCTCGGCTTCGTCCGAGGAGTCGGTGAGGATGTTGCGGTTTCGATGGAGCAGGTTAAGGCGGCGTTGTGGGGATGGAGCAGTCGCGATAGATGAGGCAATTGTTAGAGCAGCTCCTTGGAGGTGGAGGACGGGGCGACTGAACCGGCGGGACGACGAGATGGACGACTGATCCTCATCTGCGGAGGTGGATGAGGGACGTCGAGCTGTTGCTGTGGACGATGTCGTCGGGGAAGAAGCTTCAGCTGGGTAGTGGTGAGGTGGCGGACGAAGGTGGGTTGGGTTTCACGGGTGGAGCGGAGAGGTTATGGTGGCCTGGGATTTCGACTAGCGAAAAGGAGGCGATGGGAGGGGGAACCATGACTTAGGGACGCCCTTGTCAAAAATGTAGGGTGTGTTACAAAAGTACCCCTACCAATTTGAACTAGCGGCCCTTTCGGCTCAGGGTTAGAAGGGGGATTTCATGTGTCGGGATTTGCCAGCTGGAGGGAGTTTTCGCGCGCGTTGTAATTTCGGGATAGCAAGGCGCGGGTTGTGAAGGCGCCAGTTTTAGGAGTACGATATCTGAATTTTCAGGATATAACAAGGCGCGGGTTGAATTTTAGGGACAAGCTGGAGGGAGTTTTCGCGCACGTTGTAATATTGTACTTGTACGTACCAAATCAATTCGCACTTCCCTCGACGAAAAAAAACCGAAAAAAATAAAACTATTCACACCACGCAAAGAGAGAGTCTTGTCCCGTTTTACTATACAAATGGAATTCAAAGCTACTCCCTCCTTCCATCTATTTAAGGCCTAATACATTTTTCGAGGCTAACTATGACCAAATATTAGAGCAACAATATATGACATGCAACTTACACAAAGCACACCGTTAAATTCGTGTGTGAAAAGAGCTTTCAATGATATAATTTTCACATTGTGCATGTCATGTACTATTAATATCGTCAATAGTCAAAGGCGGTCTTAAAAAATGCATTAGGCCCTATATAGATGGAAGGAGGGAGTATGAATCCATGTTATGTCCAATTAATTTTTTTGCTGGCTATATAATGAATGTAACCTACTCATACCAACATTTTAGTGCATTCCAAATGTTTATATTAGCGCTGCAATTCAAACTGAATTTGAATTCATTTCTTTATTTCAATAAGAATCTACAATCATGATTGTTGCCAACTTCAACCATCATTCGTGTATTACCTCAACAACACACCACATGATTACTATAGAGATAGATATGAAATATGTGTAATATATGAACTCGAATTCAATTTTTTTAATACACTTGATGTTGATTCCAAATAATAGTACATTTGATGTACTAACTACATATTCATAATCTAAACCATGTTCCATATGTAACCGTCTGTCACAACCCTGGCATTGCCTGTAACTAGTTGCATAATCATCCATGCTTGATGTCAAAATTTATTTGAAAGTTGAATTGGGGGTGATCAAACCTTAGCACTTTGAAATCCAAATAGGTCCAGCTTAAATAAATTGCATTCAAGAACCCAAAATGCTCTTCTTCGATGATTGATATTTTTTGTAATGTTTTGATCCATACCAAAAAGAATGAACATTTTTAAGGAACAAGTTGGGCACTGAATTGAAGTCATAAAATATTTGAATTGGGGCATTTAATTGCTACAAATATTATTAAATGCTCCAACAATTCTATAAATAGCTATGGGCCTCCGAGATAATTCAGTTATTGCCTATAATTAATTTCAGGATTTATAGAAATGATTTGGTGTTTTTACTAAATCAAAAAAACTAAGAGGGAGAAGAAACTTAGCTGGCGCTCACCTAGCAGCCCATCTAACCGGCCCAGCCCACCAGGGGCAGGGAGGTCTTCTTCCTCCCGCCAGTCAGATGCACAGCGCGTGCCCGACACGCGCACAGCCACCGCACGCCACCTCCTTCCTCCCTGCTTGCTCATGCACCCCCCGAAGATGCCACGCAACCCCCCTGGTCCCTCTCACTCTCTCTCGTGCTCATCCCCTCCTCTACCGACATTTCTCTCCCGCGAGCGAACGCCACCATCACCACCGACGCTGCTCGCCGCGGTCACAGCCACCGCCCAGCCTCCCCAACACGTCCAGGAGATCCGCCTCCATCGTCTAAACCTCATCAAGGACACACGCGCCGCCGGAAGCCCCCGAACGCCCACACCGCTGCTATCTTCAACCTCGGGCCACCAAGATCACCGGCAACCTCCTGCCGTCACCAGCCCCTCCCCGAGCTCCCCGAGGCCACTGTCGCAACCGCCGTGAGCTCCTGTCTCTTTAACCCCTAGACACGTTGTCCAAGTCGCCCTCTAACCCCGCCTGCCACCACGGGAGAGAGGTCGGCTCCGCCGGCCAAGTCGCCGCCTTGGTCACGTCCACCCGAGCTCAAAATAAAGTTCATCATCGTGCCAAGTGCATCACCAGCTGCCTGTAGCACCCATCCATGCCCCCTTCCATGCAGCATAACGCTGACTCGAGGGCACCCGCATGCCAGCTGCCGCCGGGAGCTTGATTCCGGTGAGCCCGGTCGACCTCAGCCCGTCCCGCTTGCTTACCTGGATGCGGCTGAGCACCAGCTACACATAGATGATCGCCGCTGCTATTTTGGTCGCCGGAGGGCGTTTCCCGAGCCCCTTTGCCGCGTCTGTCGCTACCAGCATCAAGCCGCCGACGCATTTGACATTTTGACCAGGGGTTTGACTCCCCCTGAGTCATTGACAAGTGGGCCAGGCCCTATCTAACCCTCGATTAGTTTCTTTAGTTAGTGACCAATTAACAATGTTAATTAGTTATGACACTGACATGCGGGATCCATAGGCCAGGTTTGACCTGGAGGGGTTAGTTGACCTGATGATGTCACTCTGACGTAATGCTGATGCAGTAATAACTTTTCGGGATTTTAAATAAATCTAAACGATCTATTTATTTTAGAAAACAGTTAAAACTTCTAAAATCATAGAAAATCAACCGTAGCTCAGAATAAAATAAACTATATATGAAAAATTATTAGAAAAATCCAATCTATCGATTTGTACTGTTTTCATGCATGTTAGAACAACTTATGACTACTGTCTAGGGCAAATGAAATAAATGGCATTTGATTATTCACTTATGGAGTTGAATTTGAATCTAGGATTCAAACCAACTTCATCTAATCTGGTTGCTAGTTGCATTAGCTCAAATCACATCATATTGCTATGTCATGATCATGCATCATATTGTGCATTGCATTGATTGTCTTCCTTCTCTGTTGCCGGTGGTTGTTCCCTCTCGATAGACGTGTTCCGACGATGAGTTCAATGACACCGATGAAGAACTATACTATCTTCAGAAGTTCCAGGCAAGCAAAACCCCCTTGTTTATTCTGATACAATCCCACTCTCTCACTCCTGCTCTCTTTTACTGCATTAGGACAACAACGTTTCAATTGTTACATGTTGCGGTAGCTGAACCCCTTTCCTCTGCATGACCTGTCATTGCCACATCAAATAGATGAAACCCACTAGCATGAGTAGGAGTTGTTTGTTCCCTGATGTGCCTACACATTCATGCTTGTTTGGCATGCCTGCTACTGCTTAGAGTTGAGTCAAGTCTGATTCATAGGAGATGAATTAGAAAGTTGTAAACATGCCCTACTATTGAGAGTTAAGTGTGGGAATGTGATTTGGTAAAGGTAGCAGTGAGAGGCCATGTAGGAGTACATGGTGGGTTGTCTCATTGAAACCGTCATCAGGAACTGACACTACAAAAAAAAGACACATCCGTGGCATTTTGGGCCGAACGAATTTTTTTCCTGTCATACATATGACACTTCTATGACAATAATTGTAACAAAACCCGGTATCTTCATAGATGTGGTGGGCTCCTACTTCTATGACAAAAAATCATGACAGAAAATGGGCTTTTCGTCCTGGGCGGGCCAGAGACGCGGCTGCATGACATTCTTTGGGTCGTCCATGACGGAAAAAACTGTGGTAGAAGCGAGGGCGAGGAAAAATTCGGGGAGTTCCCGGTTACGGTGGGAGGTCAGGGGCCGTGCGATGCACGTTTCTCTCATACACGTACGCGCGTGTGTGTGAGGCGTTGGCTCTAACTAAACCCGAGCGAGGCGTTGGGCTCTAACTGAACCCGAGCGATTGCACAGCAGGCTACGCGTTACTGAACACGAGCGATCGATCGATGGCTGTTAACTAAACCCGATCGAGCAATTCCTTCGCTACTGCTTCTAACTGAAGTTGATCGATGCTGCCTCTCTGGGTGAACATTTAGCGTTGCAGGGGGGGTTGGATGAACAGTGAGCAGTGGCGTTGCCACTGGATGAACAGGACCCCGTGGTGTGGAGGGATGGATGAACAGGACGACCCGGTGGAGGGCTGGATGAATAGTAGACAGTGGAGGCGTGCCAGTGGAGGGGTGGTTGAACAGTAGCCGGTGGAGTAGACCGCGGTGGAGGCTGGATGAACAGGAGCCCGTGGAGGCTGGAGGAGGTCAATGGTAGCCCGTGGAGGCTGGAGGAGGTCGACGGTGGAGATGAAAAGTATCCCGTGGAGTCCCGTTTGTGGTACGCCACACCCCTCCCGATGAACAGGACCCCCGTTTCAACTGTAGCGCTCCAACACAAGTCCGTTTCATCCGTTTTGCGGTACGCCACACCACTCCTGATCAACAGGGACCCCCGTTTCGACCGTAGCGCTCAGACACAAGTCCGTTTCATCCGTTTTGCGGTATGCCACAACCCTCCTGATCAACAGGACCATCGTTTCAACCGTAGGAGGTCCGTTTCCTCTGTTTTGCGGTACGCTAGACCCCTCCCGATGAACAGGATCCCGTTTCGAACATGTACGGTCGAACACAAGGCCGTTTCCTCTGTTCTGCCGTACGCCAGGCCTCGTGTCCATCACCTGTTCCATCCAAGCCCTCCCGATGAACACGACCACGCATTCCGTTCCGACCAAGCCGGTTGGCTCCCCATGAACATGACAACGACGCTGTTTCTCCGTTCCGACCCAGCCATGTACACGAGCCGTGGCCGTACGTATGCGTGAGTAGGCGTTCGAGACCCTGCCCGTATGTATGTACGTGGTCGTATTTTCTTTCTTGCACCCTGGCCGCTGTACGTGTACATGCTACATGCGCGCCTCTACAACAACCAGTATGTATGTACACGTTCGTGACCAGAATGACAACACTACGTATGCTTCGACCAGGTGGGTCCCGACTGTCAGGCACTTCCTTGCCTGCGAAGATGTAGCTGGTGGGTCCCAGCAGTCAAGCGGGTGAATCGTTTTTTTGCCCGGACGCACTTCCTTGCATGCGAAGATGTAGCTGGTGGGTCCCAGCAGTTAGGGGGAAATGTTTTTTCGCGAAATACGGTGGCCCATCCGGTGGGTCCCCGCTGTCAGGTGGAGGAATAATTATTTTGCGCGTAATAAGGAGGCACTTCCTTCCTACGGCCGTGGACCCAGTTGTCACCCTCTCCACGTACAGTCCACGTCCGATGGAAGCCGTTCCTTGACCACGTTGACCACGCTGCGCCGAGAGCACCAGGGCAGTTGACGACGGTGAGGCCTAGGAAGGGGACGAAGAGGAGCCGGGGAAGACGCGACAGTGGATGCCCACGCGTAGAGGAGTACGAGGGTTCACTGGTTCGCTGCGGTGTGAGGCTGCCGTCGCTGCAGAATAACAGGGGTGAGGGTGATTAGAGGGATGGCCTGGCCAGCGATGGGAGTAGTAGGGGCGGTGAGGCCTCCGCCGCATTGCAGCCGGCCACGGGAGGCAGGAGCATGAGGCACGACCGGCGCTGGTTTGGGCGGCTGGAGCAAGAAGACCACAAGTTGAAGAAGCACTACGGCCGTTGGATGGACATCGTACGGTCACTGGAGCTAGAAGCGTGCATATTGACTACGTTGACAAAGCCCTCCATCCCCATCAACTTAGTAGGCCCACAAGTCAGCCTGCCACTATACTAGGTCCCAGCTGACAGGGAGAGTATTCATTTTTTTGTGCGTAATAAGGAGGCACTTCCTTGCGTGCAAAGATATAGCTGGTGGGTCCGAGTTGTCAGCGGCGGTAACGTTTTTTCGTGAAATATAGAGGCCCTTTCGGTGGGTCCCTGATGTCAGGTGGAGGAATCATTATTTTGCTCATAATAAGGAGGCATTTCCTTGCGTGCGGCCGTGGACCCAGCTGTCGGCCTTTCCACGTACAGTCCACTTCAGATGCATGTCGGTCGTTGACCACGTTGACCAGGCCACGCCGAGAGCACCAGGGAGGTGGATGACGGTGAGGCCTAGAAGGGAAAGTCACGAAGGCAGGGAAGACTCGCTGGTTGTTTCCCACGCGGAGGCGAGTAGAGGGATGGCTAGGCCAGCAATGGGAGTACGGTGGGATGGTGAGGCATGCGCGACAGCACAACCGGCCGTGGGGAGGAGGGAGAAGGCAGTCCCGCCGGCGCTTGTTTGAGCGGTTGGAGCAGGAAGAGCAGAGATTGAAGAAGCACGACGGCCGTTGGATGGACATCCAACGGTCACTGCTTGTGCGTCAACCTTTTTTTTAGGAAAGGCTCAAATCTGTGGAAAACATCATACAACCCATCTGCCATTATTTCTAATAATTTACAGCCCATTTGCTAATTCTTAAGGTTTTTTAGCCCATATTATTTTTGTTAGCATTACAGCCCATATTGTGGCCACGGTTAAAAAATTATACAAAATTTTGCATATTTCGGTGCGGTCCGAACTGTTTTTAATCCCGAAATTTCAACTCACATTCAAACTGATTTTAAACATAAATGTATATCAATGTAAAATCCAACAAATTCTCCACGCATAAAAATTAATGTAATTTAAAATCTCGAAATGAAAAAAAAGATATTTGAAACTAATTGCCGGTTTGATGTGTTTTAAAAATGTACAGCCTATTTCTCATTACTGATGGGCCATTTTCTCGGCCAGCCGAATGAAAGCTCTCTTCATCTTGAAAGATTTGCAGCCCAACAGGCCTGACAAAGCGACTTACTTGGAAAATCACAAAAAAACTGGGTTGTGGCCATGGACCCAGCTGTCAGCCTCTCCATGTACAGTACTCTTCCGATGGAATGTCGTTGACCACATTGACCACGCCGCGCCGAGAGCACCAAGGCGGTGCACGACGGTGAGGCCTAGGAAGGGGATGATGCGGAGCCTGGGAAGACGCGGCAGTGGATGCCCATGCGGAGAGGAGTACGAGGGTTCACTGGTTCGGCTACGGTGTGAGGCTACCGTCGCTGCAGGGCCTGGCTAGCGGTGGGAGTAGTAGGGGGCGATGAGGCTTCAATGGCAGCATAGCCGAACACTAGAGGCAGGAGCAGGCGGTCTCCCCGGCGCTGGTTTGGGCAGCTGGTGCAAGAAGAGCAGCGATTGAAGAAGCAGCAGGACCGTTCGATTCAAATCCAACGGTTACTTCTGCTAGAATCGTTTGTTGACTAAGTTGACAAGCCCTGCATGCGCGTCAACTTAGTAGGCCCACAGGTCAGCCTCCCAACCGGTGCGCCCCAGAAGTCGGTGGGAGGAATCATTTTTTTCGCGTAATAAGGAGGCAGTTGATTGTGTGCGGCCAGGCTAGCGGAGGGAGTAGGGTGGGCCGGGGAAGCCTGCGCGGCATCACAGCAGGCCACAAGAGGAGGGAGCAGGCAGTCCCGCCGGCGCTAGTTTAGGTGGCTGGAGCATGAAGATCAGAGATTGAAGATGGACATCCAACAGTCACTGCTGCTAGAATCGGGTGTTCACTCACAAAGCCTTGCTGAAACAAGTCAGCCTCGAAATATGTGGCGTGTACAGCCCATTTGCTATGATTTTTATAATTTTTACCCATTTTCTAATTCATATGGAATTTATTGCAGCCCGTTTTCCATTTGTAGAATTGCTGGCCATTTTCTGGTCAGTACCAGGGTCAAAAAATTAACTAAATATGTGGGAACTTTTGAAAATTCACAAATTTTTGTTGGGGAATGAAATATTCTTAATCCAAAAATCAATAGCCATACTAAAACAAATTCAAAAAGAAATTAGTACTATGTCATGTTAAATCCAATGAAATACGTATAAGATATCAGTGAAGAACAAAAACAAAAAAAAAAGAAACTAATATCCCATTTGCTATAATTTTTTTGTAATTTTCAACCCCTTTTGATATTACTTTTAACAGACATTGACCATACTCTTTGGCCTGGCTGGAATGCATCCCTCCTCGTCTTGAAAGATTTGCAGCCCAGTAATTCGGAGAAACCAAATAGGCCTAGCTTGGATATTTTCCAAAAAGAAATACTGGGCTACCTATTTTCCCAAAGAACTGGTGCATGAGCATTTAGCTTTATTTATTTATTTACTTATTTATGTTTAGGGGACCATGAGCATGTACCTGGGCAGGATTCATGTGAGAGCCTCCCTTCTAGTTAATTATGGGCTTCTCTATTGGGCCTTCATTAGTGGGCTGCATGTTATCAACAAGTGGAAAATGTGTTCCGTACAAAAAATAATATGATCTACGTACGGTACGGGGCACTAATGGATCGAACCATTCAATGACTTCCAAAACATTGTGTTTGTCATTCTAACAACACATTTATTCAACAAACAGACGAAATATACTACTAATTGTACATTGAAAACAGCAGCAGCAACAACCAGGGCTGGGGGTGCAACAGAAGCAGTAAGCAGGCCAGCAGAGTGAAGACGCAGCTCTCTCTTCCAAACCAAACATCAGCCATCATTACAAAAGGGCTACCAAAAAAGAACAAGTGTATGCATCAAACTAAATAAAGATCCTACTACACAAAGTGTACGCATCTAACTAACTGGCTCAGTTAGACGTTACTATTTATTAAGCTGTGGAGATTAGATGATGGCTTGAACCAGATGGGTGCCTGACGGGGGAAACTCCAGCCAGCAGGTCGAAGTCTGATACTTGTGACCCTCTCTCCTACTTTGGGCTGCAGAGCATGGCGGCACATATCTGGGTATGGTGCATGCACAGACGCATGGTACGTTGTGTACAAATAGTTTTGCCTGATGAACGAAACCGCGCTGCCATCATGATCCTTGCCATCGGTTATCTCTTGGTTAATTGGATAATTCAGTCCGACAAACAGAGAGCATGTACCAGGGCTACTTACCAGCCTCGAGTCGAAAATTCCTGAAGGCCCAGAGAAGCTGGGATCCTGCTCAAAGACCTTGCAGTGACTGTGATTGTATTCCACGAAACAACATGTCCGGTATGTGCGAATGATCATCAATCTTTTGTCGTCGTCTGATCGAGCCAGGAACCACCTGCAACTGCCATGCCACTTTTCTTTGAAAGGTTCTGGGATTAGGAAGGGTAGGGACACCAGGCGGCCTACAACATCATATCAAGTTGGAGTCAAGTAAAAAAGGGCTCTTGATTTAGTCAATCTTAAGAACATCATGTTATGAGCATGAATATTTTTTCAGTAAATGTTGACAGTAATATAAGCAAGCCATCATGATATCATAGGAAAGTAACATACTGCTGTAATAGCCGTTTGTAGTGATGACTGGAGTAGGCCAGCAATACATCCAGCCATAGAAGGAGTCGACAGCGGAAATGAAGCCCTTGTGTTCAATGGCATCAGAGAA
This sequence comes from Triticum dicoccoides, assembly GCF_002162155.2. Taxonomy (NCBI): domain Eukaryota; kingdom Viridiplantae; phylum Streptophyta; class Magnoliopsida; order Poales; family Poaceae; genus Triticum; species Triticum dicoccoides. The sequence continues at coordinate 360,326,244 of NC_041383.1, forward strand.
CCATGGAGGATGTATGATCCTGCCATGGACATGCAGATTTATCCACTTATCGCAGTGACCTGTTAGATAGGCGAGACCGCGGTTGAAGAACGCAATTAGCCTAAAGTTTGTATAATTCACAGATCTTGTGGGCACTTGGCAGATTACAACCTTGAGCAAATCAAACTTGGTATCATGTTGGCTACTATAAGATTCCGAGTATTCTAGGCCGCGGTGCCAATGCAGTGCAGTGTTAATCGAAGAAAGGGGGATCAATCGCTGGGTGTAGACCTCCACGAGCATCCAGCTGCCACGACCATCGACGAGCACCGTCCAAGACATGTTCGTGCCGACCCAGTACATACCGTTAATGTAGTTGAGGCTGACGGGGATCGGATCGCAGTCAAGGGGGTTGATGCTCACCACCCTACGATCGTTATGCTGCGTGACACGCTGTTTCTAAAGATCAGGCGGCATCAGCAAGCAAGGAACTGGCTTAGAAAGCTCTAGCCTGAGGGCTTTGAGTAAACGGTACAACCCCGATGAGCACGCGGCGAGCGGCATGGTACTGAGATTGTCCACACGCGAAACATTGAGCGTGATTACCTCTATGGGGAGCGAATTCAAGCCACTCTTTCGGCGGACGATGCTCGGTTCTGCCATTGTTAGTGCTTGGGTTTCAGATGAGGGGGGAGGCGACTTAGCGGGGATGGAAGATTGGACGAGATTATGTGCGGACAAAGATGGAGAAGCGAATATGTGCTGCGGGAAGTGGACAGGTGATGATGACTACAACACGCCGCTTGACTTATGACACACATACTAGCAGCGTAGGGTCATATCGATGCCAGACAACTTGCTTGAGTGATCACAGTACTGGTACTCCCCACAGTACCTACTACAGTACTATGCCCTAACTTGCTTGAGTAGAGTACTAGAGTAGGACTCTGCTCTACTACTAGCACCGGAGGAGTAGTATATTCTAATCTAAAATAGTTACAAACTTCAATGCCCGGGCGTGGAACGACTACGAACCGTGCTCAAAGATCGTGTCTACGTGGTGTTTGGACTTATATGCAAAAAAATAGCAAGATGCCCGTGCATTGCAAGGCACACCAGCATCACCAACTTGGTTTTTTCTCTACTCCTACTACTATAAAAGACTCAATTGGTGATGATGGAGGCGAGGAGTCGTGTTCAGTCGGGCGTGCAGTGGACGGCGCAGCACTATTCGATTTGTTATAAAAACAAAGAAGAGTAGTAGAGATAGAGAATTAGGGAGGAGCACGAGGTTGTGGGAGATAAGGATGGACGAGGCAAGGCCTTATATATAAATGTGGAGAGAGGTGCGGGTATCTTTTGTAAAATTGTCATAGTTGGCTTTCTATCCGTCAGATATAGATCGGACGATCTATATTACAAGATGGCAGGCATACCATCATCACCAACTCGGTTTTCTATTAGAGTAGATATAGATAGATATATAATAGGGAGTACTAGTAAGGACACCATCTACTGCTTCGTGTGCTACTCATGCGCTCCATTCGGCGGCCGCAACGTCCCCTACAGCCACTCCCTCATGTGCTCCATTCGGTGGCGCTGTTGAAATTTGGGGAGCGCACTCTCGCGACTGCTGGCAGCCATGACTTCACCAACGACGACTTCTTCCCGACCTCGGCAACCTCTTCCTCAACGACATGGGCGACAACCTCAACGCCAACGGTGCTACTCCCGTTGCACCATATGTGTTTCTGTCCTCCCTGTTCGAAATCATGGTAGAATTCATGTTTCTACTATGTATCCTACTACTATGCTAGTCCACATGATTAATTTCATCTCTTTTATAGCCGTCATGATTTATTTTGTGCTTATTTGGATTAAATCTCGTAGTAACTTGCTCATATATTCAACTGGTGCAATGTCCCCTACAGCCACTCCCGTTTCATGCACAGCCTGGTCGATGCCTCCAAGGAGCCCTTCGTCTACTGCTATGAGTACCCGATGCCATTTTGGCGCTCGCCGGCGGAGATGGTGCATCACCTCACGGATGCGTGCAGCTGTCACTGCTGGCCCTTGGCGGAGAACATCAAGTACGAGACATGCTACCCGTTCACCATGCTGGAGTCGTTGGAGGATCACCGCCACCTGCTAGCCTCGGAGGAGGACGACAGCGTCTTTCTCTTGATCGTGGGCACCTGCGAGGCCCGCGTAGGCCGCCGCCCCATCTCTGTAGTGTGCGTCAGGGGCGACGCCGCTGACGCTGACACTGACGCGAGGCTGATGTACGGGTGCATGGTCAGTGTTACTACCCCTCCGGGTCACGTGAGCAGCGACACCGGCCTCATCAAACGGACTTGGACACTGGGGAGCTGGGACTATCCCACCGATGTGGACTTGGAAAACCCATGGCATCCTTTACCCACCGACACAGTGCATGGGGATTCTAAGGAGGTTCACCTGGACACACACATTATGAAGTTAAATGTTGATCATTAGTCTTCACTCAATGTAATCCGCTGTCTAAGCATGTGGAGACTTCCATGCAGGATCTTGCTCTATTGGAGTATCGTGCATGAATAAAAGTGTATCCATTTATGGTTTAGTTTAGAATCTTCCATGTATGATTTTTTACTACAGTACTGGTGAAAGACTTACAATGAACCATTTCTTACATCTACTCTGCCCCCTTGCAAGTCATCCTGATTTAATCCCTCCATCTAGGTGTAGAAGGGCATGGTTAATATTACTTAATAGTATAGCCAACTGTTGACTATAAGAAAGTGCCATGTCATCTGTAGCCAACATGTATAACAATCGATACTCAAAAACTAATAATTAAAGATCATTTCTTCCAAAGCACAATAAGTGTTATTTCTTCACAAGTTTTGGATGCAGGTTGAACAGTTGAACACTTTTGTTTGCAAAAGATACCTTTTTATCTATTTCACCCAGATGTTTGTGAGCTCTAGAGATGAAATAATATCCGAAGAAACCTATCGATACCCGTTACACATGAGATGACCCCCACATCCTTAGTCAAAATAAACAACCCCCCGATCAATGCATCTCACTCTTCGATGCAACACACGGGCACCTTACTACTATAGATTAGTACGACCAAAAATTGAACTAACATTATATATAGTACGATAAATGCTGATGCATGTCACCTAAAATTATATCATTCAAAACTATGTTCAAATACGAATCCAACAATATAGTTTTTGTTGACATGCACTAACATTTTGTCAGTTAAATCTTCAGTCAAATTCAATGGGGGACTAATAAACCACGACCGATGTAGCACAAGTGTAGAGGGCGGCGCTGCACGGATGTCTCACCTCTCACCCCTCTCGTGGTGCGGCAGTAAAGCCGTCATATCACAAAACCCAACCACTCCCAGTAATATGTGGCCTGGTAAAATGAACAGACAAACAACCATCACATCCCTCCGTCTTTTTTGCATTTCATCTCTCTGCATTTACTTTCTCCGGTTCATCTCGCACACTCGATCCTTAGCTACTACTCCTAGGGCCAGTTCTTTTGGCGGCTTCCCCAACTTTTCCCATAAGACTAGTCATAGTGGAGAGTAACAATAAGGTGCCTCACCCATTTATTTGGGCTTCTAAACTACTACTCCGTCCTGGTTTATTCCTCACCATTGTAATTTGTGGTAAAATTTTACCAAAGATTTAACTGATAAAATGTTATTCCCTCCGTCTAGGTGTGTAAGTCATCTTATGAAAACCAAATAATCCCAAAAGAACTGGCCTTTGGTACTCCTACAGTAGTACTCAAGTTGGAATTCCAATTGCACGGCACAACTTGTTAGGCAAAAAATTCGATACAGGGTGTAGGAAGCGGTTTGGGAATTTGGATGCCTTTCCAACCAGTGAGATACTCCGTACAAAGTATGACAGAGAAATAACCACAGAGAAAGAATCTAAAAGTAAACAATCAAACAAGCATTTCTGCATTTGTTTTGCATTGAATCGTTTCACAAGCTTGACTAGTGTTGTTTTTCTACTTTTACAAAAACCACATCGTAATGTTAAAATGTGCATTTGCACGTACATAAGTAATAGTAGTACTCCCTCCATCTAGGTGTATAAGTCTTCCCTCCTTCTTGGTCGTGGTGCACAACCAAAGATGACTTATTGACCTGGATGGAGGGAGTAGCACAGTCGGCAAGCATATATCGAGAGAGACGTGTAGTGCGATAGTATATAGTAAAGTTGGTGCTATATGCACGTACTTGCAAAATGCGTACGAATACACAAGGTTTCCAAACTTTCCCTTTTACATACTTAATTAAGGATGCTAAAAATTCCTGAACGTTCAGGATTTATCATTTGCGTCCCAAAACTAATGAGATCGCCTTACAAAACAAAAATTATACTCCTCCTAAAAGCCACAGCGCTCGCAGGAGCGCTTGCGATGCGCCACGAGTGCCCGGCGCGCGGCCATTTCCCAGCGCGCCGACACAATGCCTCTTCCTCAGCCTCGCAACTCGCGAGGTGCTGATTGGCGGCTTGCCGGCGGGCGAGCGCAATCTCACCGGTGTGGTGATCCGGCTCCAACATGTACTCCTCCTCGCTAGAAGCGTGCAGCCGGTCCACGTACCGCCAAGCGTAGATGAGGCGCTTGGTCTCGACTGCACTCAGGGCGTCGGCACGGGCGTCCTCCGCCACCCTCACGGCCCTCGCACGAGCCTTCTGCCAAAGAGCCAATTGCCTGACCCTCTCGGACGTGACATAGGCCTCCCAGGCAGCTTGTTCCATGGTGCGCTTCTCTTCCTCGGCCTTCTTCTATGCCTCTATTTTGGTGCGATCTGCTGGAGGCAAAGCCTCCCACAAGGCGACATCCATTTCTTTCCAAAGCTCCTCAAGGCTGGGGGGGCTCGGCGGGCGGAGCGGCGTTCTCCTCGTAGTGGGGAGCCGACGCATCCTCTGACGCGCATGCTGGCGAGATTGGGAACGCTGACGCGTCCAACTCGACGCGTCGCGGCGAGGAGCGGAACGCCGACGTGTCCACATCGATGCGTCACGGCGAGGAGCGGAACACCGACGCGTCCTCCTCGACTAGTGGCGGCGAGGAACGGAATGGCGATGCGTCGTGTCACGGCGAGGAGCGGAACGCCAACGCGTCCTCCTAGACTAGTGGCGGCGAGGAACGGAACGGCGACGCGTCACGTAGCGGCGAGGATCAGAACACCGACGCGTCCTCCTCGACTAGTGGTGGCGAGGAACGGAACGACGACGCATGACCGTCCACGCGGTGCAGCGAGGGGCTCCTAGGGCTTGGGAGGGGCGATGCCATGGTGGTCGACGTGAGAGGGAGGGGGAGGAGATAGCGATGAACGTGAACGTGAGGGGGGGAGATTGCGATGTCGTGGGAGGCGCATTATTTATAGAAAGCAATGGCACACCTACGTAAGATATGGACTGAGCTGCACTGACTTAACTGCAGGTCTAGTTGCAGCACTGACATGTGGGCCAGACCCCTGTTGGGCCCATATGTTAGTGACCCAATGCACCTGCAGTTAAGTAACAGCTACGTGGGCATATTTGTTCGAGTAAATTACGGGGGAGGGAAGGAGTGGAAATATTGCTGGTCACAATGAATTGGACGAGCGTGGGGGGAGGAGAGTCATGCATGCAGATTTTTTTCACACGGGGTGGAGTGGTGGGACCGCCGGAGGGAGAAGGAGAGTTTGGCAGGCATATTTTTTCCACACATGGAGAGGAAAAGATTTGGAGACGAACGGGCTTCCTGCAGGTATGGGGAACGGTGCATAATAAGTCATCTTGCATGCCGGGCTAGGTATAGTCTCAAGTCATTAAAAACATACACGCCCCACACATGTTCATATTTCAAGGTGCACTAAATTATTGCATGCAATGATTAAGGCTGGCCATAATGGTGGTATCTTAGCTGGTATCATGCACACGGGAATAGCAAACATGCTGATGTGGCAAAGAATTAAAGAAGAGTGGGGGGTTAGAGTAACTAGTCTTCATGCATGCATTGGTAAACACATTTTTTTGTGAAGAACGACAACATTAGTTGAGTACTTTTGCAGACTTCAAAAACCATTCCACCGCCTCTACTATCTTGCTAAGAGTAGGTGAAATTTTGGAATCGAGCCCTTTAAACTAGAAGGGAGGTAGTGGTACTCTAATAGCTAACCTTGTTGTGATGACAAGATAGGACATGGCACGCACCTGGATGAAGGAACTAGTCTGCATTGTGCATTTAAGTTTTGTCTGAAGTCAATGTACCTCTACTTTCACCAGACTTATAGAAAAATGTACTCCCTCCGTCTAGGTGTGTAAGTCATCTTACGAAAACCAAATAATCCCAAAACACTTAGGCGCGGTGCATTAACTTCTACCTCATTTCTTGTTTCTTGACATATCAACCAATAAGAGATGAGGGTGTGCATGCTTTTAATGACTTGAGACTATCAAACATGACATGCAGTGCTTAGTTCATTGCATGCAATACTATTAATTAGCATATAAACATTAATGTCTCTCATTTTCCCCTCCTCCTTGGTCATGGTGCACAGCCTAAGATAACTTACTCACCTAGACGAAGGGAGTATCAACATTCACAATGTCAAATCAATATTTTTACACTCATTATAAAACGTAGTTCTTATACTCATTATAATCAGTATTGTAGGTATTGATATTTTTAGTATAAATTTGGTCGTGGGATTTCATTGATGCATGTCAAAGCGTGGAGGAAGCGGAGCTTAGGGCTTGCATTCCCGGTCTCTACATAGGTATTTCTCTTCATAATCCTGTAATTTTAGAGACTGATTGCGCTTTTGTGGTAGCGTCTGTTGCATCGGGGGACTATGACAGGTCTGCTATGCGTGATCCGAAGATGAAAGCATTGAGCATCTCGGAGTTGATCAACAATCTTCAATTGTCAAAGATTAGTCATTCGGCCAATAAGGTGGCACACTTAATCGCTAAATATAGCTTTGACAATAGATTAGATGGTATTCTTGTAAATAACGTACCGCCCTGTGTGGTGAATATTGTATCAAATGAGTGTATTGGTGTGGCTGGTTAATTAATATACGGTGGTGTTCAAAAAAAGTATAAATTTGGTCAAACACTTTGCAAACGGTTGATGGGAGTAAAAAGGACCAGAGGGAGTATCATGCATGCGGAGTAGGCAAAAGAAAATTGCTCATTTATCGCCGGTCGAAGTCTTAAAGGACGCCACCGCGCGAGGGAGGCGAAGGTCGTGGGAAGCACAAGGGTTTGTTTTCTCTCAATATCACAGACACACACACACACACAGAGAGAGACGCAGCACAACACACACACACACCCTCCCCTGAGCACACAATTCATCCCCATCCAAGGTCATACGGCGACCACTCTCCCTTGTGCTTCTTTGCACCCCAACATGCACAACACCTCAATCTTCAAAGAGGGCATCGAGCGTATCGAAGTCGGCGACCACACTGCACTAGAGAATGAGGGGTCATTTGGAAGCAGGGTGATGTGACGACGACTGACCAACTCCTCCCCCCACCCCCCCTCTCTCTCTCTCTCTTGAACAAAATTACCAATCCATCTCTCCCCCGCACAAAATTTTCAATCCCTCAACCCACGAGATCCTTCCCCTCTTGCCATGTGTTTCTAGCTCTGTCATCAAAATCCGGATCCACACGCATCTCACATATATTACATGTCTCCATCTTTCTCACAGACCTAAATTCTTCCTCTCTCTTTCTCTCTCTTTCTCTCTCTCTTTGTGTGTGTCTCGTTATAGGTTTGTCTCTTACTCTCTCGTCCACATACATACAATATTTCCTGCCCTATCTGCTCGATCTTCAAAAGCTCTCTCTGCACGTTTCATTCACACATTGGGACATGTCAAAATGTTGCTTCTATAATGGCTGATGTAGAGTTATGGTTGTTTTTGTTGCATACAAAGTAATAACTATGAAATGCATTTAGATTCTCATTTGACTGGGATTATGTGAGTTTGAGCATGTTGTGAAGTACTATAGACCTTGTATACATCTTGGGATTCGACAATGATTGCAACTATTGAATTGTATAGACCATTACGTCCGAAGTCAATAGCCTAATATATTTATTTCACAATTTCAACAAATGATTAGTTCACTACAAACTAAGAAAACAAATGTGTAATCCCTCCATTTTTATTTAAGTCCACGTATTAGCATTGGTCAAAGTCAAGTTTTGTAAACTCTTAAAAAGCTTATAACAAAAAATATTAACATATACAATAACAAATAAATACCATTAGATTCAATATTGAATGTACTTTCACATCATACATAATTGTTATGCATAATTGTTATGCAAAGTTTACTACTACTACTCGCTAGTTGCTTAGCCGAATCACTCAACACGCCACACAGGGAGTCCAGTGTCACAAAATTTTGAGGTCAGCGGGTAAATCTCCCGCGACCCTGATTCGAGCAGTTGGAAGTTACCATCATAGCCTTCGGAACAGGCCTATGGATGACGCTTGGTAGGGGGCTGTTTTCGTAACTTCGAGTTCACCCTACCCAGCCAACCCCTCCTTGGCACCCATAGTAGTACACCTGAATACCCCACCCCGGCACCCAGAGTAGTACAACCTACCCAGCAAAATAGACTTCTCCATAGCACCGCAGCCTTCGTGCTCCTCCCCTTTACATCGGCGCACTCGTCCATCGTAGCGCATCTGCCTCATCGACGACCTCGTACGCAAAACTGGAGCCGGTCCACCGTCGTTGTCGTACACGGAGCCTCTTCCCTGGCATCGTCTTCCACGGTCTCGGATCTGCTTCCCGGAAGCCGATGCCAAGCGCAGAAGTACCACCGTCATGGACAATGAACTGACTCTCGTTGCTGACCGTGACTCATAGAGGCCGCCGCGACCATCGGTCTCCTCCTCGACTGGTAATGTGTGTATTGAATCACTTAGCAGTACATGTGCAGTTCCAATTTTGTTCATACCTACCCTTCAAATTTCCTGGGTGCTATTTTTCCCGTAAAAGTAATTGGTTATAGCCTCCATTGTCCAACAGAATATTAGCTTGTAATTATGCGTCTCTCCTATATCGCGTTGTGCTTGGGTAGGTTTTTCATCTACAACCAGTAGTGTGGCAAATGATGGGAAGGTTTTTAGAACTAGCAAGATGCCCATGCGTTGCATGCATCAAGATGCATTTGTATGAGTAGTTTATCTTGTGGGAGAAAAGGATGAACGGGGAAGGCCTTATTTGCAAATCTGGAGAGGGGTATGGGTATCTTTTTGCAAAATTCCCATTTGTTTCCTTCCTAACTGTCAGATATAAATCAGACGACCTATATTGGAAGAAAATAAAGTATAGAGAAAAAAGTATACAGTAGAGAAGTAGGGATAAATATTAAATATAAAATATAAAATAAATATAACAGTAGAGAAGAGAGTAGAGATAGCAGAGACGTTGGGAAAGGATCGCGCGCGCGGGAAAAAGTGGTCGGGCGTGCGCTAGTTTTGGCGCGCGGCGTCCGGCACGCTTTATAAAATTTAACGCCCTCCCACCACTCTGTGCCTTGCCAACACTCTCTCCCTGCCCTGTGCCTCGCCACCGCTCTCTCCCCGCTCTTTTCGCCTCGCCGCCGCCACGCCACCATGCCGTCGCGTTGCCGGGAAACTTGGGGATACCGCGGCATTCGCGTGCGCCCATCCGACGGCTTCTCCGCCGAGATCTGGTTCCGCCGGATGCGCCTCGGCCTCGGCAATTTTGACACCGCCAACGAGGCCACCCGCGCGTACGACGCAGCGGCGTGGCGCCTCCGGTGGCCTCATAGAACATTGAACTTCCCCACGTGCCGACACGGGAGCGGGAGCAGGAGCTCACGCCCCTATTGTGGCTTAGCACCGATGAGGATCGTCGCGACAACTGGAGGCGGGAGCACCGTCTCGGCATCACCGAGATGGACGAGGAAGCCATGGCATTGTGGCGCCAACACTTCCCGCAGGACATCATCAACGAGCGCGAGTTCTACGCGCAAAGGAGGGCGGAGAGGGATAAGAGGAGGGCGGAGAGAGCCGCCTATCGCGAGGACAAGCGTAGGTGAAAAGAGGACGCTCAATTCAACATGAGGCTAGGCGCAGCGTCGCCCTAGGAATCCGACGATGATCGGTATCTTCACGCCTACAGTCAGACGTCGAAGGAGGACATCACCGAGGAGGAGTCGGACGACGAGGAGTAGTTGAATTATCTTTTTTTTAACTATCTATATGCTCGTGCCTCTACTCTCTAGTCTCTACTTCTCTATCTCAGCACTGTAAATGCTTTTTTAAAGCGCGCGCGTTAGGATTCTGTTGGAGATGCTCCAACTTGGCAGACATGTGCTTTAATGTTGCCCACAAGATGTGCGAGTATTACTAGTAGTATATTTTTCTTGCCATGTTGACATTTTAAAACCACGAGTGCGAACATGCAGAGGAGCAATGAAGACCAAACACGGGATATTCGGGACATCTTCAAGGAGCGTGGCAAGTTAAAGAGGAGCCGCACTGAACCTGTAAAATGATCTTTGGTAAGTAACACCCTTTCAATTAGTTTCGTTTAGCCTCGTGTTCTTCAATGTGTATATGTTGTAGTTTATGTTTCTCCTAAGCGTGGTGTTCTTCAATGTGTAATAAGAAGAGTCCTAATCGTCCTAATGCTTTTGTTTTTAGCTTGATGTAGGAAGTGGGTGTTCTCACATTGTACTCCGTTTTTATATTTTTTTCCTTTTGAATTCACTTCTCCGAGTTCTGTTTATCTGGCTTCTACTAAATGCATCTAGGTTGCTCTGAGTATTGATCTAAAAAAGAAGTAACTTCATGTCAGGATGCTGTTCCTGCGAGGAGGGAAGTATGGTCAACCTCGAGATCATGTTTCCAAAATGAGGCTGGATTACACACAAGGTTCCAGTACCCTAATGATGTTGGATTAGACACAAGGTGCAAATTCCCGGATGATGTTGGATTACACACAAGCCAGGTGGAGTCGTCAGTTGTTCGTGTCCTCGTGGCATTAGTAAAGGCTGAAAGAAAGCGTGAAGCAGCCGTTGAGAATGTAGCTAAGTTCCTGAAGAAGCAAAAAGACCAATCCGATGCCCTCTTCACCCAAGCGAAAGAAGAGATGGAAGAAGCCAGAAATAAGCTAGCAGAGGCAGGGTAGGCTAGGCGTCTGCTGCTATCTAAAGCTGTTGTCAATACAAAATTTCCTTCATAATAGCTAGGTTCAAATGTTTATCCAGTCAGCATGCCTGTTGTGATGTCTGTGCATCTACTGATGTGGCACAAAATGTTTTTTTTCGGGTCATTTAATAACAGAAATTTCTTTCCAAACAATAACAGACGAAGAATTGGACATGGTATAGTTCACGCGCAAGCCCGACATTCGAAGTTGAACTTCCACATCAAACTCATGTTCACAAATATCTGCACATTCATACATAATGTCCACAACCATGATTCACTTCAAAGCCAAAAAAATGTGAGGAGATTTATAAATAAAGAGAAACCTCTACTAGTTCCTGCTACCAGTGCGAGCACAACAAGTCAAGACCATGCATAAATTAATTATATTTTAGTCATTTTTTGTGTTCTAAAATGCCTGCCGGCTCGAGGAAGGACGTGTTTCCGGCACACGTGCGGATTCAATGAAGGCAGGCGGGGCGGTCTTAAGCTGGCTGCACGCGGCGAGGAGGCATGCTCAACCGGGCCTGAAGTGAGTGCGACCCTCTTGGCCGACGCGCCGGTTCAATGCCTGCGCTATGAGAGGTCGCGACTGTGTTAGAGAAATCACTCCCTCCAGTCCTTTTTTGTTTGGGTATAACAAAATCTCGTTTTCCATTCACATTTTACAAGTAAAATTCGTGGACAAACTTTGACCGAAAGTACGATGGGGACTAGTAAACCAGAATGGAGGTATTAGTTTTTTTTAATCAAAGAAGGTTTTCCCCTTACGATTTTCATTAATGAAAAGCAGCATCTAAATCTAAACGATAGTATTTTCCCTAGAACTACCAAGTTCAACATCTTGCAACATAAACCCATACAAACATACGCCAAGGAGGTACATAGTACTATGAATTCCATTTTCGCTCCATACCAATCATTCTAAAAACTACTTACTACTTATAACGCGCCATTGAAAATCGGAACTCTTAACACCGCTAAAAAACGATATTTTAAACGTGGCTACTCGATCTGTGGCAACAGGCGAGCCACCGCGCTCCAAGTCGTTCACCTGTGGTCCCGACCATCAACTCCTACGGATCAAATTATCACGCGAGCTGACTATTCCTAAAAAGGTGATCCACCACGTACCCGGTACCCGCGAATGCAGCAATTGTGCACCTAGGGGTTTAGGGTTTATTTGTTAACATCGCCTTTACGTAAGACTCATGTGTGCGAGACAGCGAGAGGCCGACTGCGTGCGTGCGCCTCTTCTCTTCGTATATGTACTCCACCGTTTGTTTGGTGTCCAAAAAATTATAATAACTACTAGCAATGTGCCAATGCATTGCCACACGATCAAAGTAGATTAATACATATTCACTGATTTGATAGGAAAAAAAGTCCAGTTTTGAAATACGTATATCACTAAAAATATGTTATGTTTCACTCAAATATATTCCTTTGGCGGTTTTGATGAGATAAGGGAGGAATGTTGTTGGTTTCAAGATTCGAGAAGTGGTATATCTCTAATTTCTACTCTTACTAGCAAGATGCCTGTGCGTTGCATGGAACATCAAGATCTTGTGGGAGAAAAGAATGAACGAGGGAAGGCCTTATCTACAAATGTGGTGAAGAGTGCGGGTAAATTGCCATATTTTCCTTCCTATCCGTCAGATATAAATCGGACGACCTACATTGCAGGATGGCAGGCCCACCATCATCACCAACTCTATTTATTATCCCTACTCTTATAAAAAGCATTGTCGGTGATGATCGTGTGCCTGCCATCCTGCAATATAGGTCGTCCGATCTATATCTGATGGATAGGACGGAAACTATGGCAATTTTTCAAAAATATACCCACACCCCTCTCCACATTTGCAAATAAGACCTTCACTCGTTCATCCTTTTCCCCCACAAGATAAACTACTCATAAAAATGCATCTTGATGTTCCGTGCAATGCATGGGCATCTTGCTAGTTGTTGCAAAAAGCCCATGTGTGTGTGAGAGAGAGGGAGAGTGGAGGAGGACGGAGTGCATGTGTGACAAAGACACAAGGAGTGTGTGTGCGATAGCTATCAGCTTAAAATGAGGCGATAGTGTGTGTGTGCACGATCGAGAGGGCGTGTCTCAAGAAGGGAAGAAAAATCTACATATATACAAGGAGCGAGAGAGAGACATTTATGCGATAGTGAAAGCACGAGTGTGTGGGTGTATAAACCTATCTAGAGGCTAGCTAGTCGATAAATGTTTGTGGGAGAAATACGAGTCAGGATACGAAAGTGAGAGTTTTGTGTGAGAGAGAGAGAGAGACGGTAGTCGGGAAGGGGAGTGGAAGCAGGAGTTGTGTGTGTGTGTCTGTGAGAGAGAGAGAGGACACGGTAGTCGGGGTTGTCTGATCGGTAAACAAATGAATAATGTCAGTCTGGGATGGAGACGAAAAGGAGACCGCAACAAATGTTGTGTCTACAGGAGAGAGAGAGAGATTAATTTTAGTGGTATGAGTCATATGTAGAGACATATAGGGTGTGTGAGAGACTCCCATAGAGAGAAAGACAAAGTAAAAGATGAGTGGAGACTGTGTGTGTGGCTGTGAAAAAGAAAGCTTAGGTACCGAGTGATACCAGAGAGCAGTAGAGACGTGAGAGATAATGAAAACCGTGTAATGTATAATGATAGGGAGAGTGTGACACTTCTCAAGGGAGAAGTCGAGAGACCATGTTTGCGAGGATAAGAGAAACATGAAGTGAGCATGCGGGTGAGCTGGAGAAAAGAGAGTGATACCTATCAGAAGGAGCATGCATGTGAGAGAGATGGGCGTGAAAGGAGTGAACAAAAAAGGGATTCAAATATTTGAATTCGAGATGATGATACATGTAATCCATACTCGAACCAAAATTGATCTATCAAACATGCATACTCATATGAATTCACGCACATCTATGTTATTTAATATGTAGATATTACTGATCCGTACATTTTAGTAGAACATAATTTGGTTAAAAAATTTCGAATTCAACCTTAAGATTTTGAGATCGTTGTATTTGTAAATCATATTATACAATAAAGGAGCAAAATTCTTTGTTATGCTTTTGAAAGTATATATAAAAATGATGTATATGGAATGTAATTCCAATTGAAAATGGATCCAGCCCCAAAAAAATAGAATACAAACGGGAATCTAATTGAGTTGGCACGGTAAACGTGCACTCTGCAAAATTTGAACGAAGCGGGGAAAGTCGTAGTAACCGCCCGAAACCAAAATCTGCGAGATGGAAATTACTACTGCATATCCCTGCCACGCAAAGCCTATCTGCTGGATTTCTATAGGTTTCGATAGGGGTAGGTTTGTAATTTCACCCAAACGTGACGTAACCGCCTCTCACCCAGATTCATACACGGTGGGCGCCAAAACACAGTGTGTCCTCGGCCGAAATCGACTCCCTCCCCGATTCATATTCATACACGGTGGGCGCCAAAAACAAAATCTCGTCGGCAAATATTCGGTGTATGCGAGATTACCGTCTTATCCCCAACCGACTAATATTGCTGTGATGTAGTAGAAATTTGAAACCGGGGCTAAGTTTGTAAATTTCCTCGCATTTGAGACAAGCGCGCCCTGAATACATGGTTCCCCCTTCCTCTCTACCTCCCTTTTCCCCATTCGTACTACGTGGGCGCCAAAACACCCTCTCCACCCCACCCTCCTCCGTTCGTCGCCGTCCACCACCCCATCCACCATCGTCCTCCTCCACCATGCCGGAGCTGATACCCCGACGCTGCCGTCCATTACAAGAGATCGACCTCTCTCATACAGGGCTTCGGACCAGGATCCTTGCATCCCGTCCTCTCGCTTCATCCCCGCCGTCGTCCACCTCGCCGATGCTGCTCCTATGACCGTCTTGTCCACCGCGCCCTGCCGCCACCGTCTACCCTCCTAGATCTGCTTTCATGCCGCCGACAGCCATCGCTAACGCAGCACCGTCAAATTCTCAGCAGATGCGTACACGGCGCCGCACCAGAGGCGGTACTCTTTCTTATCTGCTCAACTTATTTATCGCAACAAGAAAATAGATCGCCACTGCTTTTCTCGGATTTCTTGTATTGGTTGCGAAGTTGCCTTTGTCCGGTTTGCTCCTTCAGATCCGCCATGGCACTCTCAACACTATACTCCCAATGCTTATGATTTTCCCCTTTTATACTCCACACTAGTTAAATCACAGTAGACTAAATTTCAAAATTGGGTCAGTCGATTTTTCAGAGCTCACTGGAGTTCGCCGGTGCAAACGAAGGGGCTCGGGTGGTTGTGGGCCCTCGCAGAACAAAGAAAACTCGATGCGGGTGGGGGGTTGGGGCGGGGGTGGGGGTGGGGGTGGCGAAGGAACACCGGCGGTGGGGGCTGGCGGCCCGTGCGGTGTTCTGTATGGGAAGAATCAGAGACGAGGAAGAAGATGGGTTAGGAGACGTAGGATCATCATCCAACCGCCTGAAATGGTCGAGAGACAGCTGGGAGTTGCATTCTTAATGCGCTGTGGTTCATCATGTGTGGGCACTGCGGAACCAACATTTTATTATCCAAAATCTGCTTGCTCTTCTTTACCATGTTCCTCTTCCATTCTTCTTTAATATGTATGTACTCTCTCCATTCCTAAATACAAGTCTTTGTATAGATTCCACCATGGACTACATATGGAGCAAAATAAGTGAATCTACACACTAAAATGTATCTGGATACATCTGTATGTGATCCATAGTGGAAATCTCTACCAAGACTTATATTTTGGAACGGAGGGAGTATGATCGTAGTACACTATGTTCCTTGTACTAAAGATGAGCAGGGACATTTGCAGTGTAGAGGTCTATATGGTCGGTTGTGATGGAAACTTTGAGCCTCTTTGATTCGTAGGATTTTGTAAACATAGGAATAGGATTTGTAGTGACCTGCCCACTTGAATCCTATAAGAATAGCAAGGAAATGTGGGGAGCTGTGTCGCCTTTGAGAGTTACACTGATATTAACAGTACCACACCTTCAGTTGAAGAGAACTGGTATTTGTAGCCTTTCTAGCCGTACCATTAGTACTAGCATATATACTCCAGCAAGTTCCACTTTGCTGATTTTACTTTGATGCTTATGGTTTTCCCCGTTATATCTACACTATGATCTGTGTAGCTGCTTTGTGTCGCACTAGCAGCAGTGCACTCTTGAAGCTAAACACTGCAATGACTTACAAAATTGGCACCAAGGCATTGAGTGCCATTCTAGATGCAATGAAACTCACACACTCCCCACCTGTTGATTCCTGTTCAGAATATGATCCTAATGACTATTCTAACCTCGAGGAGTCAAAGGCAGATGGCCTGTCCTGTTCACCCATCAAGGTGCCTGTTCTAATTTGGCAAGGTTTTATTGATTGCGGGTATCTTGCATATGTTGTCTTGCATTTCTTCTACTTTGTTGCACCGCCATCTGCTTAGTTTACTCATCATATATGTCGAGATTCCATGCCCATCCATTATCAATACATATTCCATCTGTCATCATACCATGTTTTTCCAATCAAATGTTGTTCTTGTGCATCAGATATCAAAAAGGAAGAGGGTCATTGCCGAACCTGAAGGAGCACCAGCAAAGTG
Organism: Triticum dicoccoides; assembly: GCF_002162155.2. Classification (NCBI taxonomy): domain Eukaryota; kingdom Viridiplantae; phylum Streptophyta; class Magnoliopsida; order Poales; family Poaceae; genus Triticum; species Triticum dicoccoides. The sequence goes on from NC_041383.1 coordinate 360,343,068, forward strand.
CTTGAAAAACATGGTGGTGCCGGAGAAATCAGATGTCACCCCACTTATATTGGCTGTACAACCAGTGACACAAAACGTAGGACCGACTCCAGCAGACTGTACCCATACTTCACTGGCCACACCACCAACCCCACCACACATGACCTGCAATCTAGCAAAAGGTATACCGATTTTATTTGCCATAGCACCAGCCGTACCACAGAAAAATCTCACTCCAGCAAAAAGTACAGCAAGTCCACCGGCCGAAGACCTATCCCAACTGCAGAGATGGCCAATTCCTGCAGATTGGAACCCCATTCCATTTATTCCCAGTTTAAAAGACAATCTTTCAATGTTGTTAGGGACTACGTGCATATATTCCCATCATGGGAAGATTATAGTGAAGACAAACACCATTTTCACATCTTCATGTCCAACTTACGTGTAAGTGCTATTATTCATGGTTATTATTTTCCTGTTTTCTGCTGATTGAACACACCAATGATTTACATTACATTGTTGTAACTAGGCGAGGGTCAATCTGGATACTTATGACGAGCAAAGCTTGCTTGTGCTTTTCAAGGAAGCATTGCAGCAGTATCAGTATTACCTGAGGAAATCACACTTTGATGGCAAGTCTATAAACGAATTTTCGGTGAAGTCTCCTGTGCTAAATTTAGAAGACATTGAATGGAAAAACCTTGCTATGCACTGGTCTCGTTCCCAGGATGAGGTATTGTCTATTAAATCACATGAGAATTTGAACTTCTAGTTTTTCGCATGTGCCTTACGGATCTTTTTTGCAGGAAATCTGCTCGAAGAAGAATTCCAGTTTGAAAAGAACGAGAGGATATCACAAATATGCTGCCCGCTGCTTTGCTCTTGTTAGTACCTGTTGTCATGTATCACTGTACTTGCATACATACCTGGTTCATTATGTGACAGCAGTATGCATGATAGCTTCCTTATCAATTGTTCGCTCCAAATTATCTTATCTGTATGAATGGTTACATTAGTGTAGAATATATCCAATGCCAATGTTTTTTAGCTCCGCATTGTTTCTTGTAAGTACATGATGTCCTTTATCAGCGTACTTATAATGACAGGTAGTTGTTCATGTACTATCACTCTACAGCTTATTTTCCTTTGCCCTCCATTTTCTACACATCAGATCTATATTTACTATTACCATAAGGTTGGTACTGAGGAAGTTTAGTTGTGCATTGCTCTTGGCTGTACCTTTTCCCTGTATCACTGCACTTACATTTATAGCTACTTGTTTATGTAGCATCACTCTTAATCTTATCTTAAATATTCTCCATTTTTTCATATATTATGTCACACCGTGATTTTCATGGCACAACACTCAAAGTGATAAATAATGATAAAATGTGGTTTGACAAAAACTTTTTTGTGTTTTGGACTTTGCCTTGATTGGATTTTGTCTGTTGTTTGCAAGTGCTCTAAAAATCAAATAAATCCTCCAACTCTTATACTCCTTCTCCTTGATCCAAAACTTCTGCCCAGTGATCATGCCATGTGTATAGTACAATATAGAATTTTCTTACAAAAATAATTTGGCCAAAAAGTATTTTCTAAATGTAGTTTTCCAAAAACACCTGAATTGAGGTTTGCACTACAAGTACTTGATTTGGGGTATGAAAAATATTTCAAAGAGTATATTTGAAACCTAATAGGTATAGGACTCCCAAAACCACAAAATATATTTTTAAAAGTTATTTTTACTATTTTATTTAAAGGATTTTTCTTTAAGCCAAAAATGGTCTTTAATAGGTTAAAATTATTTTAATGCTTTAAAAATTATTTGTTAAAATTTAGGGAAACTCAGTGGACATATATTGTCCATATATATGAGTTTAAACACATGGTCATGTTCAAAATATTGGTCAAATCCGTCAAAAACCCTTTCTGGATATTTCAAGCTTTTGAAATATTTACAAAGGAAATATTCTCTAAAAATTCCAAGAAAATTCTATCATGTCAAATGTGACATGTTTGATGATCTTGCCAAGTCTCATGTCATGGAGAATAGTATAACCTCATGAAACCCTCTCAAAACTATTTCTGTCCTTTTTCAAGTTTGAACAACTTTACATTGCGAAATATGTCCAAATGATCTAAAACTAGGTGAACATGATCAAATGGTCTAAATATTCATCTAGACCAAGTGGCACAAGTCAGAGAACAATTTAACTTGATCAAAATACCCCAAAACCCTTCCTGTCCAGAACCAAATTTGGACAACTCTACATTGGCAACTTTCTCCTTTTGATCTCAACTTTTGTGGACATGTTCAGAACCTCAAATGATGACACTACACCAAGTGGTGCATCAAGGAGAATAGATTTGCATGACTAAATCTTGGGAGGTCCATTTCTGTTGATTTCTAGGGTTTACAAAAGTTGCATTGGCAACTTTGCCCAAATGGACTTAATATTGGTGGAACCTCTTATTTTCTCATACCATTTGACCCTCTCAAGCCTCATGATAAGAGGAGTTCATATTCATGCCCAAACCACCAACAAACACCTTCTGCCATTTTACTAAAAACCCTGTTTTTGACCACTTCCACTTTTCTCCATGACCTCAACTTTTTACCACAGCCCCTCCTAGACCTGTTCTACCTCCACCAGCAATGGCTGCATCTTAGATCAATAATTGAGGGGTGAAACCACCTCTTTTACCTCTTGCACCCCTCTTGCACCCCTCTTCCTCACCTCCTGGACAGCCCTTGCACCCCTCTTCCTCACCTCCCTCCTCACTCCAGTGGCCACCCAAGGCATAGAAGGTTTTCCCCACATTCTTTACTCCTCCCTAGAGCTACCAGACATGCTTGGCCGTGCCCACTTTGCCAAAAAATGGCATGCCGGCCATTTGCACGCTCTGGAGCACGCTACAGTGTGCTCCCGCACTGTAGCCGCCCCCTTCCAACCGCCTCCGGCCACCTCGAGCCTCCCCCACACGCTAGTCGATGCTCCTCGACGTCCGCAACATGCCACGCCCATGTCCCCCTTCTCTTTCTCCCTCCTGTTGCCTCCTCCAGACGCGCCCCAACCGCCCGAGAGCTCCAATGGACGAGCTCACACGCGCGACACCCTGGCACTTCCCCGCTCCTTCTCTCCCTTCCCCTGGCCATAGACCATCTCTACAAACGCCCCAGACACGCACACATGAGCCCCCGTGACCCCTGGCAACGGCAACGACCTCGTCGGCGCACTCGTCCATGGTGCACCATCGCCCCGCCATAAAAGGCCACCCCCAAGCCCCCCTCTCTACTCATTTGGCCCTCTCTCCCTCCCAGCGACCCCCTGGACCAACCCACACCTCTTGTCACATCTCTAGCTTTGCTATGCACTTGGGCTAGCTTGGTTGCTGCATCATGTCTAAATTTCTTTTAAACTTGAAGCGGGGCTGACAAAACCCTAGCACTAAATAAAATGCAATTAGGATCAAAATAAAAATATTTTCAATGAACCCAGAATGCCCTTTAGAAAAGTTCATTATTTTTGTTAAAGGTGAAAACCTCTGCCAAAAATGGTGCACATTTTCTAGGTCACTCTGGATTTTTGAATTAATCCATTAAGTATTTGCATTTGGGCATTTAATTCCTATAAATATTTTAATTGCCCAAATAATATTGATAATGGTTGAGGGCTGTTAGAAATAATTTCATAAGTGCCCACAATTATTTTCAGCATTCTATCAAATGGTTTAGTATTTTTACTAAATCAAAACAAAACAGAAGAAATAGAAAACTAAAACAAATAAAAGAGAGGGAGAGAAGGACTTACCTGGGAGAAGCTTACCTGGCGCCCACCAACCGGCCCAGCACTGCAAATGGCCGGCCCAGCCCACCACCGCCTCCCTTCCTATCGTCTTCCTCCTTTGCCAGGAGGACGCGCGTGTGGCCGACGCGCGCACGCACGCGCCCCGGCCACCTCCACCCTGCCTGCCTGTGTCCCCGTCGCCTGGATCTCTCCTGCGTCGCCACGCACCTCCCTGTCTCTCTCTCTCACTCTCCCGCGCTCTCACCCCCTTCCTGGATCTCTCTCTCGCGCGCCCGACCGCTGCCGTCGCCGCCGTTCACCATAGCCGCAGCCACAAGCCTTCCCTCGCCCGGCCGCTAGGTCCAGAAGCTCCGCCGCTGACCTCTACACCGCCCCGCCAAGCCACACGAGCGGACGCGCCCTGCTGTGACGCCGACGCCGTCGTCTTCAACCTTCGGCTCCGAGATCGCTGGAGATGCTCTGACACCGTCCGGCCTCCCCTGAGCACGCTGAGCTACTCATCGACCTCGCGGTGAGCTCCTCTGCCGAACCCCTCTCTCCCCGTGCTCTGTTTCCCTCCGTAGCCGCCGTTTCCACTGCACCCAAAAGCTCCTCGCCGCCGGCGATGACGCAGACAAGGCCAGAGCCACCGTAGCTAACTCCCGAGCACGGCAACATGCTCCACACCTCACCAGGAGCCTAACACACACACCAGCTCCCCCTCCCATGCACTACAACGCCAAACCCGCAGGTGCCTGAACTCCGGCCGTCGCTGCGAGCTCGTTTCCGGCGAGCTCGGTCCACCCTGGCTGCTGCCACTAGTCGTGTTGGATGCGCGCGAGTCCCACCACCACGTAGAGCCCCTCCGCCGCTCTTTTGGCCGCTGGAGGAGGAAACCTGCACCTCTCCATCGTCTCTGGCCCTGCCGGCGACGAGCCCCGGGTCAACTCCGGCAAGTTTGACCCTGGTTTGACCGTTTTGACCGGTGAGGTTTGACCCCTCTCTTTCACTGACATGCGGACCCCGGTCCCTGTTATTTAGCTAAGTGTTAAAATTAACTTAAGTTAATCCCATAGTCACTGACGTGTGGGTCCAGGGACTAATTAGCCTAGATTAACTTTTAGTTAGTACTAATTAACCCTGTTAGCTGACTGAGACACTGACGTATGGGTCCCACAGGTCAGGTTTCACCTGGCCGACCCAGTTGACTTGCTGACATCACACCTACATCATGCTGACGCAATAAGTCATTTTCTGGATTTAATTTAATTCAGGAAAATCCAGAAAATTGCCTAAACTTCTAAAATTCATAGTAATTCAACCGTAGCTCAGAATGAAATAAATTATATATGAAAAATGATCAGAAAAATTCAATCTATCCATCTGTACCATTTTCATGCATGTTTGAACAACTTAACTCTTCTGTATACAACAATTTGAATAAATGGCAATTGAAATGCCTCATGTGGAGTTTGAATTTGAACCTAGGGTTCAAACCAAATTCATTTAACTTGCTGCTAGTTGCATTAGCCCAAAACACATTCATATTGCCATGTCCTAGCATGCATCATATTGTGCATTGCATTGATTGTGTTGTTTTCTGTGTTGCCGGTATTTGTCCCCTCTCGATAGACGTGATACCGACGATGAGATCGATGACACCGATGAAGAACTATATTATCTTCAGAAGTGCCAGGGAAGCAAAACCCCCTTGTTCATTCCGATACAATTCCACTCTCTCTCTCCTGCTCTCTTTTACTGCATTAGGACAACAATGATTCAACTGTTACTTGCTGCGGTAGCTGAACCCCTTTATCCTTTGCATGACCTATCTTTGCCACAGTAAATAGATGAAACCCACTAGCATGAGTAGGAGCTGTTTGAGCCCTGTTGTGCCTACTCATTCATGCTTGTTTGTCATGCCTGCTACTTCTTAGAGTTGAGTCAGGTCTGATTCATCGGGAATGAATTAGAGGTGTGTGAACATGTTCTATGGTGTGTGAGCTAAGCGTGTGAACACGATTTGGTAAAGGTAGCGGTGAGAGGCCATGTAGGAGTACATGGTGGGTTGTCTCATTGCAGCCGTCCTCAGGAACTGAGTTCTGTGTTTGTGATCCATGAAACAGATACTACCACGCATTGGGCCCGAAACCAATGGACCCTCTCGGCTTCTTAATCACCCTTGTCCTCTGTCCAGGAGTTGCAAGTAGTTTCTGGTGTTTGTAGTATGCTGGAGGCCGTGGGCAGCACTGACCGGAGGGGTGGGCTGTGATGCGGTAGGCACGGGGCCGGGTATACCGGGCGCCCGTTTGGTGTCTCGGAACCCTGTTCACATCGTTTGGGGCTGTGAGCGAAACCCCGGCCGGATCTCCTCATGGATGGAACCCGAATAGGCGATAAACCTGGACTAGAGACTTGAGTGTTTAGGTAGGCTGTGGCCGACACCCTCATTGGGCTTCCGCTTGAAGGTTGTCGAGTACATGTCGTGTAAACGGCGGTAAGTGGTGAGAGCGTGTGTGAACAAGTACACCCCTGCAGGGTTAACATTATCTATTCAAATAGCCGTGTTCGCGGAAAAGGACTTCTGGGTTGCCTGTACAGTTCATAGACAAGTGAAAGTGGATACTCTAAAATGCGCAAGATAAGCGTGAGTGCTATGGATGGCGTTCTCGTAGGGAGACGGGAGCGGATCCATAGTGGTGTATTGATATGGTGAATATGTGGACTCGTGTGCGCCACCTCAAAAGAGTTACTTGCAGTCGTAGTTCAGGATAGCCACAGAGTCAAAGCTGGCTTGCTGCAGTTGAACCCCACCATCCCCTTTGTTGATAATGATGCATATGTAGTTAGTTCTGATGTAAGTCTTGCTGGGTACATTTGTACTCACGTTGCTTAATTTATGTTTTTGCAGAGAGACTTCAGTCTCGCTAGTAGTTCCACGTGGACTTTGACGTCTAGCTTGTTACCTCAGCTACGATCTTGTACCCTCGGCAGGATCTGGTAGATAGTCAGGCTTCTCAGCCTTTTTCATTTGTAGATGTCTGTACTCAGACATGTTAAGCTTCCTCTTGTGCTTGATTTGTTTGCTCTGTATGTTGGGTCATGAGACCCATGATTGTAATATCTTGCTCCTCGGAGCCTATTGAATAAAATACTTGAGTTGTAGAGTCATGTTGTGATGCCATGTTGTATTTGCACATATCGAGCATATTGTGTGTATGTTATTGAAATGCTTGGTATGTGTGGGATCTGACTATCTAGTTGTTTATCCTTGGTAGCCTCTCTTACCGGGAAATGTCTCCTAGTGTTTCCACTGAGCCTTGGTAGCTTGCTACTGCTCCGGAACACTTAGGCTGGCCGGCATGTGTCCTTCTTCGTTCCTGTGTCTGTCCCTTCGGGGAAATGTCACGCGATGTTACCGGAGTCCTGCTAGCCCAGTTGCTACAGCCCGGATTCACTCGCTGATGACCGACACGTTCGTTGCTGGATCATGTATGCCTGTCCCTGTAAGTTAGTGCCACTTTGGGTTCACGACTAGCCATGTCAGCCCTGGTTCTTTGTCATATAATGCTAGTGGCACTATCATATACGTGAGCCAAAAGGCGCAAACGGTCCCGGGCCAGGTAAGGTGGCACCCGTGGGAATACCGTGCGTGAGGCCGCAAAGTGATATGATGTGTTACATGCTAGATCGGTGTGACTTAGGATCGGGGTCCTGACAGCGTTAAAAAAAATAATGAACTTTTCTAAAAGGCATTCTGGGTTCATTGAAAATATTTTTATTTTGATCCTAATTGCATTTTATTTAGTGCTAGGGTTTTGTCATCCCCGCTTCAAGTTTAAAAGAAATTTAGACATGATGCAGCAATCAAGCTAGCCCAAGTGCATAGCAAAGCTAGGGATGTGACACCTCTCCCCGTGCCCTCCATCCACCGCAATGGCCGGAGCGCCGCCGTCGGGCTCCGCCTAAATTTGGGCTATCCCAAGCCTCTCCTCTCTCCCTAGCCACTCTAGTGCCCCCTCACCACCACCACCAACCCGCCCTGCACTCCATTTCCTCCTCCCCGCGCCTGCCACGCAGTGCCAAATCTCGCTGATGGCCCCCTCCGCGGCCACCCAAGCCATCGCTGCTGCAGCCCTCCAAGGCATGCGTGCAGCACATGGATGGGTGCGTCGTGGTCTCCTGAGCACGTAGGTGGGCGGGGTGTTGCTGGAGACGCCCTGTAGCCCTGGCAATCGCCGGCGGGAGCCGCTCCTCCCCGCGGCCAGAGCGCGCGTGGGAGGTTGAAGACGGCCTGCCTCTCGGCCCCGCGCGTCAGCGACCCAGCGAGCGGGCCCGACCGTTTAAGTGGAAACGACTTCAGTCTGATCCGTTTCCCTCGCCCGAAGACACACCCCTGGCATACGCCTTCGACGTCGCCCCTGCCACCCGCGCCGCTGAGCCACTGGGCCGGCCCACTGCTATCTTCCGCCTGGTGCGCTGGATAAGGGTACACCCCCCCTTCCCTTTTCTTTTTCTTTTTCGGTAAGCTCATAAAATCCATAAACAATTCAAATGGACTTCAAATTTGATGATTCAAATTTCCAGAGACTCCATAAATTCAAATGAACATTTTTACTGTGCTTCGTTTTCACTAGATGCAATAAATAGGTCATTTATCCACATAAGTCCACTCGAAAAACCCATATTATATTCATTTGAACTCCAAATCCAGTGAAACCAATTTCTAAATGTTTCTAAAATCATGCCTGATTTAATGGGTACTTTCACTCATTTTTATAAAGGGGCATTCTGTAGACAAATTGCAGATCCATTAAATCCCTTGTTTCCATCATATTGAAATGTTCAGAAATATTCACTTATCGAATCCCAATGAAACCACTCTGGTTATTTTTCATATAACCAGAGAAGTCCTAGAAAAGTCAACTTCATATTTTTAGAGCACTTTTATTTTCTGCCTTGTCGTGTTGCTTATTGTGATTGTTTCCAACATTAGTTGACGAAGTAGACAGAGTATTTGGAGAAGGACCAGAAGACTCGAAGACTCTGAGGAAACAGGCAAGCAGCCCTTTGACCATGTCTATGAAACCCTTTTTATGCATGTCATATAGCACCATATTGTTATTGCAACAGAATCATGATGAGGTGGTAACCACTTTGATGGGTTGCCTCCATTACTTCCTTGTTGATACTTGCATTATGCATGACCCTACCATCCTATGAGGGTTATGCCGGTGGGAGTAGATAGGATGTTAAAGTAGGTGCTACGCAAAAAGGGATGGGTATATGCATGGTGAAGGAGAGAAAGTATTTTCAAAAGACTTTTCGAAAACCCCGTCGGGTGCCACTTATGCCTGAAGGAGATGATGAGTTGGGTAACCACTTGATGACTAAGTGGTGTACCGAGGAAAGTGTGTGTGTTGTTTCCAGAACGGATTGGTTTAAGTTGCGACCGTTGTTCCAACCTTACATGCGCAACCACTCTACCCTTATATGGGAAAGGGCATTATTGATTATCTAGGCTGATACTAGCTTGGAGCCCGCATTACTAGTGACGGGGGAGAGTTGGTGCTCTCTCTCAGGACAGGGTCGTGCCAGGTAGGGCGGCCATGACTGTTTTCACAGGGCACCGGATACACCATTGTGTCCCCTCTCGGATGTTACGATCTCGAGTGAGTCTCGTATGATGTACATTGTGAGGATACGAAACAACAAGTGGACTCCTTGTTAGTGTCGTCTAGGGAAAGATAGTGATCGGGTGCTTACCCCGGGTACTTGAGGTATCGCGGGTCGTGGATGACATGGAAGTTCCCCAGATCTTGTGCGTAAAGTGTGCAACCTCTGCAGAGTGTAAAACTATTCGAATAGCCGTCTCCACGGTCAAGGACAGTTGGGTAACCGCTCTTGGGCTATGTCCACATGTTTACAAACCAGTGTGTGTGTTGGGGAGAACTACTTGGGTCAAGTCAAGGGACTTGACATGATTGAGTTGGGTTGGTGCCCACTCTATTTATGTTGATATCTGTAACCTGTCCTCATGGTTACTTGAATTCTCCTAATGCATGTCTTACAAATTGTTGAACATGTCATTACACTCAAAACTAGCTTTCTGCAAAAATTTACCTATGTCATACATTGTTGTATCTTGAGCCAAAACATGGGTTGCTTGCGAGTACATTCAATGTACTCATTGGCTTGCCACTGGTTATTTAATTGGCTAGGCATGGAAGAACCAGAGTTCGAAGAAGAGTTCTTTGGAGACGAACATGTGAACTAGGACGTTTCCCAGTCAGAATACCTGTAGGGTTAAGGCAGATGGCATGGGTTCTACTTATCGATGAAGATTTCCGCTACATGTGTTTCATTTGATGTTCAGCCCTTAAGGATTTATCAATGTAAGACTTGACCATAATGGTCGTAATTTGTGTAAGACGGTATGTATGGATGTAAGACTCTTATTATTCAGCTTCTGTGTGTTCAGTGAGCATTGATCTCTGGGATCACTGTACACGTGCATTCGGTGATCTCGGCTTATGAGTCGGGGTCCCCACATATTATCACATCTATATTTACTCTTAACAAAATGTAGAATAAAGGCAATGCTTATGAAGAAGATTCTGTGGTAAACTTCTTGAATTGCCCCCCCATCAGCACGGACAAGGCCTTTATAGAGCCTGTCTTCACCAATAATGTAAGTTTGTCCTTCTCAAGCGTTCAAACTTTGTTGTATATATTTGGTTAGGCATGACTGCAACAGCTGTTTATTTTTGGTGTTTGCATCAAATTGGATGTTTAAAGTTTATTATGTAGTTCATAAACAAAAGTTTGTCCTTCTCAATTTAAGTTTTCAGTTGTACAACCAAGTTCCTTCTTCATACCATGTAAATTAAACTATACAGAGCAAGTGATCTTCTTTTGCACTGCATGTATGCTTCTGTTCTTCATCCGTAAGCCAGTGGTGTGATGAACCTACCCACTACAACACAATGTCATATTCTGCAATGTCTTAACTATGAACAATGTCATATCATTCTACTATTATTTAAACCGTATCTTTATTTGCCAATATGAAATGGAATAAATTGACAACACACTAACCATTGATACTTATGAGTTCTTGATCTGTAATCCAGTGGTGTCGTGAAGCTGCCAACTCCTTCACAATGTCATTTACTGCCATGTCTTGACCTGAACAATACCATATTGTGTTAATGCAATTTTAAACTGTGTCACTTTATTCGTTAGTAAGAAATGTGATGAATTGTCAACATGATAATTTTATGTGAAAAACCTGTCATCTGTCTCCTTGTTTATCGTTCAGATTGAGGAAGATATAAGTGTTGAACAAGCACAGTCTCATCATCTTGCTCAGCTGCTTGCGCTACAGCTCCCCAGCAGGGCTAACCTTTCTTGAACTCTAGTGAAGTGTTGTCAGTTTTGTATATTATTTTTTTGGTGTGTTTATTTGCACTGGTGGCGATCTTTGATGCCCAGTGTATGTAATCTACTGTCTGCTTGTGCTTTATTATCATAGTGGCGAACTATGATGCCAAGTGGATGTAATATGCCATAATTTCTTTATTGTATAGTCTAGGTTTTTCTTATTCACGATGCTGCAGTTATTTTACTGTATATATATCCTGTCTTCGCAGTAAACCGGCCAAACCGTAAAATTACGGTACATAATCGGGACATCATGCAATCACGATGTAGCTTGGGCCTGAAACATGCCGAACAGCTCACGGGCCGGCAGCAGCCCGAAATGGACACCGGACCATGATTGTGCGAATCAAATCATGGGCTTTTAATAGGCCAAAATTGTCTCGGTCCTTGTTTGGCCCAATTAGATATCGGCTGCGAGTAGGCCGGATGCAAACCGGGCCGTAGTTAGGCCCAACTATATGACAGGCTTTTAATAGGCTGAAATTAATATAGGACCGAAATGTTAAATGGGCCCTTAACAGGCTGAAACTAATATCAAGCCGAATTACAAAGTGGGCCTTTAGCAAGTGGGCCCAAAAGCATAGCGTCCAGTTGACGGGCCGAATCTGATATGGGCCATAATTGAGCCCAAAGCCTCTTAAAGGGCCAGACCTAATCTGGGCCATAATTTGGTCTAGAACTTGGTAGGCTTTTAATGGGCCAGATCTCATATGGGCCATTATTAGGCCCAGAACGTGGCAGGCCATTAATGGACCGGATCAAATATGGGTCGGCATTTGGCCCAAAACATGGCAGCCAGTTAATGGGCCAGCCTACTACGGTCCTCAAAATCTTGTGGGCCTATAGCTGGGCCGGCCCATTAATGTCGGTGAAATCTCGTGGGCCTTTAGCTGGGACGACCCATTATGATCTGCAAGAATCTTGTGGGCCTTTACCTGGTCCGGCCAATTATGGCACACAAAAATCTTGTAGGCCTTTACCTGGGCCGGCCCATTATGGCCCACAAAATCTTGTGGGCCTTTAGCTATGCTAGCCCATTATGGTCCACAAACTCTCGTGGGCCTTTAGCTGGGCCAGCCCATTATGGTCCGCAAAATCTTGTGGGCCTTTAGTTGGGCCGGCCCATTTAAACTTGATGGGCCGGTCCACGTGTCAACATATCATAGGCGCGTCTCGCCCATTGGACGAGTGACACCTGTGCCAACGCGGGCCTGACACGTGTCTCCTCCAGCCAATGATGATTTTACACGTGGAAAATCCCCATTGGTCGGGGCTGTTAATGGGTTATCGGATCCAAAACCGACCCGATAGCTTAACGGCGTTCCGTTATGATGGATGCCACGTGTCAATCACCCTTGACGAAAGCACTTCTGTGACGCGTGATTTATCGTCATGGAAGTGGACACTTCCGTGATGATAATTTTGGTAATGTCATGGAACACTTCTACGACAACACAGGTATGACTATCTAGATTCTGTCATAAATTTTTCATGGATGTACATGCATGACAAAAAACGCGACCTACTGTGACAAACACGTATCCTCACGGAAGTGTATTTTTCTGTAGTGTGAGTTCTGTGTTCGTGATCCATGAACAGCTACTACCACACATTGGAATGCTTAAGGGCCCCTCTCGACTTATTAATCAACTCTATCGCTGTCCAGGAGTTGCAACAAGTTTCTGGTGTTTGTAGGTTGTGTTAGTAGTCTACCAAGTGGCACCCGGTACAGGTGGGCTTGGGTCAGACTAGGCACCGTGGCCGGGTATGCCAAGCGTCGCCAGATTGTTGGTCTTGGAACCATGTACACATCGTTTGGGGCTGTGAGCGACACCCCTGCCGGATCTCCTTGCGGATGGAACCCGAATAGGCGATAAACCTAGACTAGAGACTTGTGTGGTTACTCAGGTCGTGGCCGACGCCCTCGCCAGGCTTCCGTTTGAAGGGTGCCGAGATACATGAAATGTACATGGCGGTAAGTGGCGAGAGCGCGTGTGAAGAAGTACACCCCTGCAGGATTCATATGATCTATTCGAATAGCCGCGTCCGCGGTAAAGGACCTTTGGGTTGCCTATACAGTTCATAGACAAGTGAAAGTGGATACTCTAAAATGCGCAAGATGAGTGTGAGTGCTATGGATGGCGTTCTCGTAGGAAGACGGGAGCAGATCCATAGTGGTGTATTGATATGGTGAATATGTGGAGTCGTGTGTGCCACCTCAAAAGAGTTACCTGCAGTCGTAGTTCAAGTTAGCCACCGAGTCAAAGATGGCTTGCTGCAGTTAAACTCCACCACCCCCTTTGTTAATACTGATGCATATGTAGATAGTTCTGATGTAAGTCTTGCTGGGTACATTTGTACTCACGTTTGCTTAATTTATGTTTTTGTAGAGAGACTTCAGTCTCACTAGTAGTTCTGCTTGGACTTCGACCACTACTAGGGAAAACCCTAGCAGTAACGCAGGTATTTTTCCTATCAGCAGTGCGGGGTGACGCGCTACTGATAAGGCACTACAACTAAAGCTTAGCAGTAGCGTGCCTCAACCCACGTTACTGCTAAATCGACTTAGTAGTAGCGATTTCCGGAGCGCTACTGGTAGTTAGTAGTAGCGCTTCTCCCTTCCCGCGCTACTACTATTATTTCGTATTTTATTTCTTTTTTACATCATGTTGCATTCATACACCTTTATACAAGTTTTCATACAACCGGAATTTAGAGATTGTTATTACATCACGGTGTGAAAGAACCATGGACTAGTTTAAAGTGGATGTCCATCCACTTGAAACTAATCTGTGGTTCTTTCACCCAATGATATAATAAATATCATCATCATCATCATATCATATCATTAACAACTTATCATCATAATACATCATTATCATATAACACCTCCTCAAGATCATCATTTTCATCAATGACATCAATAGCAAATTGGTCACTAGTCGTAATCACAAGTACTCCTCATCATCAATTCTAACACATTATACCACATAATAAACATATTGTACCTCATAGGACCTACTACATTCTCCTAGGACCTACTACATTCTCTAAGGTAAAATAGCAAAAAACAAGATAGCCCCTGACTCTCCATTATGGAGAATGGAGATTATCCTATCTCCAATTCTTGCCTTTCGCTTAATGTTACTTCCAAGAACCTCCTTGCGAATGTCCAAACATTTTTTCCATTCTTTGATGAGCATGTGATCACCGGTTTTAGAAATCTGATATGCACAGGTGAGCTCCCTAGATTGACCTGGTAGTATGTTCAGAACTCTAAGGCGACCATTCAGATACATCACATGAGGCACACAATCCATCGTGATTTTCTGTTGAAAAACATAGTAATAACTTCATAGTTAGCAATGATGTACTAGTTTTAGAAGTATGCAAAAGATGCATGGATGTCGTAATAGTAAAAAATCTTACCAGGGTATCTCCATAGAAGTTATTGTGGTTCAACACGTGCACTAGTGGCATGTATTCACCATAATTTGGAGGAGTTCGATAATAGGTATTGTAATCCTCAAGATAAGTACAATAAGCGATAGATGACTTTTCTCCTTATAAGTTAATTCCGAGCCATCAGTGTAGTGGGTTTTGTCTACCATCTTTCGCACATTCTTTGAAGAATCAAAATAAGCTGTCAATGGAAATAAGCTGTCAACTATTTTGAAATAATTAATATAAATTAGTTAATAACTATGTTTGAGAAACTCACATTGCGGTAGAATCGGAAGCGTATCAACAAGGACCCAAATGTCCATATTGTCTTGCTCAATATAAGGATCACCAAGATCCATGGTGACAATCATACCCTCATAAAAACCATATATTTTGCGAAGTGCTTCCCAATTTTGGCAACCAAAATGGGTTATGCTCTGAGCATTGCACAGATTTACTTCAAAATCCATATCATGATGGGTCCTTAGGTGTATTTTCTTTGTTTCAAAATTTTCATGGTCTTCAAAACCCATCCCCTCCAAGACATAGTGTCTTGCATGGCATGGGATAAGCTAGTTGAATTGTAAAAGATGAAAATTAGACGTTGAAATAGTTGAAGTCATGCTTAATTACAAAAAAACACTTGTCGTTCTTGCGTACCATTTCAACATCGAATGTCTCCTCGAGCTTAATGCCAAAGCGTCGATCTTTGTCCAGCTCAATGAACTTGTCGCACATACCTCGATCGTCGTGGCACTAGCTGCACTCCCCTGGGAGACTGTCATCGTCCGAGTACGGCATTTCCTACGCTCATAATTCAAAGATTAAACTTGTACATATTCGAGCACAAGTCATGCCAGAATTCACGGAAAAATCCGGCATGACCTTTGCTAAAAAAGGACACATCGAGCGCCTGAAAATTGCCGGAACGGAAATTAATCAACACTCCGGCAAAACATAGGCCACTCGGAGGTGTAACCTGAACATGACCGGCCACTTGGGCAACCACATATCCTATATGAGCAACACAAGATATACATGGAGATTTGGCAGGTCTCACCTCGAGGTCGGAGGGGGTCGGTGATGGGGACGATGACGGGGATGATGGAGGGGCTCCTTGATTTCTGCAAAAGTAAAACCCCTATAATTTATCACTAATACATCCCGAATAATTGCTTAAACTAAAAAATAACAAGAAATATGATATGTTTAACTAGTTCTATTAATTCAACTAGTTCTTACTAAATATAAACTTACTATAAATAGAAAAAACTAGTTCTTTCTAAAAATAAAGTAGTTCAACTAGTTATATTAATTTACTTACTAAACTAGTTCAACTAAAACTAAACTAGTTCAACTAGTTTATTAATTTACTTACTAAAAATACATTAGTTCTATTAATTCAACTAGTTCAACTTGTTTATTAATTTACTTACTAAACTAGTTCAACTAAAATTAAACTAGTTCACCTAAATCTAAACTAGTTCAACTAAAACTAAACTAGTTCAACTACTAAAAATCATTATCTATGAACCCTAAATTAACATCTACTACTACTAAAAAACATCTAGTACTAACTAATTAAGCAGAGAGAAAGGGGGTGGGGAGGGGTGGGGGCTTACAGAGAGGGGAGAGACGGTGGCAGGGAGGTGCTCGGTGACGGAGAGGTAGGGGCGGCGAGGGCGCGCTCGGGATCGGGAGGCGGCGGTGCTGGGCGGGCTCGGGCGGCGGCCGTGAGGTCGAGGGCGGCGACGGTGAGGTCGAGAGCGGCGGCGGGCGGCGGCGGTGAGGGAAGGCTCGGGCGGTGGCGACAGAGGAGTAGAGGAAAGGGGAGGGGGAATGGAGGACTTCGCCAAATTTTGAGCCGGCGGGTTGGTTAATTCAGAAGTAGCAGTAGCGCGTTCCAGAAAGCACGCTACTGCTACGTTAGCTACAAAGCGTTCTGGCATACACGCTACTGCTACTCCTTTCTCTTTTTTCCCTTTTTCATTTATTTTTCTTCACATTTTTTTACTTTCACCTTATTCTATTTCTTTCATTTTCAATTACCTTTCTATTTGCTTTCCATTTATCTTTGTATCCTTTAGCAGTAGCGAGTTTTGAAGAAAACACGCTGCTACAAAGGAAGTAGCGGTAGCGCGGTTCTATATGGATCACTACGACTATGTGTAGCCTATCGGCTAAGCCGTGGGAATTATAGTGGTAGCGCTTGTTTCCGAACATACGCTACTGCTAACGTTTGAGCTATACCGCGCTTTGCATGAACGCGCTACTACAAATTAGCAGTAGGGCCCTATTTTAACCAGTGCTACTGTTATACCTCTGTGTATAGGTTTTTCCCTAGTAGTGGACGTTTAGCTTGCTACCTCAGCTACGATCTTGTGCCCTTGGTAGGATCTGGTAGATAGTCAGGCTTCTCAGCCTCTTCATTTGTAGATGTTTGTACTCAGACATGATAAGCTTCCGCATGTGCTTTGAGTTGTATGCTCTGAATATTGGGTCATGAGACCCATGTTTGTAATATCTCGCTCCTTGGTGCCTATTGAATAAATACTTTGAGTCATAGGGTTATGTTGTGATGACAGGTTGTATTTGCACATATCGAGCATATTGTGTGTATGATTTGAAATGCTTGGTATGTGTGGGATCTGACAACCTAGTTGTTCATCCTTGGTAGCCTCTCTTAGTGGGAAATGTCTCCTATTGCTTCCACTGAGCCATGGTAGCTTGCTACTGCTCCGGAACACTTAGGCTGGCCGGCATGTGTCCTTCTTCATTCATGTGTCTGCCCCTTTGGGGAAATGTCACACGTTGTTCCTTTAAGTCCATGTAGCTTGCTACGACTTGGGTTCATACGTTGTTGATCGACACGTTCATTGTAGGGTCATGTATGCATGTCCCTGTAAGTTAATGCCACTTTGGGTCCACGACTAGTCATGTGAGCCCGGGGTCTTTGTCATATGGATGCTAGCGGCACTATCATATATGTGAGCCAAAAGGCGCAAACGGTCCCGGGCCATGTAAGGTGGCACCCGTGGGAATACCGTGTGTGAGGCCGCAAAGTGATATGATGTGTTACATGCTAGATCGATGTGACATAGGATCGGGGTCCTGACAGCTTTGGTATCAGAGCTTGATTGCCTGTAGGATTACCAAGCCAAACTGGTCGAAGTTGAGTCTAGAAATTCTTTAGTTATATAAGGTAATTGATTGTGGGATGGAACGTAAGGCTCTTTTTACTCCTTATACCTTACGCCCTTCTGATCTGAGTCATCCTATCTTTCCTACGGGGTTAAGGAACTAGGATTTCTCTTATTTCTATCAGGATCACGTGTTACTAATCCATAGACTTATAAGATTGATGAATTCAAGCCACAACTCAGTTCCTGCTATCTCCGTGTCTTGACAGTTGATCTCGGAACCTTGATATTATGATGATTGAGTGGTTATGCCACCATTTTGTAGGATGCCTCAAATCTTCTCGAGCATTTACAGCCGTTATGCTGTCCGAGTCATTCCATGTTTCTAAATAGTCTAATGCGTTTGCAAATCCACTCTTTCCGTCCTGATGTTCTTTTGAGCCAGATTAACCACACTAATCAGTGTGTTGAGGTACTCCATTGCCTCGACATATATGTTGGAGCTATTATTATGACCCTAGGTGTCTTAGAGTATCACCTAGTAAACCATCCATGTTTTGTGTTCATAGTGTGACGATTCTGGCATCATTCTTGAAAGCATCCCATGATGCCACTTAGTTAGTAGGCTTTCTACTCCTGGGTTTCTGAACCCGAGATTCACCCTACCTACTTCTTGTTGGTAGTGTTTTCTAGTTCCCTTAGGATATTAGTAACCTTTGCATCAGTCCTCGAGGTCTATGGTATTTTCTTCTTCCAGATACTATGAACCACTTATGGCAGAAGTTCTTTGAACCAAAAGATCACAACCAAAAGTGCTCTCGATGAGTTCTCCATTCTATATTTTGACTCTGCCAGTTCTACCTTTCTGCATGGGTTATCTAGAATAAATATGCTGAACTTGGTTTGACATGCTAATCTATGCATCCACAACTCAGACAGTTATATGTTCCTTGAGTTGTCCCTCTTTAGTTGTATTCTGACCCCCGCCTATCAATTGATAGTCAAGAGTATGCATGCATTCGTTCATCGATGCCTTTTACTCATGTGGTCCGTCCAGCCATTCTATCCCGGAATGACTAGGAGAAACAAACTCCAGAACCTTGTCCATTCCCAAGATTGGGTCAAAGCAGTCGTACTCTGCAGATCAAAATGCTAATCCAGCTTTTGCTCAGTTCTACCCTAAAGTGTTACCCTCTTTACGTCAGGATCGTCATGAGAATTGCACCATCTCTTATGAATTCTTGACGCAGTGATACTTCTTTCCATCATTGTTCATCCCTCGGTTTTCCGTGTTATTGTAACCGGGATGCCCATAGGTGAACTGATGTGTGAAATCAATACTGCTAGCAACCTAGTTGCTTGGTAGTTAAAGGACAATAATTTCATTCTTAGTGTGTTGGTTATTAAATCCTCATTCTAGGACTGATCGTGCTACCTAGTCCTTATTTCTGGTGCACCCTTCAATCAATGAGTTAGGATCGTGTCGATCCCTTTCTTATTTGATCATATCGTCTTGCCTTGAAAAGTAAGATTGTTCTTGAGCTTAGTAACATATCGGTGGTTTGTGATTTTCCGAGTATCTTTCCGGGAGTATCACCAGGTTGTCCCCTGACTGTTATGTTGAGCTCGTGATCAAGTTGGTTTTCTTATAAACCACCCATTCTCCAAGAATCTGTGTTGCATACCCCTGAGCTAGTTGGTTAAGCTAAACAACAACTTGGAGAGTTGAAAGATAAGAGCTTGTCCGACTTAGTTCATTTGTAGGGATATCTTGTATGTGTGTTGAAGAAAGATGATATCCTCGTCCATTGGTCCTCGTGATCAGCTAATGGACCTATCGCCTTATCCAATCCTTGATTTGAGCATGGGCTATCGTCGAATCAACTCAGGACCAACGATATTCGTAATGTTGTCTTACTCATGGTTGTTTCCCCGGGCATACATCATTATATCTTATGGGTCTGACCGATGCTATCTCCTTGTTCACATAATTGTGGAATCCCACTTATATGGAAACCTGGATGAACTGTTGTTGAGCCCATCAGCAACATCTTTTATATTCTCGATTATTCGTGTTGAACATCCAGCTAGTGTTGGAAACTTTATAAGTATTATCTTCATGTCCCGCCAATGAAGCATATATATGTTGGATGAAAGAATTGACTTCCTGTAACACCCACGATGCGGCTATATCTCCCACGTGTTGAAGCACGACTTAGAGGCATAACCGCATGGTGGTTTTGTCGCAAGAAGGGTCATCTTCACACAATCCCATGTAATGAGCAGGAATGGGATAAAGAATTGGCTTACAATCGCCACTTCACACAAGTACTTAAATAAATCATACATCATTCAGAGTCCACACATAGTCCGACTACGGACGAAGCCAAAAGAAAAGAAGATAACCCAACTGCTAGATCCCTGATCATCCCACCTGGGCTCCACTACTGATCAACATGAAACGAAACATAGCAACGACCAAGATTGTCGTCGAGCTCCCATCTGAGCTCGGTTGCATCACCTGCACTGGTATCATTGGCACCTGCAACTGTTGTGAGAGTATCTTGTGAGTCACGAGGACTCAGCAATCTCAAAACTCGCGATATCAAGACTATTTAAGCTTATGGGTAGGATGTGGTAATGAGGTGGAGTTGCAGCAAGCAATAATCAAACATGGTGGCTAACATACGCAAATAAGAGCGAGAAGAGAAGCAACAGAACGGTCGAGAAGCTAGAAGTGATCAAGAAGTGATCCTGGAACTACTTACACACAATCATAACACAAAGACCGTGTTCACTTCCCAGACTCCGCCGAAAGGAGACCATCATGGCTACACACGCGGTTGAGGCATTTTAGTTAAGTTGATTATCAAGTTCTCTACAACCGGACGTTAACAAATTCCTGTCTGCCACATAACCGCGGGCACGGCTTTCAAAAGTTTATACCCTGCAGGGCTGTCCCAACTTAGCCCATCACAAGCTCTCACGGTCAATGAAGGATATTCCTTCTCCCAGGAAGACCCGATCAGTGTCGGAATCCCGGTTTACAAGACATTTCGACAATGGTAAAACAAGACTAGCAAAGCTGCCAGATGTGCCGACAAATCCCGATAGGAGCTGCACATATCACATTCTCAGGGCACACCGGATGAACAATACGTACAACTAAAACCAGCGCTCAAGTTTCCCTGAGGTGGCACTGCAAGTGGCTCTAGTTCAGACCAACACTCGGAGGAGCACTAGGCCGGGGGGGTTAAAATAAAGATGACCCTTGAGTCTGCAGAACCCAAGGGAAAAAAGCTTAGGTGGCAAATGTTAAAACATAGGTTGGGCCTTGCTGGAGGAGTTTTATTCAAAGCGAACTGTCAAGGCGGTCCCATAAATCACCCAACCATGTAAGGAACGCAAAATCAAGGAACATAACACCGGTATGACGGAAACTAGGGCGGCAAGAGTGGAACAAAACACCATGCATAAGGCCGAGCCTTCGACCCTTTACCAAGTATATACATGAATTAATTAAATGAGAGATATTGTGATATCCCAACATAACCCTGTCCATCATGGAGCAATCTTCAAATTCACCTGCAACTAACAACGCTATAAGAGGGGCTGAGCAAAGCGGTAACATAGCCAAGCAATGGTTTGCTAGGAAGGGTGAAAAAGGTTAGAGGCTGACATGGCAATTTGGGAGGCTTGAAGAGCAAGTGATAGGTAGCGCAGCATAGCGATAGAACAAAGCAACTAGCAAGCAAAGATAGAAGTGATATGGAGGGTAATGGTCATCATGCCTAAGATCCCGCAAGGAATAAGAAGGAAACCATGAAGTAGACAAACCAACGTAGTCGAACGAATCCTCACAAACGCAACATTACCGGACCTATCAAGTAGAAGCGCAACCGGAAAGAAGCAAACAACATGGTAAACAACCATCATATAAGCATGGAATGATGCACAACCAAGTATGATGCATGACCGGTTTAAATAGGCATGGCATGGCAAAGTGCACAAACAAAACTACAAATTAAGTGGAGCTCAATATGCAACAAGTTGCATATTGACGAAACACCACATTCAAGTTATTTAGTTCGATCTCGTTTAGGTACCCAACAATATTAAATGTTTTTAAACATGGCAAGAGGTGAAACATAATAAAACTACCTATCTAGACAAGTTTAAATGAGGCAGGAACAACTAACAACAATTCCGAAAAATCCCCATGTGCATAATTTGAGTTTGGTACTGTTCTGCTTTAGCCATATTTTAATGTTTTTAAACAATAAAACAAAGTGCTCCAAGTTAATCTATGCATTTTTTCACCCGATTTGCTTAAAACCGAGCTACGGTTATTTAGTTATGAAATAAAGCATTTTAGCATGGCATTTAGGCAAACTTAAACAAACAACAAGTTAAACATATTTAACAAGGTTGAAAATAGCATATTATTATACTAGATGAGAAACTAAGCATTTTACATATATAAATTATTTACATATGATGCACGGTTTGTGAGTTATTAAATGCATGAAGCTTGAGGGTTTTGACCAAAAGTGCGATGGATAGAGGCGAATCTGGTAAGCCCAAAAGTGCACAGGAGAGGGGGCGGGGGCTGCTCACCCTGGGCCAAGGCCCGGTTGGTGGTGCTGGGCTGCAGGAGGTCTCACTGGGCTAGCGCAGGCCAGTGAATCGATCGATCTAGAGGTCGAGCGCTAGGCTGGGACTTAGGGCGGTGGTCAACACAGGAAGCAGGGGAGGCCGACGCGCCATGGCAGTGGAACGCAGCGACGGTGGGACTTGGCGAGGGCGCGCGGGGCTGCTGCTGCTGTGGTGCTCCCATGGCAGTCCTTCTACACGGGACAGAGAGAGAGTACTGAGAGAAGAGCGGGATAGGGGAAGAAGAAGGAAGCACAGGGGCACGGATGACCTGCGAGGGGCGGCGCCGCTTGCTGGTTTTCGAGAGGAGCTCATCTCCCTGCGCCAATGAGGAGAGCAGTGAGGCTGCGGGGACAAAGGACGACGGCCGCTCGGTCCTGTTGGCCGACGGTCGCCGGCTGGCAGGATTGCCGGGGCGGCGCGGTGACGAGGGGCTCGTGGTCCTGGACGAGAGGACGCTCGGGGCTCAGGAGTAGAGGAGGCGGCGGAGGAGACTTCGGTTGCTGGTGGCAGGACGAAGGCAGAGGGCGACAGGGTCGAGTGGAGGTGCACATGGGAGGAGCTCGGGCTCCTACGGGATCGAGAGGGGCTGGTTGGTGCACACGGGTGGAGGCGATGGATGGATCGGGGAAAAATCCCAAGGAGGAGGTGGCTGGCGCTGAAATCAACAGAGGAAGAGAGTGGCGATGGCGTGGGAATTTGGAGAAGGTGGAGGCTTGGCTGCGCTGGGATCCCGAGGAAGATCTTGGAGTGGCGGCGGCGGGGAGGGACAAATGTCCTAGGATCTAGGGCTTTGGTCTAGAAATGGATTAGGGGTCTATATATATACAAGAGGGGGATGGTTTGGATCCTCCGATTGCGATTGGGCGGTCCGGAATAAATGGGTTAGGGAGTCCAAAAGAGAAACCGAAGACAAATAGGGGATGCTTGGGGATGATCTAAACCCAATGGTAATGACTGAGCGGGTCGGGTCCCGGGCAGGTTTCGGTCGCATGTGAAGGTCAGACAAGAGGGAATCAAAAACCCGGTTGGTCTCGGAACGGTCAACGAAGGAAAGGGGGACGCGACAACCATGAATGACTACGAGTTCTATGAAAACATGCGGATGCAATGCGGATGATGCTATGAGATGAGATGCATGACATGAACAAAATGCGAAACAAAAGAAAAACACTCAACCACGAAGGAAATATCATATCGCATCTCTGGAAAAGGGAAGAGTTGGAGTTATGAATATGGAAAGTTGTATCCAGGGCGTTACACTTCCTATAATTCATGTGCATTTGGTGCAAGTTGCCGCCGTGAATTTGGGAAAGTTAGTTTTGATTCCTTTGGAATCATACCAAGTCATTCATGCATATGTGCGAAGTATTCTGTGGTCTGGAGACTGGCAACCTTCATTCTATATGTATCCTTAGCACACCAAGCCACTGATTGAATTGTTCAATATAAAGAAGTTTGTTCTAAAGTGAATACTTTAGACTACCGCGTGGAGACTCCGGCATCATTAATGATGGTTCCCCACCTAAACTCGGTAGTGTTTTATTATAAGACTAGTATGTGGTCATGCTTGTCTGGGACAGCGTGTTCACATGTGTGTAGCAGAACCAGCTCATGCTTTGGAGCTTGTTATCCTAGCTCATTCCCCGAGAATCTCGCAACGCCATCTCGTCAATTTGTGTTGCAAACTTTAATTTTCCTTTCTGGACTTAATGAGTCTGGAATATCATAACACCAACAAGATCTGAATCTCAGGCAGATATGATGGTTGGAACGTTACCCAAGAACTATAATATTGGATGTCGTGGCCAACACACCCAGCCAGAAGACCCAATATTGTAGTAATCTTGTTTGAGGAAGTTGGCCACCTCCCCATAAGGATTTCGTAGGATTTACTCCAGTAGTTGTTCCTTATGGACTCTTGTGTTCCCGAAGTCCGACCTTTTACCTAATGTTCTAGATACCAAACCATATCTACGAGTGGGTTACGCTAGCACATCAAGGAGAACATTAGAAGCGGAGTGCTAAATGTCTCTCGGTCGATGATCTAATTTTTGTTCTCTTGGCCTCGCTAAGGTGAAATCTGAGAAGGTGTTATCTTCCTTTGCATCTGCATCGTCCCTCACCATTCATCATGGTAGTACGTTGTGTTGCCAGGATCCTTGACACGGATATTGGTAAAACCTTGATGAATATGGAAATGCTCAAGTTCTTGAGAGCACGCGCAAGCACCAGGTGTTATCTTGGGCACTAACTGGGATAGCTCCCAGTTTCCTCGGCTATGCTATAACCTTTCAAACAGTGGCATCCCTCTCTACTGTTGAGTTTCTCCCCGGTTACTAGAATCATTCCCAGCATTTGCATTTTGTTTCCATCTTGCACCACCATTGGGCCATCCTACCATGGGTCCGATCCATTCCCGGTGATAAGCTTAATCATTCCTTGCGTTGTCTTCAACAAGGTAGTCCACATCATCCAATTGAGTCCGGAGATGCCATTCCTTTGCACCCCACCAAACGATTGTTGGTGAACTTCCTTAGGATGGTTTAGAGAGTTTTGATGATCCATGTATCAAAAGTAATTCTTTTTGCCACTTAAGGTATTAATTCTACGGGTCACCCTCCTCCAAGATGTCTCATTATGGAATGATGGCAATTAACTCCTCGCTAGTTTGACTTCGTCCACCACCTTCTTAAAGTGTGAAATTTTCTGCCTACCAAATTGAAGCTTCGTCTTATGCTTCTTCCATCACCCTGTTGTGTGTTTTGCGGCTCAACCCAAGAGATGTTGCTATGTCTCGTCCCGTGAGTTGATCGTCAGTTGCTCAATTTTCGAGAAGATCGATCCTTCTAGCGTTTCCTTTTCCTCTCATTGTCATGTTGGCTGGAGTTCTCAGAGTAAGACGTCGAGACAAAGATGGTGATCGGATCGATGTTCCTATGAAGTGTAGGTTGGATCATGAAGATTGTGTAAGTTTGTGTCCCCTCTCCATCTTACCCTACACTTGAATCTCGGGACGAGATTCTTATTTAGTGGGGTTGAGTTGTCACAACCCTGGCATTGCCTGTAACTAGTTGCATAATAATCCATGCTTCATGTCCAAATTTATTTGAAAATTGAATTGGGGCTAATCAAACCCTAGCACTTTGAAATCCAAATAGGTCCAGCTTAAATAAATTGCATTCAAGAACCCAAAATGCTCTTATTTGATGTTTGATATTTTTGGCAATGGTTTTGATCCATACCAAAAACAATGAACATTTTAAGGAACAAGTTGGGCACTGAATTTAAGTCATGAAATATTTGAATTGGGGCATTTAATTGCCATAAATATTATTAAATGCTCCAACAATTCTGGAAATAGCTAAGGGCCTCTCAAATAATTCAGTTTTTGCCCATAATTAATTTTAGGATTTATAGAAATGATTTGGTGTTTTTACTAAATCAAAAACAAATTGCAAAAATAGAAAACAGAAACCAAAATAGGAAAAAAACTGAGAGGGAGAAAAAACTTACCTCGCGCTCACCTGGCAGCCCATCTAGCTGGCCGAGCCCACCAGGGGTAGGGAGGTCTTCTTCCTCCCGCCAGTCGGATGCACATCGCATGCCCGACGCGTGCACGGCCACCGCACGCCACCTCCTGCCTCCCTGCTTGCTCCCGTGACCCCCGGAGATGCCACGCAAGCCCCCCGGCCCCTCTCACTCTCTCCCGTGCTCAGCCCCTCCTCTTCCGCCATTTCTCTCCTGCGACCGAACGGCACCATTGCCACTGACGCCGTTTGCCGCGGGCACAGCCATTGCCCAGCCTCGCCAACACGTCCAGGAGCTCCGCCTCCGTCGTCTACGCCTCCTCAAGGACACACGCACCGCCGGAAGCCCCTGAACGCCCACACCGCCATCTTCTTCAACCTCGGGTCGCCAAGATCGCCGGTGACCTCCTGTCGGGTGGTAGGTGCGACATATGCCAACGGGTGGCTTATCATTGTGGGAGCCAGTAAGACATCCTTGGTGCTTGGAAACGGGATGAGGCGAAGACATGCACGTCGGCGAATCTTACCCAGGTTCGGGGCTGTCCTAGGAGATAACACCCCTACTCCTGCTCTGCGGGGTCTTCGCATGATCACTAGATCAAAGCAAGTAGCTACAAGAGGCTCCTTGAGCTGTTTTGCTAGAGGAAGTAGAAGGGCAAGGCTAGCTCTCCTCTTCTCTCTATGTGGTGTATAAAACTCCAAGAGATCAACCCTTTGCATGGGTGCCCTTGGGGGTTTATATAGGCATACCCCCCAGGGGTACAATGGTAATCCGGCTGGATGTGGGTCCGGGCGGTCAGTGTGTGTAGTCACCGCTTCTCCGCCGGCCGCTCGGGCCCGCCGACTGGTGGGTCCCGCCGGCTGCCGGCCTCTTGGCCGACAGGCTGGGCCCACCGCCTGGGGGTCTTGTCGGCTGCTGGTTACTATAGCCTCACTCCTGATGGCGATGGCTTTGTCGGGGTAAGCATGGCTACAGTGTCACCGCCTGGCAGGCTTTCACTGTAGCCTTACCCCATCTTATCCGTTTGATGGTGCACAAACTTCCAGGGTGGGGGTGAGCCGACTGTTGGGAGCCGCCCTCCCCCTAGGCTGACTGGTGAAGCTTGGCCGCCTTCTAGTATCTGTCTGGCAGGAAGGGCCCGTCGCTTGCGGGCCGTACTGACAGCCTGTCGTGGGTGATGTTATGGTCAACATGGCAATAGTACCGTGTCGGACAAGTAGTGGCTGCCCCATACGATGCACTGTGGCCACGTTTGCTTCGGGATTCGAGGGTGGCAGGCTTCACTGTAGCCATGCCCCGTCTTATCGCCGTTATGTGGGTGCAGACTTTGTGGGTGTGAGCTAGGCCGCCTGCTAGGAGCCGGCCCTCTGGTGGCCGGCTGCTAGGAGTCGGCCCTCGTTGGGTGGGCTCGCAGAGCCTGGCTGCCTTCCAGCAGCCGGCCAGTGGGACAACCGTCCAAGAGAAGGCGGCCCTGCATCTTGGATGTTTGAGGGCCCAGTCGGCCCGATATTTTTTGAAGAGCCAGGGGAGCTGGTTAGGTTACCCCTGGTCATTTACTCTGACTGTAGTCCCCGAAGCTGGCCGGGCTTCGCGGCTGAAAGGGGGATGAGTAGTCGGGGCAGCTTCCTATCTTGGAGTGCCGACAGCTAGGATCCGTCCTCGATCAAGCGTGTCGTCTGGAAAGATTTTGGAGTCCGAAGGCGGGAACCAACTGGCACGCGCGCCGGGCGGCGGGCCGGCCGCCCGCCGTCCGCGCGCCATGTGGCACCCTTTGGCCGGACCAGCATGCCAGCCCACGCGCGCGACGGGACGTCACCGCAGGCTGGGGCCCGCCACTACTTCGCCTCGGCCCATGCACGGATCCTCTGTGGCCGAGGTGGACGGTTTGCCTTCTAGTGGCAGTTACCGCATGCTTTTAAGGCGCAATAATCACGGGTCGTGGGGGAGTGGGCGCAGTTAATCCCACGTCCCCCACGTCCCGCCCCCTCTACTTTGTCGCACCATGGCTATAAGCAGGGGGGAGGGGAGCGGCAGACGCACGCGCGCTCGCCTCCCACTCTGCCATTTCCTTCTTTTTCTTCTCTCTGTCGTCGCTGTTGTTCGCCGTTGCGCCGCCGCTCCGGCCACCTCGTTGCGCTGCAGCTTCACTGCTGTGGGGTCGTGCTCTCGCCGTCGCCGCGCCTTCTTCGCCAACCTCTCGCCGTCATGGCGCGCGCCGGAGCCTGGGACGGCTCCAACGTGCACGAAGATCACATCGACTTCCTCTGCAAGACGCGGCGCCTGCCCGGCGAGGAGTACGTGTGGGTACGCCTTGCACCGGAGCGGGAGATCTCACCGGCGCCTGGGGAGAGCGAGCGGGTCATCTTCCGCTCGCACTGCCTGCGCGGCTTTGGCCTGCCGGCGAGCGGCTACCTTCGCTCCTTCCTCGACTTCTATAATCTCCAGCCGCATCACCTCACCTCAAACACGGTGGTGCTACTGTCCGCCTTCCTCACTCTGTGCGAAGGCTTCCTCGGCGTCCTCCCCACCATCGAGCTTTGGGGGGGATTCTTCTACTCCAAGCTCAACACCGTCATCAAGAGCATGCCGGCTCAGTGCGGCACCTTCGTCGCGGTGTGGAGGTTGGCGGCCGACAACCCCTTTCCGCCTATCGCGTTGATTCAGTCGGTAAAGATGTGGCAACAGTCCTACTTCTATGTGAAGAGCATCTTGTCGCAGGGTGACTGGATCAACCTACCGGCTTACGTAGCCGGCCCGCCGACTGCGAAGCGGCCCAACTGGTCCTATCGGGCTAGGTCGTTGTCGCCTTTTGGATCCGCCGCCGTCGCGAGGCTCCGGGTGTTGATCAGGTCGGAAGGCCTGACCGGCCCGACTTGCTTACCGCCTTCGTGGTGCGCCAGGTGCTCCCGCTCCAGGGCCGTCCTCACCTGATCTGTCAGATCAGCGGGCACCTCGACTCAAGCCAGCTGTGCACCAAGGAGATGCCTCACGCGTAGGTGGCTCACATGGTGAACTATCTTGCAAACTGCAAGCTCATAGAGGAGTGGCAGTTCGGCAAGGAGTCGTATTCACGCGCCGATCCCCCGCCTATGGTAAGTTTCCTTTTCTTCTCTTTTTCCTTCTGTTGCCGAGCTCTTTCAGGTCGACTTGACCAATCGGCCTTTTGAACGGAGCCCCCTCCTCCAGCCGGTAGCCGTCGCTGCGGGGCCGGAGCGCCAATATCTTGCCGACCGGGACGAAGAGCGATGTGGACAACCTCGACTTGGGGGCGGCCGCCTTGGATGACGATGCCGTGGGAGGAGGCAGCGAGGCAGGAGGCTCCGGGCTCGGAGCTGGCCTCGAAGACTGGCCGGACGGCGACGAGGAGGAAGTCGCCTCGCGCTGCTAGCCGGCGTCCGACTAGCAGGGCGCGAGCTCATCTGCCACGCCAGCTTCCCGAGGCGGCGCGCCGAAGCGCCGGGCCACGTCAAACCTGTTCGGCAGCCGGCCGAAGAAGCCCAAGGGCTCGGCCACGGCGACCAAGCGGGACGAAGCGGCCGTGAAGGCCACCCGCTTCTGCAAGGTGGTGAAGGAGCTGCAGATGGTTTCGGTGTAAGTGCAGACTCCCTCACGTGTTCTTTCTTTCTTCTTGTCATTTTCTTCTGATTTTTCTTTCTCTTGTCTTGGAAACAGGGCTCCGCTTTCTCTTGAGCAGACTACCGCCGCCTCCGTGGTTGGGGCGGCGGGAGGCTCCACCAGCACCCATAGCGTAGACCCTCGCACCGAGCTTCAGGCGGCGACGGAGCAGAACGCGCGGGAGGCATGGGAGGAGCGGGGGGCGGAGCAGCAGAAGGCGGTTGCAGAGGCGGCGAAGGAGATGACGAGGGTGCACGCCGACGCAGCGGCTAAGGCCCAGGCGGATGCTGCAGCCGCGGCACAGGCGGAGGAGGCCTTGTGCAACCAGCCTCCGCAGCTCGTCATCCACCTCCGCTCCGTGGCGCCTGAGATCCTGGTGGTGCCGCTGGATGGGGCCGGTGGCGACCAGCCGATGATGGAGAGGGAGGAGGGCAGCGCCGTCTCCCTGGAGAAGGAAGTGGCTCCGTCAGCGGCGACTGGGGCGGACCAAGGCGGCCAGCCCAGCGCGTCCCATGTGCCACCGGCTGGAGGCAAGCCGGCTGTGATAACCCACAAGTCTAGGGGATCGCAAACAACTTTCGAGGGTAAAGTATTCAACCCAAATTTATTGATTCGACACAAGGGCAGCCAAAGAATATTCTTAAGTATTAGCAGTTGAGTTGTCAATTTAACCACACCTGGATAACTTAGTATCTACAGCAAAGTATTTAGTAGTAAAGTGGTACGATAATAAAGGTAACAGTGGCAAAAGTAAAGATGATAGTTTTGTAGTGATTGTAACAGTAGCAACGGAAAAGTAAATAAGCGAAACACAAGATGTGAAAAGCTCGTAGGGATTGGATCACTGATGGATAATTATGTCCGATGCGATTCCTCGTGTAATAGCTATAACATAGGGCGACACAGAACTAGCTCCAGTTCATCAATGTAATGTAGGCATGTATTCCGAATATAGTCATACGTGCTTATGGAAAAGAACTTGCATGACATCTTATGCCCTACCCTCCCGTGGCAGCGGGGTCCTAGCGGAAACTAAGGGATATTAAGGCCTCCTTTTAATAGAGTACCGGAACAAAGCATTAGCGGAACAAAGCATTAGCACATAGTGAATACATGAACTCTTCAAACTATGGTCATCACCGAGAAGTATCCCGATTATTTTCACTTTGGGGTTGTCGGGTCATAACACATAATAGGTGACTATAGCCTTGCAAGATAGGATCAAGAACAAACATATATTCATGAAAACATAATAGGTTCAGATCTGAAATCATGGCACTCGGGCCCTAGTGACAAGCATTAAGCATAGCAAAGTCATAGCAACATCAATCTCAGAACATAGTGGATACTAGGGATCAAACCCAAACAAAACTAACTTGATTACATGGTAAATCTCATCCAACCCATCACCGTCCAACAAGCCTACGATGGAATTACTCACACACGGAGGTGAGCATCATGAAATTGGTGATGGAGGATGGTTGATGATGACGATGACGATGAATCCCCTCTTCGGAGCCCCAAACGGACTCCAGATCAGCCCTCCCGAGAGAGATTAGTGCTTGGCTGCGGCTCCGTATCGTAAAACACGATGAAACTTTCTCTCTGATTTTTTTCTGTGCGAAACGCAATATATGGAGTTGGAGTTGAGGTCGGTGGAGCGTTAGGGGGCCCACGAGACAGGGGGCACGCCCTGGGGGGAGGGCACGCCCCCCACCCTCGTGGACAGCGTGTGACCCGGGCGCAGCCCCTGTGTCTAGCCCCCTTGCGTGGAGCTCCGGAGGGGAGGCACTACAATGAGGCCAGACACTGAGCTCTGGGCTCCCTAATGTTGATACGACCATGGGCCGCCCTCAGTTGTTTATCACCAGCGCGGAGCATAGCGCTTCCGTACATGTACGGGCATAGCCGCTCCTCGGCAGTGTCGTCAGCCAGCACGGAGCATGGTGCTTCCACTGGTACGTGGGAGGGGGCCCCCTCCGAGAGGAGCCCCCGGGGCGTCTACAGCCCCGCCCTGCATGTGGCTTGCACGGTAGGGCTAGACGAGGTGTATCTGGGCACTCGTGAGCCAGCGCGGGACTCACGAGGCCCTACCTCAAGGCGGGTTGCGCCTGGTCTTGAGCCTTGGACGCCTATGTGTTCCTGCGAGATGGTTAGATACAAATGCTCTATGTCTTCAGGTCCCGGCCCCCGAGCGAGCTCAGGCGCCGCTGGTATGCCAGGCCGCGATGCCGTGGACAAGGCCAGGGGGTGAGGGGTGGAAGCCAGTACGAGCTCCTGAGTCGCATTGCTCAGGAGCCCCCCTTTTAACACGCAAGCGATTTTCATGATGGAGAGAAGGCCCATGGTAGGCGATAGATGATAATCATAGGCAGGTTAAGCATGAAAGGCAGAACAACTTGGATAAATGTAGAAGGGATACATGCCACTAGGTCAGGCCCGAGCGGCTTGGGGGTGATGCAGCCCGAGGGGCGCCCTCAGCAAGGTGAACTAAAGACATAAGCAAAAGGGATACATGCCGCAGGGACAGACCCATGCGACCTAGGAATGATGCAGCCCTGAGGGCGCTCCCAGCTGAAATGAACTCGAAAGATGTCACCTAGTACCATTGTAGAGGGGGGTGGTGGAGTAGCTGAAGATGCGCGGTGAAGAGACCGACCCTCACGAGCCACCGAAGCCCTGAGGCTCAGGAGGCTCTAGGGGTCTAGGTGGTTCCTCGAGGACCATCTCCATCTCCACTAGGACCGTGTGGTGCATGTTCTCCTGAGCTGCCAGAATGCTCCGCAGATGGCGCTGGTGAGTAGCAGCCACGTTCGGTAGGCCGAAAGGCATGCAAACATAGCTGTGCACCGGTCCCTCGCAACGTCCCACGCGCGAGGGCTAGAGGCGCTCCTGAGACGCGGCTCGATTGAGCCCTAGGAAATCGATGCAGACGCGCAGGCCACCATCCTCGCCTGGATGGGGGGCTACGCCGGCCAAACGGCGATCGCCGCGAATGACTCTTGATTCCTGAAGCTCTTGAGTAGCCTTGGTGATGAACTCCTGAGGGTTGGGCCTTCCTCGCCCCATGCCTTACTGAGGGAAACGAATGAAGATACTTGAGGGGATGTAGATACATGAGAACGAAGAGATCATGAGCTGACTAATGAGTATACTTGAACGATCCACCGGTGAGATTTGGAGAACAAGAGCTGAAGGCTGAGAATGAGTAATTATGACATGATGGCCTTCGGAGGAAAGAAATGGAAACAACTAATGAAATGCTCCGAATGGTAAGAAAAGAATTGTCACAATAAAAAACAATTATAAGGATGGCATGAAACTAGAACCATGAATCTCTGGAAGAACGGGTAAGGATTTAAGAGGAACTCTTCTTTGGTCTTCAAAATCCGAGAATGACGACGATAAACACCACCATGAATTGTTGAGACACTCCAGAATGAAAATTAGAAAGGTTGAACCAACAACAAAAGAATTTGAAAGATCTTGGAGAAAGACATTTGACTAATGACAATTCATTCTTACATCAAACTTTCAAATGAATTAGGGAAAAGATCCGGGAAAATTAGGAGATTCAGGTAAGATCCTGGAAAACACCTGTGGGTTAGGGCCCACTCAAGGGAAAACACCGTTGAATATTAAGGAGAGATTGCACCGGTTGATTTAGATGGCTTGAACAACATATCAACCTCGAAATAACATGAACGGATTGAGAATGGAAACACGAATCTTCCTAAGAAAATCTTAAGCACTCCAGAACAAATGAATAACAACAAGTGAAAGATTACGAGGTGCACCGGCATGGGAAAACATTTGAAACAGGGAAATGATATGATCGACAAAGCTTGAATGGAATCCACCGGAGAAGAAAAGAGAATGAAGAATAATAAACTTGAAGCTCCGTTAGTATCTTCCTGAGAATCACCGGATAAGAACATTGACAGAAAAGAATGGAGAGACTTCCCATCAATAAAATGGATACGCGCTTAAGAAATCTGAGTCCTTGAAGAAAAGGGTGGAAGGGCGGGAAAACAAAGGCAACTTGGGCAGATGGAATGGATACCATTGAGAAAACTTAGAATTGATCTCATGAATTTTGTAATGATCGGATCCACTTGAAGAGAAGCACACTGGTTGGAAAAGAATTAACATAACAACCTCACTGATCAAGAAGGATTAGCACTCCCATAGAAATATGAGAACACCATTTAGGGAAGGTATGGAATCAACACTTGACTTAGAAGCAACTCGAATACCACAAATAAAACAAAAGAAATGATTTGGCTTGCAGAATAAGCGGAACAAATACATATCATAGAGATTTACCCAATCCCATATCATGCATTTGTCAGAAAGATATTCAAAGAGATACTTGAATTCCCACCTATAAAACTCCCGAAACTTTCTGGTTATGCAATCTGGTGTTGGGGATACAGGGGAAGCAATATATATCTCACCCAAAACTAACAATCCCTACATCAAGCTATATCCATCCGTCAACACATAACCAAGAAAACTCCGGAAATCGTGTACCTCAACCTTCAAAAAGCATGCGTTATACAAGCTATGGCAATACTACCGAACTCCCCAGTACTGGGTGCGTCGAGGTTATCTTACCACTAGATGCATAAAAGAGATTTTCGATGTCGGCGAAACTCAGGTATTCCAGAACTGCAATGATAATATTGTGATGACAACACTTCGGAGCTCAACTCCCCGGGAGACTGCCACAACCCCTAAATATCAGGAGGCACCAAGAACAATGTTCTTGTCACAAAACTATCGGAACGATTCCAAGATACCCGCGTGATCCTAATTTTTTTAGTGAATTTGAGGAGAGGAAAGACAAAACATCTACATCAGGAGGCCTCACCAGAGCGACGAAGGGACTGAAGAGTAAAAAGAATCCTACACTCCGATATATATAATCCTAAGACTCAAAACATTTGTTCTAGACTCAACAACGTCAGTGATTCGATCAAGCAGGGGGCTCCTAAGTCGGGGATGGCTCTGATTACCAACTTGTAACACTCACAATGCGGCTATATCTCCCATGTGTCAAAGCATGACTTAGAGGCATAACCACATTGCGGTTTTGTTGCAAGAAAGGTCTTCTTCATACAATCCCATGTAATGAACAAGAAAGGGATAAATAGTTGGCTGGCAAATGCCACTTCAAACAATGAACATATAATTCATACATCATTAAGAGCACACACATAGTCCAACTACGGACGAAGCCAAAAGAAAAGAAGATAACCCAACTGCTAGATCCCCGATCGTCCCAACTGGGCTCCACTACTGATCAACATGAAATGAAACATAGCAACGACCAAGATCTTCGTTGAGCTCCCATCTGAGCTCGATTGCATCACCTAAACTGGTATCATCGGCACCTGTAACTACTGTGATAGTATCTGGTGAGTCACGAGGACTCAGAATCTCAAAACCCGCGAGATCATGACTATTTAAGCTTATGGGTAGGAAGTGGTAATGAGGTGGAGTTGCAGCAAGCACTAAGCAAATATGGTGGCTAACATACGCAAATAAGAGGAGAAGAGAAGCAAAGGAACGGTCGAGATGCTAGAAGTGATTAAGAAGTGATCCTGAAACTGCTTACGCACAATCATAACACAAAGACTGTGTTCACTTTCTGGACTCCACCGAAAAGATCCTGAAACTGCTTACACACGCAGTTGATGCGTTTTAATTAAGTCAAGTGTTAAGTTCTCTACAACCAGATATTGACAACATCACATCTGCCACATAACCGGGGGCACGACTCTCGAAAGTTTATATCCTGCAGGGGTGTCCCAACTTAGCCCAACACAAGCTCTCACGATCAACGAAGGATATTGCTTCTCCCGGGAAGACCCGATCAGTCTCGGAATCCCGGTTACAAGATATTTCGACAATGGTAAAACAAGACCAGTAAGACCGCCCGGCTGTGCCGACAAATCCCGATAGGAGCTGCACATATCTCGTTCTCAGGGCACACTGGATGAACACTGCGTACAGCTAAAACCAACCCTCAAGTTTCCCCGAGGTGGCGCTGCAAGT
Organism: Triticum dicoccoides; assembly: GCF_002162155.2. NCBI lineage: Eukaryota > Viridiplantae > Streptophyta > Magnoliopsida > Poales > Poaceae > Triticum > Triticum dicoccoides. The sequence continues at coordinate 360,378,721 of NC_041383.1, forward strand.
GGCTCTAGTTTGGACAAACACTTAGAGAAGCACTGGCCCACGGGGGTTGAAATAAAGATGACCCTCATGGCTGCATACCCCAAGGGAGGGTTATAGGTTGTTAGGCAAATGGAAAACCAATGTTGGGCCATGCTGGAGGAGGTTTATTCAAGGCGAATTGTCAAGGGGTTCCCATAAACCCGACCGCGTGAGGAACACAAAATCAAGGAACATAACACCGGTATGACGGAAACTAAGTTGGCAAGAGTGGAACAAAACACCAGGCATAAGGCCAAGCCTTCCACCCTTTACCAAATATATAGATGCATTAATTAACATAAGAGATATTGTGATATCTGATATGTCTCCAACGTATCTATAATTTCTTATTGTTGCATGCTATTATATTACCCCTTTTGGATGTTTACGGGCTTTATTTTACACATTTATATCATTTTTGGGACTAACCTACTAACATGAGGCCCTTCCCGTATCGTTGTTTTTTTTGCCTATTTCAGTATTACGAAGAAAAGGAATATCAAACGGAGTCCAAAAGGAATGAAACCTTCAGGAGCGTGATTTTTGGAACGAACGTGATGCGGAGAACTTGGAGTGCAAGTCAAGAAGCTTGCGAGGCGGCCAGGAGATAGGAGGGCGCGCCCACCCCCTTTGTGCGTGCCCCCTATCTTCTGGACCCCACAGGCGGCCACCGACGTACTTCTTCCTCCTATATATACCTACGTTCCCCGAAAACATCCAGGGAGCCAACGGAACACAATTTCCACCACCGTAACCTTCTGTATCCGCGAGATCCCATCTTGGAGCCTTCGCCGGCGCTCCATCGGAGGGGGAATCGATCACGGAGGGCTTCTACATCAACACCATAGCCCCTCCAATGAGTTTTGAGTAGTTTACCACAGACCTTCGGGTCCATAGTTATTAGCTAGATGGCTTCTTCTCTCTTCTCGGATCTCAATACAATGTTCTCCCCCTCTCTTGTGGAGATCTATTCGAGGTAAACTCTTTTTGCGGTGTGTTTGCCGAGATCCGATGAATTGTGGGTTTATGATCAAGTTTATCTATGAGAAATATTTGAATCTCCTCTGAATTCTTTTATGTATTATTGAGTTATCTTTGCAAGTCTCTTTGAATAATCAGTTTGGCTTGGCCTACTAGATTGATCTTTCTTGCCATGGGAGAAGTGCTTAGATTTGGGTTTAATTTTGCGGTGTCCTTTCCCAGTGACAGTAGGGCAGCAAGGCACGTATTGTATTGTTGCCATCGAGGATAAAAAGATGGGGTTTATATCATATAGCCTGAGTTTATCCCTCTACATCATGTCATCTTTCTTAATGCGTTACTCTGTTCTTTATGAACTTAATACTGTAGATGCAGGCAGGAGTCGGTCGATGTGTGGAGTAATAGTAGTAAATGTAGGCAGGAGTTGGTCTACTTTTTGCGGACGTGATGCCTGTATACATGATCATGCCTAGATAATCTCATAATTATTCGCTTTTCTATCAGTTGCTCGACAGTAATTTGTTCACCCACCGTAATACTTATGCTATCTTGAGAGAAGCCTCTAGTGAAACCTATGGCCCCCGGGTCTATCTCTTATCAGATTTTCTTTCAATCTATCTTTATTTGTATCTTTACTTTTTGCGTCTATCTTATAAAATACCAAAAATATATTTATCTTATCATACTATCTTTATTAGATCGCACTTCCGCAAGTGGCTGTGAAGGGATTGACAACCCCTTTATTGCGTTGGTTGCAAGTTCTCAGTTTGTTTGTGTAGGTGCGTGGGACTTTTGAGGAGCCTCCTACTGGATTGATACCTTGGTTCTCAAAAACTGAGGGAAATACTTACGATACTATTGATGCATCACGCTTTCCTCTTCAAGGAAAACCAACGCAAGCTCAAGAGGTAGCAAGAAGGATTTCTGGCGCCGTTGCCGGGCAGGTCTTCGCTCAAGTCAAGACATACCAAGTACCCATCACAAACTCATCTCCCTCGCATTTACATTATTTGCCATTTGCCTCTCGTTTTCCTCTCCCCCACTTCACCCTTGCCATTTTATTCGCCCTGTCTTTCCCAATCTTCTCTCTCTCTCTTTCGCTTGCCTTTTTGTATTTGCTTGTGTGTTGGATTACTTGTTGCCATGGCGCAAGATAATACCAAATTGTTTGATTTCTCTAATACCAATAATAATGATTTCCTTAGTACTCGGATTGCTCCTCTTAATGATGTTGAGTCTTGTGAAATCAATACTGCTTTGTTCAATCTTGTTATGAAAGATCAATTCGCCGGCCTTCCTAGTGAAGATGCCGCTACTCATCTAAACAAGTTTGTTGATTTGTGTGATATGCAAAAGAAGAAAGATACGGATAATGATATTGTTAAATTGAAGTTATTTCCGTTTTCACTTAGAGATCGTGCTAAAGTTTGGTTTTCGTCTTTGCCTAAAAATAGTATTGATTCTTGGATCAAGTGCAAAGATGCTTTTATCTCTAAGTATTTTCCTCCCGCTAAGATTATCATTCTTAGGAACGATATTATGAATTTTAAACAACTTGATCATGAGCATGTTGCCCAATCTTGGGAAAGAATGAAATTGATGATTCGCAATTACCCTACTCATGGTTTGAATTTATGGATGATCATACAAAAAAATTATGCCAGTTTAAACTTTGCTTCTAGAAATCATTCAGATTAGGCCACGGGAGGCACGTCTATGGAAATCATGTTAGGAGATGCTACAAAACTTCTTGCTAATATTATGGATAATTATTCTCAATGGCACACCGAAAGATCTTCTAGTAAAAAAGTGCATGCTATAGAAGAAATCAATGTTTTGAGTGGAAAGATGGATGAACTTATGAAGTTGTTTGCTACTAAAAATACTCCTCTTGATCCCAATGATATGCCTTTGTTTACTTTGATTGAGAATAATAATGGATCTATGGATGTGAATTTTGTTGGTAGGAATTCGGTATCAATGCTTATAGAGGAAGCTTTAATTCTAGACCGTTCCCTAGCAATTCCTCTAATAATTATGGAAATTACTACAATAATTCTTATGGTAATTTTAATAAGATGCCCTCTGATTTTGAGAATAGTGTGAAAAAATTTATGATTTCTCAAAATAATTTTAATGCCTTGCTTGAAGAAAAATTGCTCAAAGTTGATGATTTGGCTAGGAACGTTGATAGACTTTCGCTTGATGTTGATTCTCTTAAAATTAGATCTTCTTCTCCTAATCATGCTAACAATTAGTCTATCAAATGTCACGCCCAATATGCGATACTATCCTAAAGAGACTCGAAGGTCTCACCAAGGATAGAACCGCATATTGAAACGCTTTTGCAAGGTGGATATCATTACATCAACATTACATAATAGATGGGGATACATACAAGGCATACAAATGCCACAAGAGTAAATCAATACAACATACATAAGATCAACATCCGACTACGGATGAAACACAAACAGAAGCTCAAACAATATCCACCCTGCTAGCCCAGGCTGCCGACCTGGAACCTATCCCTTAATCGAAGAAGAATCAGAAGAAGAACTCCAACACAAGCAAACATCGCTCTCGCATCATGATCATTGCATAACCTGTACCTAAAACTGTTGTTGTAGTAATCTGCGAGCCATGAGGACTCAGCGATCCCATTACCATGGGTATCAAGACTAGCAAAGCTCAATGAGAAAGGAAGGGGTAAAGTGGTGAGGTTGCAGCAGCGACTAAGCATATATGGTGGCTAACATACGCAAATGAGAGTGAGAAGAGAAGCAAACAGAACGGTCATGAAGCTAGCAATGATCAAAAGGTGATCCTGAACTCCTACTTATGTCAAACATAACCCAAAACCGTGTTCACTTCCCGGACTCCGCCGAGAAGAGACCATCACGGCTACACAGACGGTTGATGCGTTTTAATTCGAATCTGGTGTCAAGTTATCTACAACTGGACATTAACAAATTCCCATCTGCCACATAACCGTGGGCAAGGCTCTCGAAAGCTTATACCCTGCAGGGGTGTCCCAGCTTAGCCCATCACAAGCTCTCACGGTCAACGAAGGATATTCCTTCTCCCAGGAAGACCCGATCAGTCTCGGAATCCTGGTTTACAAGACATTTCGACAAAGGTAAAATAAGACCAGCAAAGCCGCCCGATGTGCCGACAATCCCGATAGGAGCTGCACATATCTCATTCTCAGGGCAACACCGGATAAGTCAAGCTACGAGTAAAACCAGCCCTCAAGTTTCCCCGAGGTGGCCCCGCAGGCTGCTCGGTTCAGACCAGCACTTAGAGAAGCACTGGCCCGGGGGGGCTAAAATAAAGATGACCCTCGGGTTGGCCGACCCAAGGGAAGGGTATAGGTGGTGGTGAGGCAAATGGTAAAACCAAGGTTGGGCCTTGCTGGAGGAGTTTTATTCAAAGCGAACTGTCAAGGGGGTCCCATAAATCACCAAACCGCGTAAGGAACGCAAAATCAAGGAACATAACACCGGTATGACGGAAACTAGGGCGGCAAGAGTGGAACAAAACACCAGGCATAAGGCTGAGCCTTCCACGCTTTACCAAGTATATAGATGCATTAATTAAATAAGAGATATTGTGATATCCCAACATAATCCCGTCCACCATGGAGCAATCTTCAACTTCACCTGCAACTAACAACGCTATAAGAGGGGCTGAGCAAAGCGGTAACATAGCCAAACAACGGTTCGCTAGGAAGGGTGAAAAGGTTAGAGGCTGACATGGAAATTTGGGGAGGCTTGAAGAACAAGTGATAGGTAGCACAGCAAAGTGATAGAACGAAGCAACTAGCATAGCAATGATAGTAATGAGATCCAAGGAGATGGTCATCTTGCCTGAAATCCTGCAAGGAAGAAGAACGAGTCCATGAAGAAGACGAACGGGGGTAGTCAAACGAATCCTCACAATCGCAACATTAGCAGAACTAAGAAGCAACACCAGAAAGAAACAAACAACCTGGTAAAACCAAAAGCATAAACATGGCATGATACACAACAAGTATGATAAATGTCCGGTTTAATAAGGCATGGCATGGCAAACTGCAACACACAATACTACAAATTCAGTGGAGCTCAATATGCAACGAGTTGCATATTGACAAAACACCACATGAATTATTTAGTTCTCTCTTGTTTATGTACCCAACAATATTAAATGTTGTTAAACATGGCAAGGTATGAAGCATAAGAAAACTACCTATCTAGGCAAGTTTATATGAGGCCGGAGCAACAAACAACAATTCCGGAAAATCCCCATGTGCATATTTTAGATTTGGTACTGTTCTACCCTAAACCATATTTAAAGGTTGTTAAACAGGAAAATAAAGTGGACCATGTTAAACTAGGCATTTTTTCACCCCATTTAGATATAAGGTTTATTAAAATTGGAGCTACGATTATTTAGTTATGAAATAAATCATTTTAGCATGGCATTTGAGCAAATTTAAACAAACAACATTTTAAACATTTTAAACATGGATGAAAGTGGCATATTATTAATCTACACAACATTCTAAGCATTTTACATGTTTAAATCATTTTAATCCGATGCACGGTTTGTGAGATATTAAATGCATGAACATGAGGGTCTTTTCTGTAAAACTGTAATTCACTGGATAAATGCGAAAATCGCAGAACCAGAAAAAAACACAAGGGGCTGAATCTCGAGTGGGCTTGGTTTCTCACCACGGCACTTGGGCCGGCTCGGTGCTGGGCTAGGGCAGAGCAAGCTGGGCCGGCTGGATCTGTGGAGGGAGTTGGGCTGACTGGAGCTGGTCCACGCTAGCGCTGGAGCGGGTCAACACAGGCAGGGGATCGAGCTGGACTTGGCATTGGCCTCGCCCTTGATGCAGAGGAAGCAGGGCTGGAAGCAGACAGGTTCGAGCGCCCTGGGATGATGCAGAGGAGCAGCGCCGCAGGACTTTGGCGGAGATGAACCAGGCGAGGCTGAGAGTGGAGGAAGCGGGGCGGCACAGGATCCTAGACAGCGGCAAGGCAAACAGTGGCGGGGACAGAGCTGCAGCTGGCTCCGGCGTGGTAGGGGACTTAGTGGGACTTTGGACGAGCTTTCTCCGGTGAGGGTGCAGAGGTCCAAGGTGCGGCTTCCGCCAACATGGACGAGGCGAGGAGGAGCGGATCCGGGTGTTGGGAGCTTGTTCCCGACGGCAGAGAGGGAGATCCGGCCAAAGACCTCGAACGGCGGCAGCGGGGTTCCTGTGATCCACGGGAGAGAGACCACAAGGTTAGGAAGAAGGAAGAACTAGGGAAAGAGATGGAGGCGACGAGGAGCTACAGAAGGGCCTGCCTTGGAGCACTGGTGCTCGACGACGAGCATCAGGGAGGCAGGAGGCCTCGGGCGGTTCAGGGCATGGTCAACACGAGCAGCGCTCACGTCCTAAAACTGACGAAGCGAGCGGCGACAGCTTTGTTCTACTGATCGAAGCAAAGACGAGGCCCTGCGGAGGGAGGCGAGCACGGGCAGTCGGGGCGAGAGGAGCCGGGCGGAGGCGACCCGATCGAGCGGCACGAATGGCAGGGACGGGAAGGACACACACGACGACTCCGGTCGCCAGCGGCCATGGCAGTAGGGCGAGCCCCGTTCGTTTCCTGGCAGATAAGAATTCAAACGAGGAAGGGAGAGAGATTAGAGAAGGAAGGAGAGGGAAACAGGGGAGAGAAAGAGGAGACGGGCGGCAACTCATCTGCTGGTGGTGCTCCACGGCGGAGGGAGCTCTGGTGGATTTGGATCGGGGCAAGGTGGAGGCTGACGGTTGGGGTGGTGCTGAAAACGAAGGAGAAATGGTGGCTGGATCGGGAGGGATCCCGAGGATGGAGGGAGGCTGTCGGTTGGCTCGGCTGGTCGGGGAGGATCCCGAGGAAGGAGGAGACTCGGTGGCGGCACAAGGAGGGGAATAGGGTTAGGCTAGGGTTTGATCTGATTTAGTAAGTAGGTGGTTTATATATATACGAAAGGGGATGAGTTGGATCCTCCAATCGCGATCGGGCAGTTACAACACTCCACCACTACGAAAATGGCAACACTCCACCATTGCCCGATCGGCACCGGAGAAAAGCGGAAGAGGAAGAGAAGAGGTAAAGCTAAGTTGCTTCTTTGACAAACGAGTGAAACCACGAACCTTGAGAGATTGATCGAACGAAAAGAGAGAATACAAGGGAGATGAACAAGATTGAAAACACCCCGTTATCAAAGAGGAACAAGGAACATTGTGAGAACCTTTATAGGTTGAAGAATATGAAACAAGAGCTGAACGGATCAAAAGGAATATGAAAGCACACCGGTAGAAAAGAGAAACAAGGAACACCATGTGAACCTTGGAGTTTGCAAAGCTATGAATGACGAGAACAATGGACGAGAAGTACATGCAAGCACTCCGGTTGAAACGAGATGTACAAGGAACGATAATGATCAATTACGATAACGCTCTGGTTGGAAAATGGAAGGGATAGAATATGAACTTGGCTAAATGAAAGCACTTGGATGAGACTCCTGTTAAAAGAGGAATGATAGACACAACACTCATGTTAAAAGGATAAGCACGAAAAGAACACGATCCTCACAATTCAAGATGATGAGTGAAAAGAGCAACATCACAATGCCTCCGGAGAAAGAATAGAAGATAGATCAATGGAATAACAGAATGTAGGAGAAAATGCCAACTTCTGCCACAAATGAGCTTGGAAAGCACCCTTCCGAGAAGGATATAACAGAGTTGTTGGAAAACCAACAATGAAAAGAATAAGCTTGTAGTGGGCTTATGGAAACATCTCAACACTTGAGGTGAAAACTCGGATCTTTGATAAGCACCACAAATAGCAGCATTCCTTAGAGAAGGCTTAAGGTGAAATATGACCCAAGATAACTTCCAACGAAGCAATTATGATGGGTTGAAACAACTCATGATCGAAGAGAAAATGATTGTTTTAAAATATCTCATTCTTGAAAACTTGTGAATCATGAAACATGAAGAGAAATTGTCAAGGATGACATAACACCACCTCAAAAGATAAGGTAGGAAGAATTGCACTTTGGAATGCAAGATGAAGATTACTTGAACTCCTCAAAACAAAACATGTGTTGAGCACCATGTTTAATTTTGAGTATAGCTTGGCGGGTCATAACTTCGAGAGAAATCTTGAAGAACAATTGAAGAATGAAAAGAATCATTGATGAACCACCATGTAGAGCTTCCATGAAGAACTCTGGTAATAAAAGGATGATAAAAAGAAAGAGAACTTGAAAACACAAGGTGAAGCCTTCCGATGATTTAGAAGGAGCTTCGCGACGAGATAATGCGGAAAACTTGGAACTCCAAAAAAGAAAAGATGAAACATCTCGAACCGAGAAATGTGTCATGGTGAAATGCTATGGAAAGAAGAAACTAGATCACTTGGATGAAACAATAATAATAATTATGGTATGTGTATCCTTCACCAATTTAAATTGATGACAAGCAACGGATTTGGCATAATACTTATTCTTCCTGGAGGATTAAGGATAGACAAAGTGCAAACTTGAGAAGGTCTTCAAAGAACCACCGGTAGGATTGGAAAGAATGAATGAATTGATATGATAACCATGGAAGAGAACTCTTGAACGAACCACCGTAAGAATTGAAAATGAAAGTAGCAAAGGCACAATTCACTAGGAAGAATTGGAAAACGAATGAAGATACTTGAGGGGATTTAGATACATGAGAACGAAGAGATCATGAACTGATTAGAGGATATTCGAACGATGCACCTATAAGATTTGGAGAAGAGGGCTGAAAGCTGGAATGAATAATTATGAGGTGATGGGCTCCAGAGAATCAAACTGAAAAGACTCCTGAATTGCTCTGGATGGATGAAAAAAATTCTCACAATCGAAAACAATTATGAGAGGATGGCATCAAGCTAGAACCATGAATCTTGAAGAGTATGGAGCAAGATTTAAGAGAAACTCTTCTTCGGTCTTCACATGTTGAAAATGATGATGAGAACCACCATGACAATTGTTGAGGCACTCCGGAATGAAAATTGGAAAGGTTGAACCAAGGATGAAAAGAATTTGAAAGATCTTGGAGAAAGACATATGACTGATGATAACCCATTATTACGTCAAACTTTGAAAAGAATTTTAGAAGCTCCAGGAAAATTAGAAGAGTCAGGTAAGATCCTGGGAAAAGACCTGTGGGTTAGGGCCCACTCAAAAGAAACACCGTTGAACGATTTAAAAGAGAGATTGCACTGGTTGAATTAAATGACTTGAATAAGATAACAACCTCAAAATAATTGAACGGATTGAGAATGGAAACATGAATCTTCCAAGATATCTTGAGCACTCCAGATAAGAATACAGAGAGGTGAACAATTAAGAGGTGCACCGGCATGGGAAAACATTTGAAACGAGGAAAGGGATATGATCAACACCGAAAGCTTGAATTAAATCCACCGGAGAAGAAAAATAACGAAGAATGACAAACTTGAAACTCCTGGCCAACTTCATGATAATCACCGGGTAAGGACATTGATTGAAAAGAGTGAAGAGACTTCACCTGAATAAATGGATACTTGATTAACATATATGAGTCCTTGAAGAAAAGGGTGGGAGGGCAGCAAAATAAAGACAACTTGGGACGGATGAAACAAATACCGTTGAGAAAACTTAGAATTGGTCTTGCGAATGTTGAAATGGTCGGATCCACTTGAAAAGAAGCACACCGGTTGGAAAGAATTAACATGACAACCTCAATGATCAAGAAGGATTAGGACTCCCATAGAAATATGAGAACACCGTTCAGAAAAGGTATGGAATCAACACTTGACATTGAAGCAACTCGAATACCACAAATAAAACAAAACAAAGTATTTGGCTGGCAGAATAAGCCGGAACAAATACATATGATAGAGATTTACCCAATCCCATTTCAGGCATCTGTCGGAAAGATATTCTAGGAGCTACTAGAATTCCCACCTATAAAACTCCCGAAACTTTCTGGTTATGCAATCTGGTGTTGGGGATACAGGGGAAGCAATATATCACACCCAAACTAACAATCCCTACATCCAGCTGTATCCATCCGTCAACACATAACCAAGAAAACTCCGGAAATTGTGTACCTCAACCTTCGAAAAGCATCCGTTATATGAGCTATGGCAATACTTCGGAACTCCCCAGTACTAGGTGGCGTCGAGGTTATCTCACCAACAACTGCATACAAGAGATTTTTTATGTCGGCAAAACTCAGGTATTCCAGAACTACAACGATAAAATTGTGACGACAACACCTCGGAGCTCAACTCCCCGGGACACTGCCACAACCCCTAAATGTCAGGAGGCACCAAGAACAATGTTCTCGTCACAATACTATAGGAACGATCCCAAGATACCCGCGTGATCCTAAAAAAATTTAGTGAAATTTGAGGAGAGGAAAGATAAAACATCTACGTCAAGAGTCCTCACCAGAGCCACGATGGGGCTGAGGAGTAAAAAGAATCCTACTCTTCGATATATATAATCCTAAGACTCAAAATAGTTTTCTTCTAGACTCAACAACAGCCAACAAACAAGGGGGCTCCTATCGTCGGTCGAGGCTCTGATACCAACTTGTCACGCCCAATATGCGATATTACACTAAAGAGACTTGAAGGTCTCACCAAGTATATAACCGCATATTGAAACGCTTTTGCAAGGAGGATATCATTACATCAACATTACATAAAAGATGGGGATACATACAAGGCATATAAATGCCACAAGAGTAAATCAATGCAACATACATAAGATCAACATCCGACTATGGATGAAACACAAACAAAAGCTCAAACAATATCCACCCTGCTAGCCGAGGCTACCGACCTGGAACCTAGCCCCTGATCGAAGAAGAAGCAGAAGAAGAACTCCAACACAAGCAAACATCGCTCTCGTGTCATGATCATCGCATAACCTGTACCTGCAACTATTGTTGTAGTAATCTTTGAGCCACGAGGACTCAGCAATCCCATTACCATGGGTATCAAGACTAGCAAAGCTCAATAGGAAAGGAAGGGGTAAAGTGGTGAGGTTGCAGCAACAACTAAGCATATATGGTGGCTAACATACGCAAATGAGAGCTAGAAGAGAAGCAAACGGATTGGTCGTGAAGCTAGCAATGATCAAGAGGTGATCCTGAAGTCCTACTTACGTCAAACATAACCTAAAACCGTGTTCACTTCCCGGACTCCACTGAGAAGAGACCATCACGGCTACACACGTGGTTGATGTGTTTTAATTCGAATCTGGTGTCAAGTTATCTACAATCGGACATTAACAAATTCCCATATGCCACATAACCGCGGGCACGGCTCTCAAAAGTTTATACCCTACAGGGGTGTCCCAACTTAGCCCATCACAAGCTCTCGCGGTCAACGAAGGATATTCCTTCTCCCAGGAAGACCCGATCAGTCTCGAAATCCTGGTTTACAAGACATTTCGACAATGGTAAAACAAGACCAGCAAAGCCGCCCGATGTGCCGACAATCCCAATAGGACCTGCACATATCTCGTTCTCAGGGCAACACCGGATAAGTCAAGCTACAAGTAAAACCAGCACTCAAGTTTCCCCAAGGCGGCCCCGTAGCCTGCTCGGTTCGGACCAGCACTTAGAGAAGCACTGGCCCAGGGGGGGCTAAAATAAAGATGACCCTCGGGTTGGCCGACCCAAGGGAAGGGTATAGGTGGTGGTGAGGCAAATGGTAAAACCAATGTTGGGCCTTGCTGCAGGAGTTTTATTCAAAGCGAACTGTCAAGGGGGTCCCATAAATCAACCAACCGCGTAAGGAACGCAAAATCAAGGAACATAACACCGGTATGACAGAAACTAGGGCAGCAAGAGTGGAACAAAACACCAGGCATAAGGCCGAGCCTTCCACCCTTTACCAAGTATATAGATGCATTAATTAAATAAGAGATATTGTGATATCCCAACATAATCCTGTCCACCATGGAGCAATCTTCAACTTCACGTGCAATTAACAATGCTATAAGAGGGGCTGAGCAAAGCGGTAACATAGCCAAACAAATGGTTCACTAGGAAGGGTGAAAAGGTTAGAGGCTGACATGGCAATTTGGGGAGGCTTGAAGAACAAGTGATAGGTAGCACAGCAAAGCGATAGAACGAAGCAACTAGCATAGCAATGATAGTAATGAGATCCAAGCTGACGGTCATCTTGCCTGAAATCCTGTTAGTAAGAAGAACGAGTCCATGAAAGAAGACGAACGGGAGTAATCAAACGAATCCTCACAATTGCAACATTACCAGAACTAAGAAGCAACACCGAAAAGAAACAAACAGTATGGTAAATGCACAAGAATAAACATGGCATGATGCACAACAAGTATGATGCATGTCCGGTTTAATAAGGCATGGCATGGCAAACTGCAACACACAATACTACAAATTAAGTGGAGCTCAATATGCAATGAGTTGCATATTGACAAAACACCACATCAACTATTTAGTTCTCTCTTGTTTATGTACCCAACAATATTAAATGTTGTTAAACATGGCAAGGGATGAAGCATAAGAAAACTACCTATCTAGGCAAGTTTATATGAGGCCAGAGCAACAAACAACAATTCCAAAAAATCCCCATGTGCATATTTTAGATTCGGTTTTGTTCTGACCTAAACCATATTTTAAGGTTGTTAAACAGGAAAATAAAGTGGACCATGTTAAACTAGGCACTTTTTCACCCCATTTACATATAAGGTTTATTAAAATTGGAGCAACGGTTATTTAGTTCTGAAATAAATCATTTTAGCATGGAATTTGAGCAAATTTAAACAAACAACATTTTAAACATTTTAAACATGGATGAAAGTGGCATATTATTAATCTACACAAAATTCTATGCATTTTACATGTTTAAATCATTTTAATCTGATGCACGGTTTGTGAGATATTAAATGCATGAACATGAGGGTCTTTTCTGTAAAACTATAATTCACTGGATAAATGCAAAGATCACAGAACCAGAAAAAACACAAGGGGCTGAATCTCGAGTGGGCTTGGTTTCTCACCATGGCACTTGGGCCGGCTTGGTGCTGGGCTGGGGCAGAGCAAGCTGGGCTGGCTGGATCTGTGGAGGGAGTCAGGCCGACTGGAGCTGGTCCACGCTGGCGCTTGAGCGGGTCAACGCGGGCAGGGGATCGAGCTGGACTTGGCGTTGGCCTCGTCCTTGATGCAGAGGAAGCAGGGCTGGAAGCAGACAGGTTCGAGCGCCCTTGGACGATTCAGAGCAGCAACACCAGCGGGACTCCGGCGGAGATGAACCAGGCGAGGCCGAGAGTGGAGGAAGTGGGGCGGCACAGGGTCCTAGACGGCGGCGAGGCAAACAGCGGCGGGGACGGAGCTGCAGCTGGCTCCGGCGTGGTAGGGGACTTGGCGGGACTTGGGACGAGCTTGCTCCGGTGAGGGTGCAGAGGTCCAAGGTGCGGCTTCCGGCAACATGGACGAGGCGAGGAGGAGCGGATCTGGGCGTTGGGAGCTCGTTCCCGGCGGCGGAGAGGGAGATCCGGCCGGAGAGCTCGAACGGCGATGGCGGGGTTCCTGTGATCCACCGGAGAGAGACCACAAGGTTAGGAAGAAGGAAGAACCAGGGAAGGAGAGGGAGGTGGCGAGGAGCTGCAGAAGGGCCTGCCTTGGAGCACTGGTGCTCGGTGACGAGCATCAGGGAGGCAGGAGTCCTCGGGTGGTTCAGGGCATGGTCAACACAAGCAGCGCTCACATCCTGAAACTGACGAAGCTGGCGGTGACAACTTCGTTTGTCTGATCGAAGCAGACACGAGGCCATGCGGCGGCAGGCAAGCATGGGCAATGGGGGGAGAGGAGCCGGGTAGAGGCGACCCGATCGAGCGGCATGAACGGCATGGACGGGAAGGACACACACGGCGGCTCCGGTCGCCGGCGGCCATGGCAGCAGGGGTGAGCCCCGTTCGTTTCCTGGCAGATAGGAATTCAAATGAGGAAGGGAGAGAGAATAGAGAAGGAAGGAGAGGGAAACAGGGGAGAGAAAGAGGAGATGGGCGGCAACTCATCTGCTGGTGGTGCTCCACGGTGGAGGGAGCTCTGGTGGATTTGGATCGGGGCAAGGTGGTGGCTGCTGGTTGGGGTGGTGCTGAAAACGAAGGAGAAATGGTGGCTGGATCGGGAGGGATCCCGAGGATGGAGGGAGGCTGTCGGTTGGCTCGGCTGGTCGGGGAGGATCCCGAGGAAGGAGGAGACTGGGTGGCGGCGCAAGGAGGGGAATAGGGTTAGGCTAGGGTTTGATCTGATTTAGTAAGTAGGTGGTTTATATATATATACGAAAGGGGATGATTTGGATCCTCCGATCGCGATCGGGCGGTCCGTGATAAATGGGTTAGGGAGTTCAAATAAGAAAACAGAGATGTTTTATAGATATTTGGGGATGATCCGGACCCAATGGTCATGACCGAGCGGGTCGGGTTCGGGAAGTTTCGGACGCGCACACGAGGGGTTTGCGGGATGCGCAAAGAGGTTAGGAAGCCAGGCAAGAGGGAAACAAAATCTGGCTGGTCTCGGAGCGGTCAACGAAAGCAAGGGGGATGCGGCAACTACGAGCGGATGCAAGTTTTATGAAAACATGCGGATGCAAAGTGAAAGATGACATGAGATGAAATACATGACATGAACAAACTGCATAACAAAAGACAAAAACCCAACCACGGAGAAAATAATATATCACATAGCCGAAAATGGCCAGAGTTGGAGTTACGAATATGGAAAGTTGTATCCGGGGCGTTACATCAAAGCAATGAGAATTTTCATTGATGAGTGCAAGGAAAGAACCGCTAGATTCCATGCTAAGAAAGATTGCTTTGTAAAGGCGTGTTCTTCTAGTTTCAATAAAATAATGATGATCTTAAAGTTATTGATGTGTCTCCTATTAGATCTTTGTTTTGCAATATGAATCTTGATAATAATTGGACTGGAGATGAGTCAACTTTAGTTAGAAGGCGTCCCAATAATTCGGAGTTTTTAGATCTTGATGCTAAATTTGGTAAAAGTGGGATTGGAGAGGTCATGGCTTTAAATAGTATTGAACCCACTATCTCGGATTTCAAGGAATTTGATTATGATAATTGTTCTTTAGAAGGTTGTATTTCCTTGTTGCAATCCGTTGTTAATTCTCCTCATGCTTATAGTCAAAATAAAGCTTTTACCAAACATATCGTTGATGCCTTGATGCAATCTTATGATGAAAAACTCAATTTGGAAGTTTCTATACCTAGAAAACTTAATGATGAGTGGGAACCTACTATAAAGATTAGAATTAAAGATCATGAGTGGTTTGCTTTGTGTGATTTGGGTTCTAGTGTTTCCATGATTCCGAACACTTTATGTGATATTCTAGGTTTCCATGATCTTGATGATTGCACTTTAAATTTGCACCCTGCAAATTACACCATTAAAAAGCCAATGGGAAGAATCAATGATGTTCTCATTGTTGCAAATAGAAATTTGGTGCTCGTAGATTTTATCGTTCTTGATATAGATTGCAATCTTTCTTGCCCTATTATTCTTGGTAGACCTTTCCTTAGAACGATTGGTGCGATTATTGATATGAAGGAAGGGAATATTATATTCCAATTTCCATTAAGGAAAGGCATGGAGCAGTTTCCAAGAAAGAAAGTCAAATTACCTTATGAATCTATCATGCGAGCTACTTATGAATTGAGTTCTAAAGATGGCGCTACTTAGATCTATCTTCGCTTTTATGCCTAGCTAGGGGCATTAAACGATAGCGCTAGTTGGGAGGCAACCCAATTTTATTTTTGTTTTTTTGTTTTTGTTCCTGTTTAGTAAGAAATTTTGCATCTACCTTCTGTTTAGATGTGTTTTTATCTTTTAATTATTGTTTGTGCCAAGTAACCTATAGGATAACCTATGATGATAGTTGATTTGATTCTGCTGAAAAACAGAAACTTTGCGCGCACGAAATTAGTTTTGTTAAATCACAGAAACATTCTTTTGCGTTGATTCTTTTTGCTGCTGATTAATAGACAAATTGTACAACACTTCCTATTTTGGTAGGATTTGTAGAGTTCCAGAAGTTTGCGTTAGTTACAGATTGCTACAGACTGTTCTGTTTTTGACAGATTCTATTTTTTGTGTGTTGTTTGCTTACTTTGATGCATCTATGGCTAGTAAAATAGTTTATAAACCATAGAGAAGTTGGAATACAGCAGGTTTAACACAAAAAAAATAAAGAATGAGTTCATTACAGTACCTTATGTGGTGGTTTTGTTTTCTTTCACTAATAGAGCTTATAAGATTTCCTGTTGAGTTTTGTGTTGTGAAGTTTTCAAGTTTTGGGCAAAGCTTTGATGGACTATGGAATAAGGAGTGGCAAGAGCCTAAGCTTGGGGAGCCCATGGCACCCCAAGATATTCAAGGATAGCCAAATTCCTAAGCTTGGGGATGCCCCGGGAAGGCATCCCCTCTTTCGTCTTCATTCATTGATAACTTTACTTGGAGCTATATTTTTATTCGCCACATGATATGTGTTTTGCTTGGAGCGTCGTGTATTATATTAGTCTCTGCTTTTTAGTTTACCAGAATCATCCTTGCTGTACACACCTTTTGGGAGAAGACCACTTGATTAGAATTTGCTAGAATACTCTATGTGCTTCACTTATATCTTTTGAGCTTGATAGTTTTTGCTCTAGTGCTTCACTTATATCTTTTAGAGCACGGCGGTGGTTAATTTTGAAGAAATTGCTAGTCTCTCATGCTTCACTTATATTATTTTGAGAGTCTTTTAGAACAGCATGGTATTTGCTTTGGTTACAAATTTGGTCCTAGAATTATGAGCATCCCAGTTGGGTATAATAAAAACTATCATAGGAAGTGAATTGGATGTTATGATCAATTTGATGCTTGATAATTGTTTTGAGATATAAATGTAGTAATGTTAGGGTCATGCTAGTGGGTAATTATGAAATTGAGAAATACATGTGTTGAAGTTGGCAAGTCCTGTAGCATGCACGTATGGTAAAAGTTGTGTGACAAATTTGTTGCATGAGGTGCTCTTTTAATTGCCTTATGAGTGGAGGTCGGGATAGCGCGATGGTTAACTCCTACCAACCCTTCCCCTAGGAGCATGCGTAGTAGTACTTTGCTTTGAGGGCAAGTAGACTTTTGCAATAAGTATATGAGTTATTTATGACTAATGTGAGTCCATGGATATACACACACTCATCCTTCCACTTTGCTAGCCTCTATTATACCGCGCAACTTTCGCCGGTATCATGCACCCATTATTTACCTTCCTCAAAACAGCCACCATACCTACCTATTATGCCATTTCCATAGCCATTTCGAGATATATTGCCATGCAACTTTCCACCGTTCCATTTATTATGACACGTTCCATCGTTGTCATATTGCTCTTTGCATGATCATGTAGTTGACATCGTATTTGTGGCAAGGCCACCTTCATAAATTTCATACATGTCGCTCTTGATTCATTGCATATCCTGGTACACCGCCGGAGGCATTCATATAGAGTCATATCTTGTTCTAGCTTTGAGTTGTAATTCTTGAGTTGTAAATCAAAAAAGTGTGATGATCTTCATTATTAGAGCATTGTCTCAGTGAGGAAAGGGTGATGAATACTATGATTCCCCCACAAGTCGGGATGAGACTTCGGACTTTAAAAAGAAAAAGAAAATAGAAAAAAGAGAAAGGCCAAAAAAAGGCCTAAGAAAAAAAAATGAGAGAAAAAGAGAGATGGGACAATGCTACTATCTCTTTTCCTACACTTGTGCTTCAAAGTAGCACCATGATCTTCATGATAGAGAGTCTCCTATGTTGTCACTTTCATATACCAAGTGGGAATTTTTCATTATAGAACTTGGCTTGTATATTCCAATGATGGGATTCCTCAAAATGCCCTAGGTTTTCGTGAGCAAGCAAGTTGGATGCACACCCACTTAGTTTATTTTGTTGAGCTTTCATATATTTATAGCTCTAGTGCATCCGTTGCATGGAAATCCCTACTCACTCACATTGATATCTATTAATGGGCATCTCCATAGCCCGTTGATACGCCTAGTTGATGTGAGACTATCGTCTCCCTCTTTTTGTCCTCACAACCACCACCATTTACCACCATAGTGCTATGTCCATGGCTTGCGCTCATGTATTGCGTAAGAGTTGAAAAAGCTGAAGCGCCTTAAAAAGTATTAACCAATTGCTTGGCTGAAACCGGGGTTGTGCATGATGGGAGTATTTTGTGTAACAAAAATGAAGCATGGCCTAACTATATGATATTGTAGGGATAAGCTTTCTTTGGCTATGCTATTTTGATAGGACATGATTATTTGTTAGTATTGTTCGAAGCATTATTATTTTTATGTTTTATAAGATTTTATCTTGAATCATTTGGATCTGAACATTCATGCCACAATAAAGAAAATTACATTGAGAATTATGCTAGGTAGCATTCACATCAAAAAATTTGTTTTTATCATTTACCTACTCGAGGACGAGCAGGAATTAAGCTTGGGGATGCTTCATATGTCTCCAACGTATCTATAATTTTTTATTGTTCCATGCTATTATATTACCCCTTTTGGATGTTTATGGGCTTTAATTTACACATTTATATCATTTTTGGGACTAACCTACTAACCGGAGGCCCAGCCCGTATTGCTGTTTTTTTGCCTATTTCAGTATTTCTAAGAAAAGGAAATCAAACGGAGTCAAAACGGAATGAAACCTTCGGGAGCGTGATTTTTGGAACGAACGTGATCCGGAGAACATGGAGTGCAAGTCAAGAAGCTTGCGAGGCGGCCAGGAGACAGGAGGGCGCGCCCACCCCCTCTGGGCGCCCCCTATCCCCTGGGCCCCATAGGCGGCCACCGACGTACTTCTTCCTCCTATATATACCTACGTACCCCGAAAACATCCAGGGAGCCAACGAAACACAATTTCCACCACCGTAACCTTCTGTATCCGCGAGATCCCATCTTGGAGCCTTCGTCGGTGCTCCGCCGGAGGGGGAATCAATCACGGAGGGCTTCTACATCAACACCATAGCCCCTCCGATGAGTTGTGAGTAGTTTACCATAGACCTTCAGGTCCATAGTTATTAGCTAGATGGCTTCTTCTGTCTTTTTGGATCTCGATACAACGTTCTCCCCCTCTCTTGTGGAGATCTATTCGATGTAAACTCCTTTTGCGGTGTGTTTGTCGAGATCCGATGAATTGTGGGTTTATAATCAAGTTTATCTATGAGAAATATTTGATTCTCCTCTTAATTCTTTTATGTATGATTGAGTTATCTTTGGAAGTCTCTTCGAATTATCAGTTTGGTTTGGCCTACTAGATTGAACTTTCTTGCCATGGGAGAAGTGCTTAGCTTTGGGTTCAATATTGCGGTGTCCTTTCCCAATGACAGCAAGGGCAGCAAGGCACGTATTGTATTGTTGCCATCGAGGATAAAAAGATGGGGTTTATATCATATTGCTTGAGTTTATCCCTCTACATCATGTCATCTTTCTTAATGCGTTACTCTGTTCTTTATGAACTTAATACTCTAGATGCAGGCAGGAGTCGGTCGATGTGTGGAGTAATAGTAGTAGATACAGGCAGGAGTCGGTCTACTTGTTGCGGACGTGATGCCTATATACATGATCATGCCTAGATAATCTCATAATTATTCGCTTTTCTATCAATTGCTCGACAGTAATTTGTTCACCCACCGTAATACTTATGGTATCTTGAGAGAAGCCACTAGTGAAACCTATGGCCCCTGGGTCTATCTTTTATCATATAAGCTTTCAATCTACTTTTATTTGCATCTTTACTTTTTGCATCTATATTATAAAATACCAAAAATATATTTATCTTATCATATTATCTCTATCAGATCTCACTTTCGCAAGTGGCCGTGAAGGGATTGACAACCCCTTTATTGTGTTGGTTGCGAGTTCTTTGTTTGTTTGTGTAGGTGCGTGGGACTTTTGAGGAGCCTCCTACTGGATTGATACCTTGGTTTTCAAAAACTGAGGGAAATACTTACGCTACTATTGCTGCATCACCCTTTCCTCTTGAAGGAAAACCAACGCAAGCTCAAGACGTAGCAATATCCCAACATAACCATGTTCCAACATGGAGCAATCTTCAACTTCACCTGCAACTAGAAACGCTATAAGAGAGGCTAAGCAAAAGCGGTAACATAGCCAAACAATGGTTTGCTAGGAAGGTGGGTTAGAGGCTTGACATGGCAGTATGGGAGGCATTGTATACAAGTGATAGGTAGCGCAGCATAGTGATAGAACGAAGCAACTAGCAAGCAAAGATAGAAGTGATATTGAGGGTAATGGTCATCTTGCCTGAGATCCCGCAACGAAGAAGAATGAGTCCATGAAGTAGCCGAACCAACGTAGTCGAACGAATCCTCACAACTCCGGAACGAAACCGAAGCTAATGAGAGAAGCAAACCGGAAAGAAGCAAACGACATGGTAAACAACCATCACATAAGCATGGCATGATGCACAACCAAGTATGATGCATGTCCGAATTAATGAGGCATGACATGGCAGAGTGCAACAAAGAATACTACAAGTTAAGTGGAGCTCAATATGCAACGAGTTGCATATTGACATGGTAGAGCACCACAATCAATTAATTAGTTTGCTCTCGTTTGTGTACCCAACAACATTAAATGTTATTAAACTTGGCAAGGGGTAAAGCATAAGAAAACTACCTAGCTAGGCAAGTTTAAATGAGTTCGAAAACAACAAACAACAATTCCAGAAAATCCTCATATGCATATTATGAATTTGGTACTGTTCTGCCCTATACACAATTTTAATGTTGTTAAACATGCAAAAGTAATGCCACCATGTTAAACTATGCATTATTCCACCCCAATTACATATAAAGTTTATTAAAATTGGAGCCACAGTTATTTAGTTATGAAATAAATCATTTTAACATGGCATTTAAGCAAATTTAAACAAACAACATTTTAAACATTTTAACATGGGTGAAAGTGGAATATTATGAAACTAGATGAGAAACTAAGAATTTTACATACATAAATTATTTACATATGTTGCACGGTTTCTAAGTTATTAAATGTATGAAGCATGATGGTTTTTCTGTAAAACAACACTCTCTGGAAAAATAGCTAAAATCACAGACATGGAAAAAAAACTACATCCGGCCGAATCTGACTGGCCCAATGGGATCATGGGCGCTGGAGGCTCACCCAGCTAGGCCTGGCCCAGGAAGGTGGGAAGGTGTGGGCTGGGCCGCAGTCAACGGGTGAAGGGGAGGCGGCCCAAGTTTGTGCGTCTGTGGACGAAGAAGGCAGCAGCAGGACTTGGCAAAGGCGCGGTCAAAGGAAGCGGGGCAGCGGCTGACGCGGTTGTCTCGTCTCTGCTCCAACAAAACAGAGGAGCGGCGTGCCGAGGGACTCGGGGACGAGCTCACTCCGGCGAGGTACTCGGTGCAGGGAGGCCTGACAACGGGCACCCCAGGTGGATCCGGCGAGGTATGACCGCGGAGGCGCGCCGGCGTCGAGGTGCAGCGACGACGGCGAGATCCGGCTTGGACGAGGCAGCGGCAAGCTCTGTCTCTCGTTCTCTGACGGAAAAGGGAAACGAGATAGAGATGTGAGAGGGAGAAGAGAGAAAGAGGGAAAGGAAGGAACGGGCGGCGTGAGGCTCATCTGCAGGTGATTCTCATCGGCAGAGGGAGCTCCGGTGGTGCTGCGGAACTTGCGGGCCAACGGGGCGAGGCAGAGGAGATCCCCTGGTGTCTCCGGCGACCCGGGGTCGAAGCAAGCAAAGGGAAGGAGCTCCTGGCGTGGGGCTCTAAGGATGGGCGTGCTGCGGGACGAGAGGCTGCAGGCGCGGGGCTTCTGCTTGCCAGATGCAGTGTGAAGCAGAGGACAATGGACAACGACTTGGTGGCGTTGGCGCTCCTGCGGGCGTTCATGGCAACGTGGCCTGGTGGTGCTACTGCTTGCAGCCGGCGCGTGGGAATCAAAGGAGGTTGCGAGCTCGGGCGTGGAATGGATCGAGGGGAAGGTGGAGGCTAGTTGGTGGGTGGAGGAAAACAAGGAGAAGGGGGATCCCGAGAGGATTTGGTGGAGTGGTGGCGACGATGAGATGGATGGGACAGCCTGCCTAAAATCTAGGGTTAGGCTGCTTATATAGCTGGTGGGGGCTAACTCGGTCCGTCCGATTGTAATCGGGCGGTCAAGAATAAATAGGTAGGTAGTTCAAATAAGAAAACATAGATGTTTTATAGATGTTTGGGGATGATCTGAACCCATCGGTAATGAAAGCCCGGGTCGTGTTCGGGGAAGTTTTCGGACGCACTGAAGAATGGGTCGGTGGTTGTAGAGAGGTTAGGTGGTTTGACAAGAGGGAAACAAAAACACGGTTGGTCTCGGAATGGTCAATGAACGCAATGGAGAGAAGCGAGGAGCGACAACTACGAGCGGATGCAAGTTTTAGGAAAACAATGTCAATGCAATGCGCATGATGCTACGAGATGAGATGCATGACATGAACAAAATGCAAAACAAAAGACAAAAACCCAACCATGAAGGAAATAATATATCACATAGCAGGAAATGGAAAGAGTTGGAGTTACAAATATGGAAAGTTACATCCGGGGTGTTACAACACTCCACCACTACAAGAGGATCTCGTCCCGAGATCTAGGATGGCACCGGAGAGAAGAGGAAGAGGAAGAGAAGAGGTAAAACTAAGTTGCTTCTTCGACCAATGAGTGAAACCAAAGAACCTTGAGAGGTTGAAAAGTTGAAAGAGAGAACACAACAAAGTTGAACACAATTGAGAGCGCTGCGGTAGAGAATAGAAAGAAGGAACACCATGTGAACCTTGGAGGCTGCAAAGCTATGAATGACAAGTACAATGGACAAGAAGGAATTGGAACCACTCTGGTTGAAATGAGATAAACAAGGAACAAGGAAGATCAAATTCGGACAGCACTCCGGTTGAAAAGGGAAGGAAAATGATAAGATGGAAATAGCTTGAAAATAGGACGCAACACTCCGGTTAGATGGGTAAGCAAGAAGAGAACATGATCTTGAAAAAATGATATGATGGGTGAAGAGACCAATATCACAATGCCCCCGGAAGAAATAATAGAAGAAAGATCATTGGAATAAAAGAAAGGAGAAGAAAATGCCAACTTCTGCCACAAATGAGCTTGGAAAGCACCCTTCCTAGAAGGTTATAACTGAGTTGTTGGAAAACCAACAACGAAATGAAGCTTGTAGTGGGCTTATGGAAAACTTCTCAAAATTGAGGCGAAATTTTGCCACTACGGAAACAAATAATATAATTGATAACACCAACGAGATGAAAAACTTCGTCCACCAGGATCATATAGAGATAACTTGGACCATTGATAATCACCACAATAGCAACTTTCCTTTGGGAAGGCTTTAGGTGAAATTTATACCAAGATAACTCCAACGATGAGATTGTTGGATTTAAAATACCTCATTCTTGACAACATGTGAATCACGAAACATGAATGGAAATTGTAAAGAATGATATAACACCATCTAAAAAGATAAGGTTGTCACATCCCTAGCCTGGCTATGCACTTGGACTAGCTTGGTTGTTGCATCATGTCTAAATTTTATTTAAGATTGAAATGGGGATGTCCAAACCCTAGCATTAAATCAACTCAACTAGGATGGATTAAAATCTTTTTCAATAAACCCAAAATGTCCCTAAGAAAAGTTCATGATTTCTGGTTAAGGTGGAAACCTCTGCCAAAAATGATGAATATATTCTTAGATCATTTTTGGATTTTTGAATTAAATCATATTGTATTTGAGTTTTGGATTTAAATACTATAAATAATTTAATTGCTCAAATAATTCTGAAACTAAATGTGGGTCACTAGAATAATCCAGAGAGAGTCCACAAATTATTTCAGGAGTTTACAAAATGGTTTAGCATTATTACTAAATCAAAACAGAGAAACAAAATAGAAAACAAAAAGAAAAACTGAAAAGGAGAAAGGAACCCACCTGGCCCACCTGGCCAGCCCAGCCCACTTACCTCCTCGCTCGTCGTCTTCCTCCTGCCAGTAGGCAGGAGTGAACACGCGCGCACCCGCACAGCTCTCCACCTCCTGCTTCGCGCTGGAGGCCGCCCTTCGTCCTAATCGGCGCCACGGAGACGCCCAACACCTTCTCCCTCAATTCCCCAACTCTTTGGTGCCTCTCCCCTCTCCCCCTGGACCTCTTCCCCTCCTCTACTCTCTCCACGCGGCACCACCGAACACACCCGCCGCCGCCGACGAGCTACACCACGGCCACAGCCACCCCCTCGCTCCCTCTCCGCATCCATGAGCTCTGACCCGACCCCGTGGAGCTACACACCCGACGTACGCGACCAGAAGAGGCCCCAGTCGACCGGAGCATCGTCGTCTTCATCTTCGGTGCTCGGAGATCACCACCGTCAATTCGCCGTCACAGAAGCTTCCCCGAGCCCTCCGAGCTTCTCTTACGACCCCTTGTGAGCTCCTGCACCTTCCCCTATGCTCGCCTCCCATCCGTTTCTCTCCGCTAGCTCGATTCCGCCGGAGCTGAGAGCTCATCGCCGCCGGCTATGATGTCGTCGTCGTTTTAGCCACCATAGCTCGCGCCTGAGCGCGTCAACGCGTTCGGTGCCTTCCCAGGAGCACACGGCTCCCACCAGCTCCTCCTCCCGAGCACCCTAACGCCGAGCCCAAACTATCCCGAGCCGCTGTCGCTACCGAACCTCGTCGCCGGCCACCCTTCCGGCGACTCCAGCACCAGCCGCCACCACCCCTAGATGCGCTGCACTGTCAGCTTTCCAACGGGACCGACCGCGCCTCGAACAGCCCCCTGTATGTGAAACCCGAGCCTCTCCAGCGAGCCACCGCCGCGGAATGTGGTCGCCGGCGAGTAACCCCGGTGGCCGCTGACGTGGCGCCACCATTAGTCACTAATGACCCTACTAATTGAAACCCTAACCCACTTACATATGGGCCCCACGCCCTTAATTAACCATAGTTTAATTTTTGTTTAGTTTTGTTAGAGTAAAACGAGATTGAAAGCGAAAGGGCAATCAGTCCTGGATTCCATTGTTTCTCAAGTATATATACATCTGGAAGAGGTGGGAAGAAGAGGTGTCTGTTCCGGAGGCATCCCTCTAGAACAGGTGCCTATTGGCAATAGAAAGAAGGGACATGACTGTTCGGGGTTGGACACACCCCTTTCCTAATAACTATTCATTAATTAGCATGTGCTAATTAATATACTAATTAATTCCTAACACACCCCCTTGTACAACACCGCTCCTTGAATGTTTCATCATTGAAAACTTCTTGTACAGAGATCTTCCATCTTGAGAAATCTTCCGTATAATCTTGAGAGTCTCCTCCAAAAACCCTGTGGGAAAAATATGAGGAGAATAGAGCAGATATGTTGCTAAAACTCCTTTAAACCCAATGGGAAAAATAATAAGGAGAAAAAGTGCAACATATAATAATTATTGTCTCCTTGATAACTCATATGAGAAAACCTTTGAGAAAGGAGAAAACTCATTGGTGAGTTTGGAGAAAAATAAATATGCTTTGTATACTTTCCTTTAAAAAAACCCAGTGGGGAATAATAGAAAGTATTGCATATGTCGCCTCGTTAAAACCTTTTATGAGAAACTTTGAGGGAAAGCTCATAAGGGAAAAGAGTGCGATCTGATATATCATTGAAAACTCCTTTAAAACCCAGTGGGAAAATATAAGGAGAAAATGATATGACATATCATAATAATTGTCTCTTTTAACTCGATATGAGAAAATCCATAGAGTTTAGAGGACAATAAATATGCCATGTATACTTTCCTAAAAACTCCAATGGAGAAAACAGAAAGTATGACATATGATCTCATGTTGATATTACCTCATTAAATACCTTGATGAGAACCTGTAAAAGTAAACTCATAAAGGGAAAATGAGTATAATATGATGCTTTGAATAGGAGTAATTCGGGAAGATACTCCCCCTGATACTTGCAAATCCTGAAGTCATCGAATACCAATTCCATGAACATCTTTCTGAAATGTTCAAGTTGGTAGAGACCTCATAGACAAATCAATGAGATTGTCACGTGACTTGATTTGCAAGATGAGCAATATAGTGATATTGCTTACTATGTAGCCTGTTTGCATCCAGACAACACAAGCAAATTATCTTTGAGATAATAGTTGGTGGATGTAGCCACGAGGTCTGTTTTGAAGACCTTCATGGGATGGCTACCACACCTAGCTGGAACACAAAGCTTGTCTATGGTCTAGCATGGTAGGGATCTGATCAATGGATCCAATGATATTGGTGTCTACATTTCTCTGAAACTGAAAGACTCGGACAAAATGTTTGATGCCATGGAGATATCAAAAGATATTCTTGACTCCCAACCAATTGTGTTTGGTGGGTCCAATGGCACAAGGATATGGAACTTTGTGTCCCAATATCTCATTCCCATCAACTCATGGTTTTAATGGATCTTTCTCTATGTCTAGAGAATGAAGCCATGTGAGTTATGGATGTATAAGATTTGCCCACAATGAATTTCTCCAATATATTTTGGATATAGACAACATAGTGTACCATAATGTATGAGTGAAGGTGCTCGAGGTTTTACCCAATCCTTCATCTCAAAAGCCGCCATTAATATGATCATGTGCTTCGTCATTGCAGGAGGAATCCCTGTGTATGACAGACAAACATGGGTAATCATCATTGTAGGAGTAATCCTTGTGTATAAGGAACTCACTATGTCGGATGTACCAAAATGTACCGACAACAATAAGTCATATGGTCACTTACTAGTTTTTAAAAAGTGTATGTTGCATGTTGCATTTTGATTCAGAAGTGAGATTCCATTGGGAACCATCTATGTCTAAATCTAGTGATCAACATGGATATGTTATCACTACATCTATCAACTGCATAAATAGATGATTTTGTACTGCCAATGATATAAGTTATCGGAATGAGATTTCACCTCTGGAGAAAAGTTGGGTATCTGCGTGAACCCTTGTGCTACAAGACTTGCTCTATGTTTCACCACCTCGTTGTTCCCAATTCTGTTTTCATAAGAAAACTGGTGTAGGTATTGCTTATGTGAATACCTTTCCCTTTATTGAGCAAAAAATTTTCTACCTAGATTATACCCTTTGCTCGAGTTCAGTCTGAGTCTTGTTCACACTTTGCCATGGCCATGGTCTTTGGACCTGAATCATGTGAAAGTTTTTATCGATCTAGTTGAGAAATGTATGTCGACAATTGTAGACTTCTGATTATATGTTTCTCCAGAATCTATATATCAACAGAGTTGATGGAAATATCGTTACCCATGGTGACTGTTCGCGATTTCCAATGCGGTTGAGTCGGGTATCCCGATGTCCCGGTCATTGTGTGCACTATGACCTGGGTTGGTGGAGGTTGCCCGTCCACTGGGTGTATACTACCCATTAGGTGTCTGCCAACGTGAAGTTGACTTGCATTTACTAATTCAGAGGCCTCGGTATCCTTGCTTGCGAGAAGCCGAATCCTAATGTACTATTGCCATACTTCTCCCCATGTTGCTGTGAACGGGGAGTTGAGTGGTTTTGTTGGTACCTCCACTCTTTCGGGCATATTTTTGCAGGATTGTATGATTATGTGACAACTTTATTTTCAGCAAATGAATCTGACAGGTTATTTGCAATGTGTTGCAAATCTTTTGAACGCATGGTTCAGATCTTTGAGTACGTGGACTTGAGGCAAAAATGTGTTGAGCATTTCACTAATTTCCTGGCATTATGTATGGTACTTGAAATCTCCCCCTAATGCCTGGAAATGTTCCTCATTGAATCAACATACTGACCTTGAATAACTACCCATGTGAGGGGCTTGAGGTATTGACGGTTATACAGTTATTCCTCACATAGATCCCAGATATATGTTGAGGGGCCAATGATGTATGTCGGGGTGGTGATATCGGTATTCAACCGAATTACCGCAGATGGGAAATACTTGGTAGATTATCACGTATCAAAGATAGAGGGGAATGACATTATGCAGTTTGGTCATGAGCGTGTAAATGCATGACTCCAACGTAAAGTTGGTAAGTTACAATTACTAGTACAATACCCGTGCGTTGCCACGGGCCTTTTAATTTTTTCTGATTGCATACATAAACATAATGCACTTCCAATTTCACATGTATAGAAAAAAATTACAGCAACAACTGAAAAATGTACTTGATGCAATGTATTTTCATTATTCCACCTCACTTGCATCTCCTAAAATATCAGAAATATTGTCTTCAGCTTCCTTCGCACAGTACTTGAGCAATTATAGTAAAAAAATCTTCGTTGACTTGTAACCATCCTGCATGAGTACTTCATACAGTTAGCATGAAGATTTCACATGAAAATGTAAGAACGTGCAAACATAGAGTACTCAACTTGTAAATTGGATGAACCAATTTTTTACCATTCCATGAGAGCATATTAAAATCAAAAACAAAATAATTCAACACATACTGGAATAAATAAATATTTATTATCTTGATTATAATGATGATAGATAATTGTATGTATCTTTAATATAAAAATAGAATAGACAAATATGAACAGCCTCCCACAAAAAGGAAAAGCCACTCCTCGCCTCTCATCACACAAGCACATCACACGTCCCTTATCCCCACCGCGTAAGTCACAACTTCGGCAACTCACATGGCGTAGTCTTCACCTTCTCTCCCTGCCACTGCGTCTCTTGTCCCGTCACAACACATCCCCCGGCTCCTCTCCCCACCAGCCATCGCCTCCTTTCCCTGTCTATGGGTCGACCTATAGCGTAGATCAGCGACAATTGCTGGCCTAAATTCTATTGTCTGCATGCAGTGGCTGGTGGACACCGACCGAGGAAAGTAGCAACAGGGCCATAGGTAACAGGCATCAACAATGTCGGTGGAACCAGAAACAATACCATCAAACATGAGTGGCGATCTTGACCAAGCTCCATGTAGGTTAGTTCTTCCCCTTTCTTGTCATGTTTTGTCTCTGTTCTCAAATGAATTATTCATATATTGAACAAATGTAAAGAAAAATAATAATCTCACGTGTATCTATCAAATAAAAATTGTGCAGCAAACTTGCAGTGAACTTCGCTGATAGTGAATTTAATTGCTTCTATGATGAATGCAGAAAGAATTTCTAAGAGATAGTAACAACTGAGATGAAGTAAATCCGGTAGTCTATTTACATGGGAGAGATATGGCAGGTTACACTAATATCAAGTAGAAAGACATGTACCCAATTTACATGGGAGAAGTCATGTATAACAGAAAAATATCTAAAGTTGATGAACCTGAGATTATTCTTGACCTGATATGCTTCACAACTTGAGGGATATTTCTATTTGGTTCTCAATTTACTCAAGCTCCTCCATGCTAAGTGGACCCAGATTCTCACCGAAATATTTATACGATAGGAGAACGAGGGCCGATAAGTTGGATCAACATTGTAGTATATATACAGAAATTGTAACCTGAAAACAAGTAGGATCAACATTGCATTATTGTAGATACATATACATGATTCGAGCATGTGTGTGTTCGTGCGCGTGGAGCTTGAGAATTGCACGCCTGTGTCGTTGAGGATGCCGACGCCGGCGGACGCGAAGTTGGCACCGACGAGCAGGTTCTCGCCGCGCATGTAGGGGCTCAGGTACGGTAGCGCGGGCTCTGCCCTGAGGTACTCGCCTGATCAAACATGTGGCAATGTCAAGAACTACTCTCCCAACCGAAAGAGAAATGGTGCAGCAGGGAGGATAACGTACTGATGATTTCGGGGAAGGACCGGGGGGAGGGGTTGACCTTGCAGGTGAGCGTCAATGATGTAGAGGTTGCCGGTGTCTTCGCCGTCCAAGGAGGTGCATGTCCGTCGGAGGGACAGAGATGGCCAGCGGCGAGTGCTTGTACCCGTTGAGGCTAGGCATTGTATCAATGTAGCTGCAACCGTCAATGGTGTCGAAGCGTAACATGCGGTTCGCGCGATCGGCCAAGATGACCTTGCTCTCCGAGGTCGTGGGCAAGAAATGAAGACAACGAGGAGACCTGATGGAGTAGGAGACTTCCGGTGGCCTCACGAGCAGCTCGCTTTTTGGCGGATTGATCTTGGGTGTCGCGGCCTCTGCCGTCGCCAAGTTGGTCTTGCAGATCCTTCTCCTCTTGGGCGCACATGCCTTGGCGGGCGTCAGTGTTGGCACCACCTTGCCATGTGTGGGCGCCTCTTGTGCGGTCCGGTGAAAAAAGTCCATCTTGGAGAGGTCCAAGCGGCGCAGCGAATACACGCGTTTGCGCCCGTCAAACAGCCCCAGGTTTAAGAACTGGCTTGGGTGCCGCGGCCTCTGCCGTCGCCAAGTCGGTCTTGCAGATCCTTCTCCTGTTGGGCGCACATGCCTTGGCGGGCGTTAGTGTTGGCACCACCTTGCCATGTGTGGGCGCCTCTTGTGCGGTCCGATGAAAAAAGTCCATCTTGGAGAGGTCCAAGCGGCGCAGTGAATATGCGCGTTTGCGCCCGTCAAACAGCCCCAGGTTTAAGAACTGGCGCCGGATGCCGCCGCTCATGTCCGACGATCCTTCTCTCCTGGGAGGGTAATAAGGACAAAAATTAGATCGATTGAACTTCCAAGGTTGGTTAGTATGAAGTGAGGTTCCTGAAACCCGCATACTCGGTGATTCACGTGAGGTTCTTAAAACATTTGCATGACCAGGTTAGTATGAAGCTTCAGGCTACAATGCTTATAAATGAATAAAACAAATGATTAAGACCGTCTCTAAGGTTTAACACTAATTTTATTTAATGGGGGCATACATATTCTAATGGTTTAACAAAAATCTTATTGAACATACATCTGTATGATTTCATACACTTGGACAACTTTTTAACTTCTTCATAAGTCACATTGGAAAATCTTCTAAAATAATATCAAGCACTATCCAAAAAAGGCTTAGGACATTGGGATGTGGTTGACCATTGCCTCTTCTTGCAACTGCTCCATTTTTCTTGATTATTAAACAGGTAATACCTTGACATCTAATAGATACCTTGATATCTAGTGGTGGAAGGTCTATTTGCAAGTTTACCAAGCGAGATGAATAAGTCAAACCTTGTGGCTTGGGTTCTTAGTATTTTTCAAGATGGCCTGAGTTGGGGAGCAGATAATATCAACTGGCACATCATGACTTAGCAGCTTTTCAACAGAAATGTCATCTACTAATTGCTTTTCATGTACTATGCTTGTACACAAAACTAAAAGTTAACACTCATGCATTAGTGTTTATTCAAGGAATATACGTACGTATATCAAACCGAAACTAATGAAGCACCAATTGTTTGCCAGAACCAGTAATACATATGGATCCGAAAGAGAATGATATTTCCAGCCGGTCATCACCACCAAACAATTCAGCAAGAGTACAAGAAACATACCCACAGGAACAAAAACAGTGGTGATGCTTGCCTACATCAACATTAGAACCTAAACATGCACGAAAAAAATGAAAAGAATAACACTTTTCCCAACATATCCAACTATGTACTAAGGAGTGATGTTGAGTAAATTGGCACCACCAACAACAGTGGATCTCAAGATCACCTTTTGAAGAATTGGAGATCCTCAGCAAGGGTTGCATTGATTCTCTCCCCACTTGTTGTTGGCACCTGGGTATCACAAAAATTGAAAATGCTTCACCATTATTGTTTGGGCAGAACGGAAAGACACTAAGGATACATAATTTTAGCCAAATAGGTCAAAGCCATGTAGCACTAACAAGAATATGTTGCACTAATCTATCACCAGCAACGTTATAGTGGAATCTAAATATATAAGTAGCAAATCATGGAATTTTGTATTTAGACACTAATCCATAGTATCACTGGAATTCTCATCCTAATCTTCTCCACTGGTTGCACATCATCTTCCTTGAGTATGAGCAGACCTCACTTCCGATAAGCCATTCAGAACAGTCCACTCTGTACCAGACTTCTCTTTACATAACCTATATACTGATATGGTATAATGGCATAATAAACATACTTATTTTCTAAATTGCATAATTGAAAACAAATCATGAACTATAAGAAAAAAAGAATGACGAACCAAGCATTGCAGATTAGGCAGAGCATGAGCCATTCATTGGCATGCATGCTAGTACCTTAGGACCTCCTATAGGTATACTCCTGTGGGTGGTGGCTGGTGCCCGATCTTATTATGAGATCTTAACAATTTTTTTGTTTCTCATTATCGTTTCCATTTTACTTCTCTTCCCTGCACAATTAGTGTGCTCATGCCCTTCCTCTATCAATAACAATGCAGCTCTCCTGTGTACTTTCTATGCTCCTGTCTGTGTTTTTTTTGTTGAAGAGAAAGTTTTTGTGGTAGCGAGAGAGAGGTAGAACTGCCTTACGGACCTCCAATTAATCATGAAAAAAAGCAGGATAATATGAAAGAAGCTCATGTCCCAGCAGTTGTCGCTGAATTTATATAAATCTGTGAGAAATTATGCTGCTTAATTTTGGATTGCTTGGAGTAAGATTTTCGCATAGGTAGGTGCAGCAGGTAATAGCTCTGAATCAAACTGGAAAAAATCAAGATTGAATAATTTCTATGCCTCGCAATTTCTATGAACTGTACATAGTCATCGTTTAAACACCACATGGATAAAAATTAAAATATGAACTCAACTTGACACCATTCTGTAAAAATCAGAACCTTCTATGGCTGGCCATTGACAAACATATACAGCGAGGTAAGTAGGCATATACGTACAAAAAAGAAAACAAGCTTGATTAATACTTCTGTTTAACATCAAGTCAGTTGAGTTAGGAGGGTTTAGTAAGCAATAAAAAATACTTCAGTTTAACATTAAGACCTTGTACGTATCCTGAGAAAGAAATCAAACGAATATACATTGATCTTCGATTCGGTGGCACAAAGTAGGGAGCAGCATGTGGAACCTCTGTACAGGAAGTAAAATTACCTGAACACCAATCTTCCTCCAACAGTTCTCAATTCTGTAAACTCCATCATACCGCACACCAGATTCAGGAGCATATGAAAAACACTTCTCTTCGAGGGACCTTTTTAAGTTCACAAACAAGATGATATAATAACAAATAGCAGCAGAATGGTAGATGGCCTGCATATATGCAACAAAATGTAACAGTGAAAAACAAATCATGGAAGATAATAATGCACTGAAACAACACATAAATGAAAATAGTTTCAATATCATTTTGTTTCACTGAAACAACACAAATGGAAATTGAAAACCATTTCATCTACATGAATCAAATTAATTCATCTTCATGCTTTTCTGGTCAAAAATTAAAGAAAATACTTCAATGGTAGTTAATGCTTTAGTCAATACTTCAAATGGTGAGCAATTTCAGTCAATGCTACATTATTTTCAGGTGACTACAAAATTATGCACTAAGGCGAGCAACTTCAGTCAATACTTCAAATGGTAGTTAAAAGGAAAAAAATAGGAAAAGAAGATACATATGTCATGAATCCTAACATACCTTGCAGTCTCAGGGCAAGTCTGATCACTTTATAAGATTGCAGGCGACCTTTTGTCTCAAGATAACTCGCTAGATCACCCTATTGAGTTAACACAGATCCAGTTATCGGCAATAGAAGAGTAATGTTTTCCAGGACAATCCAGTAAGATCCTTTCTTATGGTTGCAATAACAAAATAAAATTGTTCACGAAACTTATATGCATACTGCTTTCAAAAACCCTATTACATGGAGGAATGCTTTTCTAGATATTTAGAAAAAGGAATGCACATATTTGTTCTGTTTGTAAAGTAATCTGGATATGCGTAAATTGACCTGGATATTCAAAAAAAATGTTCACGAAACTTATATGCATACACGCATTTTCTAAATATGATGAAAAGTATTATAAAGTGATCTGGATGAGATGCTTTGAATAGAAATCACGTCTTGCGGACTCCCTATTAGGCCAATCACAAGCAATCCAGTGTTCCATTTACCTGCACATAGATTCACAAATCATGTCCAACTCTTCGACATCAGGCTTAACAATAGCAGAAACTTCCCCAAGTGAGCACTTTACCTCTATATATTTGACTAACAACATGACAGGTTGTGTGTGCTATTATGAACAAAATACAATGAACAAATTTATGGACCGATATGGTTGCTTCATTTTACTTTCTAATAAGTGGATTTCTTTTCCTGAACAAATTGACTGCTGATTTCAGGCAGCAGGATAGATGTTAAGCAAGCAGATATATAAACCCGAGAGCACAAGACAAGATCATGCACGTATTGTAACGGGGAAGATGTGAATTACTTAACAACGTATCCAAACGAAGCAGATCGAAGACACACGCACGTACATATACAAATCCAATGAGCAACACCAAAATCACTTAAGTACGCATCAAAATTAACCTTGATGGGGAAGGAAGGAAATTGAGATGGAGAAAGCATCTTACCTTGGCGGTGGCTAGAACGGTCACGACGGCGGCGGCTAGCTAGGTATTCGCGGGCGCTCGCTCTGGAAACGGACGGAGCCCAGGAGGCGCCTCGCCTTGACGCGCGTGGTGGGTTCCTCACGGCGCGGAACACTCCTCCTGCCCGGCGGCGGGGTCGTCAGCCAAGCGGCGACGGACGGAGTCCATGAGACCCTCGCCTCGGCGCGCGTGGTAGGTTCCTGGAGGCGAAGGGATGGAGCGCCGTATGCTTCGCCGTTGACAAGCTTGAAGGGAAGAGAGGAATGGAGGGCGGCGGCGGCGGGATGGATCTGCGGTGGTGAAGGATGGAGGGCAGCGGTGAAGGGATCTGGTGTGCGAGTCGGGCGTGCGACTGGTCGCTCGAGGGCAGGAGGCCTCGCTCGTGCGATTCATTCTCTAATTTTTTTTCGCTGGTTTTCTTTCGTAGGTTTTTTTCGTCTGTTTTTCTCTGGTGCGAGGGAGGTTTGCGTGTGGACTGGGTGGGGCGTCGCTAGGAGTTTTTTCGGTTCGTGGTGACTCGGTACCAAAAAAAACCATGGTAGGTGGGATGAAAATTAAACCCGGAACGCGACCTACCAACTGAGACATTAGGAGTAGAGATGAGGTTAAGATCATGGAATGAGCTTAATTCTTTGGATAAAGGATTCTACTAAACCAGTTTGAGTCTAGACATATAGGACAAAGTGCTAAACTTCAATCCTAGGGCCATAGTGAAGGCACACAAGGAGAATTCTACAATGTTGTCCATTCAATTTTGACTGTAATTGATGTTCAGGATAATGAGCCAATGGTTTCATGTGGATAAAGCACACTTGATACCATCGTATAGATGTGTCTTTTAGAACCATCGAATACTTGGATAGTCTAGTCAATGGTTAGGAAGAGCCACTTACCTTGACTTGATGTGTTCAAGGAGACTGAGTGGTTCAGTGTAGACGTTAAGGTGCGCGAGCCATAAAATTAGCTTCCCTGATTCACATGTAGGGCACATAAAATCCAAAAATGTTTAGAATTTAGCATCATAATAATCATAAACCAATGGAATTGCTGATAGATTCTATTTCAACCCAATGTCTGGATGACCAAGGCGAGCATGCCAAGTTTGTCATGTAAAAGACATTCTAGAAAACTATCCTGTACGCAACATGTGCTACGGGTTTTGTAGTATGTGTAGTGCAATCATGATGATACATAGATAATGTGTTTGCCATATCCGTTGCATATGGTAAAGAGAAGATATTCCTCTTTGTTGTCATCATAAGTTTCGTTATGGAAACTATTCTGACGGATATCTCTATAGTTTAGTAGGATACGAGTTGACCCAGACACGATAATGCATCCTTGATCCTACTCGAGTACCCATAGGGATAGTAAATAAGGCTCGAGTTGAGCCAACAATATCATCGTGTCTAGCGATTTTAAAATATGTCCTTTTCACTCAACAAGAATGGAAACATTTCACTTCCCTAAGTATAGAGTTGGTGGCAGTCACATATTATCTTTCATCAGATTGATCCCCGTAGAAATCTATATATAGACTTGAAGATTCCCAGTATGAAAATCTTTATCAGATATATAGAATACATGCAAATGTATTTGTACCAAAGTGCGCGCGATGCGACCAAGACCAACACAAGCGAAGGCCGCCATGGCAGATGCATCACCGGCGACGGGGGGAAGGGACCAGGCGCTCCCTCATCCTCGTCTAAGGAGGAACCACCGAGAAGGCCGGAGCTTGAAACCGCGCCGTTTGCGAGTCCGAGCGTGGCCGGGCTCCATGCGCCGGTGCGGCGGCCATGGCTGCTCGACGGCGGGCTGGGGAGCGGCACGCTGAGAGCCAAGAGGCGGCGAAGAACCCCCGCGCGCAGCAAAGGCGGAGGTGTGGTCGGCGACAGGGACGGCAATGACGTCGACAACCGTGGCGACGAAGACCGTGGATACGGGCGCCGCCGTTGGCGGAGTGAGAGGCCTCTCCAGGGGCAGCACATAGCGCCGTCTTACTCTTCCGGAGGGAGGAGCACCGCGTCGCCCGCCGCCACCGGAAGGTGGTCGCGTCGTGCATGGCTTCGCCTTCTGGACGCCGGGCGCCGGTGTCGCGGATCGCGCGTGGGAAATGCGCCTCCATACGGGAGGGCTAGGCCATCCCGTCGATCTGGACGATGCCGCCGGAGCCGGCAACTTGGTCCAGTACAGGACTGAAGCCAGGCGATGCCTCATCCCGTCGATGTGTTCGTGGTAAAGCAAATTTGTGTAGCCATGATGAAAATTGGAAAAGTAACACCTTGTTTTTCTGTGGTAATTAGATGAAATTGGTGCTTGACTCGAAGTCTTTGCTTCATTTCTTCTTCCCCTCTGGGTATTCCTCTCTTGGAGTTTAAAATCGCCGGAGCTGTTGCCGCTCTCCATCGGGGAAGTTCTTATTCGCCTGTTCTTCTCCCGTGGCCTCTCTTGGAGAGTTGCGTTCTGGCCTATTTTCTCACCGGGCGCGCACCGATGGAGTAGTTGCAGAGGGGCGGATAAGAGATGAGAGCCGTGGGCTCGGCCGCCGCCGCTCGGGAAAGGCTCTCCACACTGGAATCGCTCAGTCGGAGCGTGCTGATAATGTGTTAGAGTAAAACGAGATTGAAAGCGAAAGGATAGTCAGTCCTGGTTTCCATTGATTCTCAAGTATATATACATTTGGAAGAGGTGGAAAGAAGAGGTGGGAGGCATCCCTCCAGAACAGGTGCCTATTGACAATAGAAAGAAGGGACATAACTATTTGGGGTTGGACACGCCCCTTTCCTAATAACTATTCATTAATTAGCATGTGCTAATTAATCTACTAATTAATTCCTAACAAGATTTAACTAATCACAGTGGCCCACGCGTCAGCACTGACCTTGCTTATGTGGCCATTGACCGACCCCACCTGCCAGTGACCCCGGGCAGCACTGCGTCACTGACCAGTGGGACCCACTGGTCATATTTGACCCGGCTGACCTCTGTTGACCTGCTGACATCAAAGTGATGTCATGCTGACGCAATATCTATTTTCTGGATTTAATCTTATTCAGGAAATTCCAGAAAATAGTAAAAACTTCTAAAAATCATAGAAATTCAACCGTAACTCCAAATTAAATAATTTATATATATATATATAAAATGATCAGAAAAATCCAATCTATCTATCTGTACCATTTTCATGCATGGTAGAACAACTAATGACTACTGTTAGGACAATTCAATTAAATGGCATTTAAATAACCACATGTGGAGTTTGAATTTGAATCTTGGATTCAAACCAACTTCATTTAATCTGGTTTTAGTTGCATTAGCACAAACAACAGCATATTGCCATGTCACATTCATGCATCATATTGTGCATTGCATTGATTGTGTTCTTCCTTGTTTGCCGGTATTTGTCCCCTCTCAGTAGACAATGTTCCGACGATGAGTTCGATGACACCGATGAAGAACTATATTAT
Source organism: Triticum dicoccoides (assembly GCF_002162155.2). Lineage (NCBI taxonomy): Eukaryota > Viridiplantae > Streptophyta > Magnoliopsida > Poales > Poaceae > Triticum > Triticum dicoccoides. The sequence goes on from NC_041383.1 coordinate 360,416,851, forward strand.
CTTGAGAAGTGCTAGGCAAGCAAAACCCCCTTGTTCATTCCGATACAATCTCACTCTCTCGCTCCTGCTCTCTTTTACTGCATTAGGACAACAACGACTCATGTATTACTTGCTGTGGTAGTTGAACCCCTTTTCCTCTGCATGACCTGTCATTGCCACAGTAAATAGATGAAATCCACTAGCATGAGTAGGAGTTGTTTGAGCCCTGATGTGCCTACTCATTCATGTTTGTTGTCATGCCTGCTACTTCTTAGAGTTGAGTCAGGTCTGATTCATCGGGGATGAATTGGAATGGTGTTGAACTTGTCCTCAGGAACTGAGTTCCGTGTTTGTGATCCATGAACAGCTATTACCACGCATTAGAATGCTTAAGTGCCCCTCTCGAGTTATTAATCAACTCGATCTCTGTCCAGGAGTTGCAACTAGTTTCTGGTGTTTGTAGGTAGTGCTAGTAGTCTACCAAGTGGCACCCGGTACAGGTGGGCTTGGGACAGACTAGGCACAGTGGCACGGTGTACCAAGTGGCACCCGGATGGTGGGCTTGGGAACCCTGCTCACATCGTTTGGGGCCGTGAGCGACACCCCGGCCGGATCTCCTTGCGGATGGAACCCGAATAGGCGATAAACCTTGACGAGAGACTTGTGTGGTTAGTCAGGTCGTGGCCGACACCCTCGCTGGGCTTCCGCTTGAAGGTTGCCGAGTACATGTCGTGTAAACGACGGTAAGTGGTGAGAGCATGTGTGAAGAAGTACACCCCTGCAGGGATAATATGATCTATTCGAATAGCTGTGTCCGCGGAAAAGGACTTCTGGGTTGCCTGTACAGTTCATAGACAAGTGAAAGTGGACACTCTAAAATACGCAAGATAAGTGTGAGTGCTATGGATGGCGTTCTCGTAGGGAGACGGGAGCAGATCCATAGTGGTGTATTGATATGGTGAATATGTGGACTCGTGTGCGCCACCCCAAAAGAGTTACTTGCAGTCGTAGTTCAAGATAGCCACTGAGTGAAAGATGGCTTGCTGCAGTTAAACCCCACCACCCCTTTGTTGATAATGGTGCATATGTAGTTAGTTCTGATGTAAGTCTTGCTGGGTACATTTGTACTCACGTTGCTTAATTTATGTTTTTGCAGAGAGACTTCAGTCTCGCTAGTAGTTCCACATGGACTTCGACGTTTAGCTTGTTACCTCAGCTACGATCTTGTGCCCTCAACAGGATTTGGTAGATAGTCAGGCTTCTCAGCCTTTTTCATTTCTAGATGTCTGTACTCAGACATGTTAAGCTTCCGCTTGTGCTTTGACTTGTATGCTCTGAATGTTGGGTCATGAGACCCATGTTTGTAATATCTCGCTCCTCGGAGCCTATTGAATAAAATACTTGAGTTGTAGAGTCATGTTGTGATGCCATGTTGTATTTACACATATTGGGCATATTGTGTGAATGTTATTGAAATTCTTGGTATGTATGGGATCTGACTATCTAGTTGTTTATCCTTGGTAGCCTCTCTTACCGGGAAATGTCTCCTAGTGCTTGCACTGAGCCTTGGTAGCTTGCTACTGCTCCAGAACACTTAGGCTGGCGGCATGTGTCCTTCTTTGTTCCTGTGTCTGTCCCTTCGGGGAAATGTCACGCGGTGTTTACCGAAGTCTGCTAGCCCAGTTGCTACAACCCGGATTCACTCGCTGATGACCGACACGTTCGTTGCTGGGTCATGTATGCATGTCCCTGTAAGTTAGTGCCACTTTGGGTTCACGACTAGCCATGTCAGCCTGGGTTCTTTGTCATATGGATGCTAGCGGCACTATCATATATGTGAGCCAAAAGGCGCAAACGGTCCCGGGCCAGGTAAGGTGGCACCCGTGGGAATACCGTGCGTGAGGCCGCAAAGTGATATGATGTGTTACATGCTAGATCGGTGTGATTTAGGATCGAGGTCCTGACAGCTTTGGTATCAGAGCTTGACTACTTGTAGGATTACCAAGCCAAACTGGTCGAAGTTGAGTCTAGAAATTCTTTAGTTATATAAGGGAATTGATTGTGGGATGGAACGTAAGGTTCTTTTTACTCCTTTACCTTATGCCCTTCTGATCTGAGTCATCATATCTTTCCTACGGGGTTAAGGAACTAGGCTATCTCTTCTTTCTATCAGGATCACGTGTTACTAATCCGTAGACCTATAGGATTGATGGTTCTAAGCTTGAGTTCAGTTCCTACTATGTTCTGTATGTTCACAGTTGATCTCAGAACCTTGATATTATGATTATCGAGTGGTTTGCCACCATTTTTGTAGCATGTCCCAAATTTTTTTTGAGCATTTACAGCCGTTATGCTGTCCGAGTCATCCTAGGTTTCTAAATAGTCTGAAGCATTTGCAAAATCCCTTCCTTCCGTTTCGATGTTCCTTTGGGCCAGATTAACCACACTAATTGGTGAGTTGAGGTACTCTGTTGCCTTGACATATATGTTGGAGCTACTATTATGACCCTAGGTGTCTTAGAGTACCATCTAGTAATCTAGCCATATTTTGTGTTCTCGGTGTGATGATTCTGGCCATCATTCTCGAAAGCATCCCGTGATGCCAGTTAGTAGTAGGTATTCTACTTCTGGGTTTCTGAGCCCAAGATTCACCCTACCTCATGTCGATAGTGTTTGCTAGTTCCTTTAGGTTATTAGTAACCTTGTGATAGCCCTCGAGGTTCATGGTATATCGTTCTTCCAAATACAATGAACTACTTATGGCAGCAGTTCCTCGTTGAACCGAAGAATCACAACAAAGGTGCTCTTGATGAGTTCTCGATTCTATGTTGTTGTTTTGCCACTACTACCTTTCTGCATGGGTTATCCGGAAGAAACTTGTTGAACTTGGTTCTACATACTAGTCTATGCATCCACAACTCAGAAAGTTACATGTTCCTTGAGTTGTCCCTCTTTAGTTGTTTTCTAGGCCTCATCTATCAATTGATAGTTAGGAGTAGTCGTGCATTCATGTTCATCGATGCTTATTATTCTTGTGGTCCATCAAGCCATTCTATTCCAGAGTGACTAGGAGAAACAAACTCCAGTACCCTTTTCCATTTCCAGGATTGGGTCAAAGCAGTTGTGTTCCGCAGATCAAGTTGCAATCCAGCTTCTGGTCTGTTCTACCTTGAAGTATTACCATCTTTATATCAGGAATATCATGGGAATTGCACACCCTCTTATGAATTTTAGATGCGGTGATACTGCTCGCCATCATTATTCACTCCTCGGTCCCTTTGTTGTTGCAACCGGAATGTCGACATGTGAACTATGATGTGTGAAATCAATACTACTAGGAACCTTGTTGCTTGGTAGTTAAAGGACAATAATTTCATGCTTAGCGTGTTGGTTCTTGAATCATCATTCTAAGACTGATCGTGCTACCTAGTCCTTATTTTCGGTGCAGCCTTCGATCAATGAGTTAGGATTGTGCCAATCCCTCGCTCTTTTGATCATATCGTCTTGTCCTGTAAAACAAGATTGTTCTCGAGCTTGGTGGCATATCGGTGGTTCGTGATTTTCTGAATATCTTCTCGGAAGTATCACCAGGTTGTCACCTAACCGCTATGTTGAGTTCGTGATCAAGGTGGTTTCTCTATGAACCTCCCCTTCTCCAAGAATCTGTGTCAGATACCCCGAGCTAGTTGGTTAAGCTAAACAACAACTTGGAGAGTTGGAAGATAAAAGCTTGCCCAACTTAGTTCATTGTAAGGGATATCTTTTGTGTGTGTGTGTTGAAGAAATATGATATATTCATTGGTTGATCCTTGTGATCAGTTGATATGTCTATTGTCACGTCAAAACCTTTATTTGAGTATGCGCTATCGTCAAGTCAAATAAGAACCAACGATATTCGTAATGTTGTCTTACTCATGGTTGTTTCCTCGAGCATACACCATTATATCTTTGAGTCTGACCAATGCTATCACCTTGTTCACATGATTGTGGAACTCCATTTATATGGACACCTGGATGAATTGTCGTTGAGCCCATCAACAACATTCCTATCTTCTCCATGAATCGTGTTGAACATCCAGCTAGTATTGGAAATTTTTATAAGCATTATCTTCATGACCCGCTCCTGAAGCATATGCTCGGATGTAAGAAGTGACTCCCTCCAGTTCATGTGCAATTGGTGCAAGTTGCCACCGTGCATTCGAGAAAGTCAGTGTTGCTTCCTTTGGAATCATTCCAAATCAGTCATGCATACGTGCGAAGTATTCTGTGGTTTGGAGACTTGCAACCTTCATCCTACATGTGTTCCTAGCACACCAAGCCACTGACTGATTTGTTCCAGGAGAAGGAGTTCCTTTTAAGAGCTAACCCGGGCTTAATCAAGGACTTCGTTATCCGCAATGATGGTTCCCCACCTGAACTCGATAGCGTTTTATTATAAGACTACTATGTGGTCATGCTTGTCTGGGACAGCGTGTTCACATGTATGTAGCAGAACCAGCTCATGTTTTGGAGCTTGATATCGTAGTTTATTCCCGAGAATCCCGCAACGCCATCTCGTCGATTTGTGTTGCAAACTTTTATTTTTCTTTCTAGACTCGATGAGTCAGGAATATCCTAACACCAATCAAATCTGAATCTCAAGCAGATATGATGGTTGGAACAATTCCCAAGAACTATTATATTGGTCTCTCTGTAACCCAATAAAGTGGATGTCGTGGCCAACACACCCAGCAGGAAGACCTATTGTTGTCGTATCTTGATTGAGGAAGTGGCCACCTCCCCATAAGGATTTCGTAGGATTTACTCCAGTAGTTACTCTTTATGGATTTGGTGTTTCCGAAGTCCGACCTTTTACTTGATGTTCTAGATACCAAACCATATCTATGAATGGGTTACGCTAGTACATCAAGGAGAACATTATAAGCGGAGTGCTAAATGTCTCTCGATCGATCTTCTAGATTTTGATTCCTTGGCCTCGCTAAGGTGAAATCTGAGAAAGTGTTATCCTCCTTTGCATATGCATCGTCCATCACTGTTCATCATGGTAGTATGTTGTGTCGCCGGGATCCTTGTCACAGATGTTGGCAAGACCTTGATGATTATGGAAATGCTCAAGTTCTTGAGAGCACGCTCAGTCACTGGGTTATATCCTCGATATCAATTGGAATGTGCCTTCCATTTGCCGAGTTTTTCTATAACCATAGTTTCCTTTCTGATCAGAGTATGCCATTTCTTCAAACTCTTTTAAATGATCGTTTGTGAATTGCCATTAGCCTGGTATGGAGAGTTTCAATGATCCTTTCCGATAGAGTTTCCTTCTGACTTCATCAAGTTGGATGAAGATCTGGAAAGCAAAGACGTCAAGCTCAATATGAAGCAATGAATCAACATTTTCGAGAAGAGCAATTGGATCATGAAGATTGTGTTAGTTTGTGTCCCCTTTGTCCTCTTACCTCACGTCTTGAATCTCGGGACGAGATTCTTGTTTAGTGGGGGTGAGTTGTCACATCCCTAGCCTAGCTATGCACTTGGACTAGCTTGGTTGTTGCATCATGTCTAAATTTTATTTAAGATTGAAATGGGGATGTCCAAACCCTAGCATTAAATCAACTCAACTAGGATGGATAAAAATCTTTTTCCATAAACCCAAAATGTCCCTAAGAAAAGTTCATGATTTCTGGTTAAGGTGGAAACCTCTGCCAAAAATGATGAATATATTCTTAGATCATATTTGGATTTTTGAATTAAATCATATTGTATTTGAGTTTGGGCATTTAAATACTATAAATAATTTAATTGCTCAAATAATTCTGAAACTAAATGTGGGTCACTGGAATAATCCAGAGAGAGTCCACAAATTATTTCAGGAGTTTACAAAATGGTTTAGCATTATTACTAAATCAAAACAGAGAAACAAAATAGAAAACAGAAAGAAAAACTGAAAAGGAGAAAGGAACCCACCTGGCCCACCTGGCGGCCCACGTGGCCGGCCTAGCCCACTTACCTCCTCGCTCGTCGTCTTCCTCCTGCCAGTAGGCAGGAGCGAACACACGCGCACCAGCACAGCTCTCCACCTCCTGCTTCGCGCTGGAGGCCGCCCCTTCATCCTAATCGGCGCCACGGAGACGCCCAACACCTTCGCCCTCACTTCCCCAACACTCTGGTGCCTCTCCCCTCTCCCCCTGGACCTCTTCCCCTCCTCTACTCTCTCCGCGCGACACCACCGAACACACCCGCCGCCGCATCCATGAGCTCTGACCCGACCCCGTGGAGCTACACACCCGACGTACGCGACCAGAGGAGGCCCCAGTCGATCGGAGCATCGTCGTCTTCATCTCCGGTGCCCGGAGATCGCCGCCGTCAATTCGCCGTCGCAGAAGCTTCCCCGAGCCCTTCGAGCTTCTCTTACGACCCCTTGTGAGCTCCTGCACCTTCCCCTATGCTCGCCTCCCCTCCGTTTCTCTCCGCTAGCTGGATTCCGCCGGAGCCGAGAGCTCATCGCCGTCGGCTATGATGCCGCCGTCGTTTTAGCCACCATAGCTCGCGCCTGAGCGCGTCAACGCGTTCGGTGCCTTCCCAGGAGCACACGGCTCCCACCAGCTCCTCCTCCCGAGCACCCTAACGCCGAGCCCAAACTAACCCGAGCCGCTGCTGCCGCCGAACCTCGTCGCCGGCCACCCTTCCGGCGACTCCAGCACCAACTGACACCACCCCTAGATGCGCTGCACTGCCAGCTTTCCAACGAGACCGACCGCGCCCCGAACAGCCCCCTGTATGTGAAACCCGAGCCTCTCCGGCGAGCCACCGCCGCGGAATGTAGTCGTCGGCGAGTAACCCCGGTGGCCGCTGACGTGGCGCCACCATTAGTCACTAATGACCCTACTAATTGAAACCCTGACCCACTTACATATGGGCCTCACGCCCTTAATTAACCATAGTTTAATTTTTGTTTAGTTTTAACTAATCACAGTGGCCCATGTGTCAGCACTGACCTTGCTGACGTGGCCATTGACCGACCCTACCTGCAAGTGACCAGGGGCAGCACCGTGTCACTGACCAGTGGGACCCACTGGTCATATTTGACCCGGCTGACCTCTGTTGACGCAATATGTATTTTCTGGATTTAATCTTATTCAGGAAATTCCAGAAAATTGTAAAAACTTCTAAAAATCATAGAAATTCAACCGTAACTCCAAATTAAATAATTTATATATAAAAAATGATCAGAAAAATCCAATCTATCTATCTGTACCATTTTCATGCATGGTAGAACAACTAATGACTACTGTTAGGATAGTTCAATTAAATGGGATTTAAATAACCACATGTGGAGTTTGAATTTGAATCTTGGATTCAAACCAACTTCATTTAATCTGGTTTTAGTTGCATTAGCACAAACCACGGCATATTGCCATGTCACATTCATGCATCATATTGTGCATTGCATTGATTGTGTTCTTCCTTGTTTGCCGGTATTTGTCCCCTCTCAATAGACGACGTTCCGTCGATGAGTTCGATGACACCGATGAAGAACTATATTATCTTCAGAAGTGCCAGGCAAGCAAAACCCCCTTGTTCATTCCGATACAATCCCAATCTCTCGCTCCTGCTCTCTTTTACTGCATTAGGACAACAATGACTCATGTGTTACTTGTCGTGGTAGTTGAACCCCTTTTCCTCTGCATGACCTGTCATTGCCACAGTAAATAGATGAAACTCACTAGCATGAGTAGGAGTTGTTTGAGCCCTGATGTGCCTACTCATTCATGTTTCTTGTCATGCCTGCTACTTCTTAGAGTTGAGTCAGGTCTGATTCATCGGGGATGAATTGGAATGGTGTTGAACTTGTCCTACTGTGTGTGAGCTAAGTGAGTGAACACGATTTGGTAAAGGTAGCGATGAGAGGCCATGTAGGAGTACATGGTGGGTTGTCTCATTGAAGCCGTCCTCAGGAACTGAGTTCTGTGTTTGTGATCCATGAACAACTACTACCACGCATTGGAATGCTTAAGTGCCCCTCTCGACTTATTAATCAACTCGATCTCTATACAGGAGTTGCAACTAGTTTCTGGTGTTTGTAGGTAGTGCTAGTAGTCTACCAAGTGGCACCCGGTACAGGTGGGCTTGGGACAGACTAGGCACAGTGGCATGGTGTACCAAGTGGCACCCGGATGGTGGGCTTGGGAACCCTGCTCACATAGTTTGGGGCCGTGAGCGACACCCCGACCAGATCTCCTTGCGGATTGAACCCGAATAGGCGATAAACATGGACGAGAGACTTGTGTGGTTAGTCAGGTCGTGGCCGACACCCTCGCTGGGCTTCCTCTTGAAGGTTGCCGAGTACATGTTGTGTAAACGGCGGTAAGTGGTGAGAGCGTGTGTGAAGAAGTACACCCCTGCAGGGTTAATATGATCTATTCGAATAGCCGTGTCCGCGGAAAAGGACTTCTGGGTTGCCTGTACAGTTCATAGACAAGTGAAAGTGGATACTCTAAAATATGCAAGATAAGTGTGAGTGCTATGGATGGCGTTCTCGTAGGGAGACGGGAGCGGATCCATAGTGGTGTATTGATATGGTGAATATGTGGACTCGTGTGCGCCACCCCAAAAGAGTTACTTAGAGTCGTAGTTCAGGATAACCACTGAGTCAAAGCTGGCTTGCTGCAGTTAAACCCCACCAACCCTTTTTTGATAATGGTGCATATGTAGTTAGTTCTGATGTAAGTCTTGCTGGGTACATTTGTACTCACGTTGCTTAATTTATGTTTTTGCAGAGAGACTTCAGTCTCGCTAGTAGTTCCACATGGACTTCGACGTTTAGCTTATTACCTCACCTACGATCATGTGCCCTCAACAGGATTTGGTAGATAGTTAGGCTTCTCAGCCTTTTTCATTTCTAGATGTCTGTACTCAGACATGTTAAGCTTCCGCTTGTGCTTTGACTTGTATGCTCTGAATGTTGGGTCATGAGACCCATGTTTGTAATATCTCGCTCCTCGGAGCCTATTGAATAAAATACTTTAGTTGTAGAGTCATGTTGTGATGCCATGTTGTATTTACACATATCGAGCATATTGTGTGAATGTTATTGAAATGGTTGGTATGTGTGGGATCTGACTATCTAGTTGTTTATCCTTGGTAGCCTCTCTTACCGAGAAATGTCTCCTAATGCTTCCACTGAGCCTTGGTAGCTTGCTACTGCTCCGGAACACTTAGGCTGGCCGGCATGTGTCCTTCTTCGTTCCTGTGTCTGTGCCTTCAGGGAAATGTCACGCGGTGTTTACCGGAGTCCTGCTAGCCCAGTTGGTACAGCCCGGATTCACTCGCTGATGACCGACACGTTCGTTGCTGGGTCATGTATGCCTGTCCCTGTAAGTTAGTGCCACTTTGGGTTCACGACTAGCCATGTCAGCCTGTGTTCTTTGTCATATGGATGCTAGCGGCACTATCATATACGTGAGCCAAAAGGCGCAAATGGTCCCGGACCAGGTAAGGTGGCACCCGTGGGAATACCGTGCGTGAGGCCGCAAAGTGATATGATGTGTTACATGCTAGATCGGTGTGACTTAGGATCGAGGCCCTGACAAAGGTAGGAGGAATTGCACTTTAGAATGCAACATGAAGAATACTTGAACTCCTCAAAACAAAACATGTGTTGAGCACCCTTTTTAATTTTTGAGTAAAGCTTGGCGGATCATAACTTCAAGAGAAATCTTGAAGGACAATTGAAGAATGAAAAGAATCCTTGACGAACCACCATGTAGAGCCTCCATGAAGAACTCCGGTAATAAAAGGATGATAAAAAAGAAAGAGAAGTTGAAAACAGAGGATGAAGCCTTGCGATGATTTAGATGGAGCTTCACGACGAGATAATGCGGAAAACATGGACCTCCGGAAAAGAAAAGATGAAGCATCTCGAACCAAGAAATGTGACATGATGAACAACTCTGGAAAGAAGAAACTAGATCACTTGGATGAAACAATAATAAGAATTACGTTATGCATATCCTTCACCAATTTAAATTGATGACAAGCAACGGATTTGGTATACTACTTATTCTCGTAGAAAGGATTAAGAGGGATATAGTGTAAACTTGCGAAGGTATAGATGGAACCACCGGTGGGATTTGGAAACAACGAATAAACTGATACGATAACGAAGGAAGTGAAATCTTGAACGAACCACCGTAAGAATTGAAAATGAAAGTAGAAAAGGCACAATTCATCGGGAAGAATTGGAAAACGAATGAAGATACTTGAGGGGATTTAGGTACATGAGAACGAAGAGATCATGAGCTGACTAAAGAGTATACTTGAACAATCCACCGGTGAGATTTGATGAACGAGAGTTGAACGCTGAGAATTAGTAATTATGACATGATGGCCTTCGGAGGAAAGAATTGGAAATAACTCATGAAATGCTCCAGATGGTAAGAAAAGAATTGTCACAATCAAAAACAATTATGAGGATGGCGTGAAGCTAGAACCATGAATCTCTGGAAGAACGGGTAAGGATTTAAGAGGAACTCTTCTTCGGTCTTCAAAATCCGAGAATGACGACAATAAACACCACCATGAATTATTGAGACACTCTAGAACGAAAATTAGAAAGGTTGAACCAACGACGAAAGAAATTGAAAGATCTTGGAGAAAGACATTTGACTGATGATAATTCATTCTTACATCAAATTTTGAAATGAATTTGGGAATAGCTCCGGGAAAATTAGGAGATTCAGGTAAGATCCTGGAAAACACCTATGGGTTAGGGCCCACTCAAGAGAAAACACCGTTGAATCTTAAGGAGAGATTGCACCTGTTGATTTAGATGGCTTAAACAAGATATCAACCTCGAAATAACTTGAACGGATTGAGAATGGAAACACAAATCTTCCTGAGAAAATCTTAAGCACTCCGGAACAAATGAATAACAAGAAGTGAAAGATTACGAGGTGCATCGGCATGGGAAAACATTTGAAACGGGGAAAGGATATGATCGACAAAACTTGAATTGAATCCACCGGTGAAGAAAATAGAACAAAGAATAATAAACTTGAAGCTCCGTTAGTATCTTCCTGAGAATCACAGGATAAGAACATTGACAAAAAAGAATGGAGAGACTTCCCATCAATAAAATGGATACCCGCTTAAGAAATCTGAGTCCTTGAAGAAAATGGTGGGAGGGTGTCGGGTTTGGGTGCCACATATGCCAAAGGATGGCTTATCATGGTGGGAGCGAGTAGAACGTCACCGGTGCCTGGAAACGGGATGAGGCGAAGACATGCACGCCGGTGGATCTTACCCAGCTTCAGGGCTCTCCGAGGAGATAACACCCCTACTGCTGCTCTACGGGGGCTCCACATGATCACTATGGCAAAGTCAATACAAGGTTGCTCCTAGAGCTGTTTTCTGGAGGTAGGAGAGGGTAAGGCTAGCTCCCTCCTTCCTATATGATCGATTCTAATGCTAAAGAAGCTATCCCCCTTGCATGGGTGCCCCGGGGGGCTTATATAGGCCTCCCCCCCAGGGATACAATGGTAAGCCGGCTGGGCACGGGACCCAGCCGTCTGTCTCTCAGGCCGCTGTCTTCTCCGCCGACTGCTGGGGCCCACCGGCTGGTGGGCCCCGCCAACAGGACAGGTACTGTAGCCGTGCTTCCAATGACGCGGGCTCGGTCATGGGGTCGTGGCAACAGTGCCGCCGCCTGGCGGACGATCACTGTCGCCATTCCCTGTCTTGTCTGGTTAATGGCGTGCGGGGCCCGTGGAAGGGGCCGGCCGACTCCAGGGGGCCGACTCCCACGGGTCCGTCTTTGTGGCGCTCTCGCCGTCTTCTGTACCCCCACTGACGGGCGGGTCAATCCTTCTCCGGGCCGTACAGGTAAGCCATCGTGGGTACAGTGCACCGCCCATGGGGGCTGAGTTCAGGGAGGGCATGGCAACAGTGCCATGCCACGATGGAGATCTCCAGCGATACGGCGCACTATAGCCATGCCAGCCCTTCGTATGCGGGGAAAGGACGGCCACGCAGTGACCATACCTCGCCACTTCCATCGGGGAGAAGGCTGGGGGGAGGGTTCGAGTTGCGGGCCGACTCCCATAGTCGTCTTATCTCGGAGTCACCAGCCAAGAGTCGGCTCATCCCGAAGTCGTCAGCCAAGAGTCGGCTTAACTCGAAGCCGTCAGCCAAGAGTCGGCTTAACTCGAAGTCGTCCCTGGGACTCGGCCGTGAGGGGCAGTTGCCGCTGACTCCCAGGAGGTGGCTCTTCATCGTGTGGTCTTGAGGGGCGCCGTCTGCCCTGATGTTTTGAAAGGTTCTGGGGCTCGGGTTAGCCTACTCGTGGCCCATTACTCTGATAGTAGTCCCCGAAGCTGGTGAGGCGCCGCTGGAGACATGTCGGGGAGCCTCAACAGTTTGATCTCTCTGGGGGTGGAATCTCGGCCTCGCTCGCCTTCTACCTCCATGCCGACTAGCTGGAGTCGGACTCGCAGAAAGCCGTCTTGCCTCTTAGAGAGGTTGAACGTCGCGGCGGGGTCCATGCAGCGTGTCTGATAAGCTTCCGAGCAGCCGCCAGTTGCGGGTCCGTCGCGTGGCGCCGCGTGGCGGGGTCAGTCTGCCCACCCACGCGCGCGACGAGACAGGACCTCAGGCGGGGCCCGCCACTACCGTGCCTCGGCACGCGAGCAGATTTGTTGCGGCCGTGCGGACGGTTGGGTTTCCCACGCCATAACTGCACGCAGTTACTGCGTGTGGTAAATCGTGGGGGGCGTGGGGGCCGGGGCGCAGTTAATCCCATGCCCGCCCCATCGGCTTCTTAGCCTGTGAGCCTATAAGTAGGTGGGAGGAAGGCGGCGGCGAAGCACGCGCGCCCATCTCCCTACTCCCCTTGCTTTCTTCTCGCTTCTTCTTCCTCTTGCTGCCGCCGCACCGAACCACGCCACGCTTGTGACAATGAGTTCTTCCTCCACCGCCGCACCTCCCGCCGTGCGCTCCGGCGTATGGGATGGCCCCGAGGTGGACAATGACCACATCGAGTTTCTCCGCAAGAGGCGCCGCCTCCCCGGCGTGGGCCTAGTGCAAGCCCGCGCCGCACCAGAGGAGGGCGAGCGGGTCGTATTCCGCTCGCACCTCATGCGCGGCCTGGGGCTGCCGGCGGGCGGCTTCTTCTGCTCCTTCTTGGAGTTTCACGGGCTCCAGCCACACCACCTCACCCCGAACACGGTGGTGCTGCTGGCTGCCTTCGCCACCCTGTGCGAAGGCTTCCTCGGCATTCTCCCCACCATCAAGCTGTAGGGGGAATTCTTCCAGTCCAAGCTCGGCATGCACGTCGCCGGTGTGCCGGCCCAGTGTGGCGCCTTCATCGTGATGCGGAGATCGACGGCCGACAACCCATTTCCCACCATTCCGCTGATCAAGTCGGTGAAAATGTGGCAGCGGTCGTACTTCGTGAAGAACGTCGCCCCAGACGGCGACTGGGTCAATCTGCCGCCTTACGAGGCCGGCGCTCCGGCTGGGAGGCTCCCCAGCTAGTCCCACCAAGTCAAAACGCTGACTCCCGCTGGAGCCGCCGCCGTCGCACGACTCCGAGTGCTGACGCAATCGGAGGGTCTGACTGGGGCCGACCTGCTGGCCGCCTTCGTGGCGCGCCGAGTCCTCCCACTCCAAGGCCAACCTCATCTGATCTGTCAGATGAGCGGCCACCGAGACCCGAGTCGGATGTGCTCCAAGGACATGCCCCACACGGAGGTGGCGGACACGGAGAACTACATCGTGAACTGCAGTCTCACGGCGGATTGGCAGTTCGGCAAGGAGCCGTACTCGCGCGCCAACCCCCCGCCTGCTGTAAGTCGTATTTCTTTTTCTTCTGTCTTCTTTTGCAGCCGAATACGACTTCTGATCTTTTTGGTTTTTCTTGAGTCAGAACCCCCTCATCTAGCCCTCAACCGGCACCACGGGCCCGACCCATCAGTTCGTCTCCGATCGGGCGGAGAGCGACGTCGACGAACCTGACTTGGGGGCGGCGGCGATGGAGGCCGACGTCGAAGGAGGCGGAGGAGGAGGAGGAGGAGGCTTCAGGCCGTCGGCCACCTTTGCCGACTGGCCTGATGATGACACCGAGGGGTAAGTCGTCCCGCGCCGCCAACCAAGGGTTGGCCATCCGGGCGCGGGTTCCTCTGCCAGCTTGGATGGTGAAGGCGGTGCGAAGTGACGTCAGGCCGGGCCGAGCTTGCTTCGCGGCCGGTCGAAGAAGTTCAATGGGGAGGCCGCCGCGACCAAGCGGGAAGAGGCGATCGCGAAGGCCAACCGCTTCCGTAAGGAAGTGAAGAAGCCGCCACTGGTCTCCGCGTAAGTGCCTCCGCCTTTGTCTTGTCCTTTACTAATGAATTTTGCTCAAATCATTTACATGCCTTCCTCGCTTCAGGGCTCCCCTTAATTTTGAGAGGGTCGCCACCGCCTCCGTCATGGGGTCGGCAGAGACGTCCGCCACTACTCGGCGGAATGACCCCGCCGCCGACCTCCGGGAGGCGACGGTGCGGAATGCGCTGGAGAAGCGCGATGAGGACGAGGCCGCCCGTCTGGAGAAGGCGGAGGCCGAGAAGGCGGCGGCCTCTGCCCAGAGGAAGCTGGACGAGGCCGAAGGCGCCGATGCGGCCAGGCGGCAAGCAAAGGAGGCCGCGCGCCGCCAATCAGCATTGCTTGTCGTACCGCTGAACTCCGCGCCGCCGCGCCCAGAGTTCACGGGGCAGACTGGGGAAGCCGGCGGCGAGTACCCTATCATGGAGAAGGAAAGCGGCGAGGCATCCATGTCGGACATGGCCGCACCGCCTCCGCCACGTCCGCCGCCTCCGCTGCCGTCTGCGAGCGCGCGAGGTAAACAGCCGGCGGGCCCGCCGGTGCCGCCGACTGCGGACGAGTCCGAGGCGAGGCTGCTCCTTCAAGTCGCCTCGCCAGCGCGCCGCCGCCTCGAGAAGGCGACTTCGGCGCCACGCCCGTTAGAGACCGGCGCCGCCAGTCGGCCATCCCAGACGCCGAGGCGACGAGTGCCGCGCCCGTTGGGTGGGTGCGAGGAGGCGGAACGGGCCCGCTGAACCAGGCGCTTCTGGATGTTCAGGAGAAGCTGCGAGCCGAGGGCGATGCCATCCAGGCCTGCACCAAGGCGCATCTGGCATCACGAGTAGCCGTCCGGGTATGATTTCTTTTTTGACTTTGTTTTTTCCTTGTTCTTCTCTGTGCGGGCGCGCCAGTGCACCCACTGGGCGTAGTCCCCGAGTTTCGGGCCGGCTGCTGAGCAGGAGGCCCGGAACTCCTTCTGGCGAGTTTCCTTGTCTAAAATTCTTATTTCAGGAGTATCACAACCTCCACGCCACTGCCTTTAACCGCAATGTCGAGGAGCTGGGCAGGCGGACTGCCGACTTGTCGGAGAGCCGGAGTGAGTCCTCCTTCTTCGCAGGGGCGCGCTGGCGCACCCGCGGGCGGTAGTCCCCGAGATTCAGGCCAACTGCTGAGCACTCAGGTCGGATCTTCCCGACGACCTTCTTTGCTGACGACTTTATCATCTTTTTCCTTTGTGCTTCAGGGGCCAACGCCACTCTTCAGCAGCATCTGGGCGAGGCCAACACCGCCTTGCGTGCCAAGGGGGAGGAGTGCAGCAAACTCGCCGCAGAGCGCGACCTGCTGGCCGCACAGCTGGCGGAGCAGAGGGAGCTGCTCAAGAAGACGCAGGACGAGGCAGAGAAGAGAGAGACTGCCCTCCTGGCTGAGTTCGAAAGCGGGCGCTCCTCCTGGACCGACAAGGAGGCGCAGCTGACCTCCGGCTTCCATGAGATCGAGGACATCGTCGACGGTGAGTTTCTTGGTTTCCTTTGAGCCACCGGCTGTGGGTCGGGTCGACTCCTGATTCTGACTTGCTTCTTTTTTGTCTTGGCATACTTCTTCCCTGGTCACTCGCAGGAGGCCACTCAAGCCATCGAGGCAGATCGCGAGGCGCGGAGGGAAGATGGTGCGGAGGTTGCCGCCAATGCCCCCCGGACCCTTGACGAGCAGCTTCTGAGCATCGAGGCTCATCTGCGGCCGACCCATCGGATGCTGCGCCGGCTTCAAGGTGCCGGCGCCCAGGCCATTGCCGCCCTGTGGCCAGACATGCCAGTTCTGCACACTGCTAGTCGGACTAGCGGACTGGCTAGAGGTCACACCTGGTCGTCTTGAGGCTTGGAAGGGTTCCTCGGCCCGGGCTGGAGCGCGCCGGGCCTTGGAATTCGTCAAGGCGTGGTATCCAGGGCTGGACCTGGACCGTCTGCCCGCGTTCCGGTCAGAGGCCCAGGCGGAGCTGGTAGCTGTGGAAGACGCTCTCGTCGCTCGTGCCGCGGCGATCGCCGACTATGCCGACACCAGCATCTTCATCCCTGATCGGGCTGAAGACGGCAGGGAGGCGCCGCCGGAGTGGTTTGGGATGAACCCGGTCTACGACGAGGACTCGGCAGAGGTGATCGGTTCCAGCGCTGAGGAGGAAGGCGAGGCGGAGGACGGAGGCGCCATAAGGTGGAGCGGGCGACCAGCCTCAGCTCGACAGTGCCTCCAGCAATGAGCCGCGCCCGACCGAGCCGACCGCCGCCGAAGACGATCAAGCCGAGACTGTCCGGCCGACCCTCCCGACGCCTGACACTGCCGTCTCTTCCGACCCTCCGAACCCGTCTGCCACCTCCTAGGCTGCCGTCTTGCCTTCATTTTATCTGCTTTAGTAGTCTTTGAAGAACTTGTTAATTTGAACAATTCCACCCGCGGGGTGTATTTTGAACTTCTGCTTGAAGATTCGGCCAAGGGCCTATGCTATGTAAATATTTATCAGAGCTCTATCTTTCCTTGCTCATTGCTCCTCTGGCTTTTTCCTTTGCCGCCTTCCCTTAGTTGTTGCCTTGCCAGTCGGACAACCGTTCTGCGGCTGCCACTAGATCAAGTGCTTGGTTACTTTGGGAAGGCAAGTACTTGGCCGTTTTTTAGAGCCTTCTTAACAAGTTGGATAGAAAGCGGCAGGCCGACTACTAAAGAGTCGGTTTTGGTAAGAGAGACAGGAAACCGGCTTTGAGTCCTTAGCCATTTTTCGTGTGGACACCCATTCTTCCTTACTCCTGTCCACCAATCAGTCGCTATGCGAGCTGTGGCTTCTGACAGGAGACGGCTTAGGCGCCACGCACTACTTGTCCGACTACAGGAAGCATTTCATAGCGCAAGGCGGCGAGTCCCCGGGCCGATTAGTCGAGCCCGGTGCCAAGCAGCATAACAGGGAGTAGTATACTCGAAGGCATAATTCTTATCATACAGATAACAAAAAGGGCAGTCCCCGAGCTCGTCTCGGGGGGCCCGAAGTCTTGGTACTTTAATACAAAGGGTAGCATGATACATACTACATCAACTGTAAAATCTTCGGAGAAGATTTGCATTGCATGGGCGCTCCGTCTCTTTGCCAGAGTCGTCCCTCTTGCGTGCTCGGGGCTTCTGAGCGTCGATCAGGCAGTAGGAGTCGTTTCCCAGCACCTTGCTGATAATGAAGGGGCCTTCCCAAGGCGTCGACAGCTTGTGCTGGCCGGCTGTTTGCTGGATCAGCCGGAGCACAAGGTCGCCCTCTTGGAAAGATCTCGGCCTGACCTTCCTGTTGTAGTATCGGCGCAGGCTCTGCTGGTAGATGCTGGACCGGCTGAGTGCCAACAACCGGCCCTCTTCCAGCAGATTGACACCGTCTTGACGTGCTTCTTCTGCTTCTTCCTCGGTGTACATGGTGACTCGCGGAGAGTCAAACTCTATGTCCGTCGGGATGACGGCTTCAGCACCGTAGACGAGGAAGAAGGGGGTGAAGCCGGTTGACTTGTTTGGAGTCGTGCGCAGACTCCAGAAGACGGCTGGCAACTCGTCAAGCCAACATCCAGCCGAACGCTCCAGTGGTTCGACCAGTCAAGGCTTGATGCCAGACAGGATGAGGCCGTTTGCTCGCTCTACCTGGCCGTTTGACTACGGATGGGCAACGGACGCTAAGTCTAGTCGGATGCCCTGAGTCGCGCAGAAACGGCCCAAGGCACCTTCGCAAAATTTGTGCCGTTGTCGGTGATGATGTTGTGCGGTATGCCGTACCGAGTCGTGATGTCGGCGATGAAAGTTACTGCAGTCGGACCATTCAACTTCTTGATGGGTTTTACTTCTATCCACTTGGTGAACTTGTCCACCGCGACAAGTGAGTTAGGCCGCCTCGTGCTGTTTTGAATGATCCCACCATGTCCAGGCCCCAAACCGCAAAGGGCCAGGCGATGGGGATAGTCTTGAGTGCGGAAGCCGGCTGATGTGGTTTGGAGCGGAACATCTGGCACCCTTTGCACTTTTGGACTAATTCTTTGGCCTCTTCTAGGGCAGTTGGCCAGAAGAAACCGTGTCGGAAGGCTTTGGCGACGAGTGCTCTTGAAGCCGCATGGTGGCCGCACTCGCCTTCATGGATGTCTCTGAGAATTGCTTGGCCTTGCTCTGGCTCGACGCAACGCTGGTAGACACCAGTGACGCTGCGCCTGACCATCTCTCTGTTGACTATGGTGTAGGCTGCCGCTCGGCGTTGTACTTGCCGAGCCAAGATTTCATCAATTGGCAGTTCTTTGCTCACCAGGAACTTGAGGATGGGCTGGGCCCATGAGGGTGCTGCTATTTCTTCGACTGCCAGTACTGCGACTTGGACGAGGGTGGCTGGGCTGGGAGGCGGCGGGTTGGGGTCCATGGACGCTTGCTGTATTGACGAAGTCCCCGGGCTGACTGGAGCAGTCCCCGGGCTGAGTTCTAGAGTCTTCGGACTGGTCACCGCAGTCCCCGGGCCGG
The DNA here is from genome assembly GCF_002162155.2 of Triticum dicoccoides. Classification (NCBI taxonomy): domain Eukaryota; kingdom Viridiplantae; phylum Streptophyta; class Magnoliopsida; order Poales; family Poaceae; genus Triticum; species Triticum dicoccoides. The sequence goes on from NC_041383.1 coordinate 360,435,676, forward strand.
GTTCTGAAGTCCCCGGGCCGGCTTCAACTGCGGCGTTCTTGGAGTCGGATCCGACTTCTTTGGGTGGAGCTGGCACGAAGATAGAGTCTGATTCTGGTGAAGGCTTGACAGACGGCTTGAGGAGGCACCGAAGGGCGACGCCGGATGGTATTGCTTGGCGGGTGGAGCTGATTCGTGCCAAGGCGTCTGCTTGGTCGTTGTCATTCCTTGGCACGTGGAGGAACTCGCACCCCTCGAAGTATCCTCTGAGTTGCTGCACAAGGAAGCGGTAGCTCGCCATGTTTGCATCCTTGGCGTCCCAATCGCCAGATGACTGCTGGACCACCAAGTCAGAGTCGCCATAACACAGGATCCGGCGAATGCTGAGTTCTTTGGCAAGCCGGAGCCCGTGAATGAGCGCCTCGTACTCAGCGACATTGTTGGAGGCGGAAAAATGGATCTGCAGCGCATATCTGTGCTTGTCGCCTTTGGGGGAAGTGAGGACGATGCCGGTTCCCAAGCCGGTGCGCATCTTGGAGCCGTCGAAATGCATCCGCCAATGGGTGGAGTCGGGCACTCGCGGCAGGTACTGGGTCTCGGCCCAGTCGACGAGGAAGTCGGCCAGTGCTTGTGACTTGATGGCAGTGCGGGGCTGGTAGTAGATGGTGTAGGGAGCCAGATCGATGTCCCATTTGGCCACTCGGCCAGAAGCATCTCGGCTTCCGATGATCTCGGCAAGTGGGGCTGTGCAGACCATAGTGATTGGATGCTCGTGGAAGTAAGGCTTCAATTTCTTGGCGACAAAGTGCATGCTGTAGCACATCTTCTGGTAGTGGGGGTAGTTCTGCTTGGAGGCCGACAGTACTTCGCCCAGGTAATATACCGGTCTCTGGACAGGTAGCGCCTTGCCTTCCTCCTTGCGCTCAACTACAATAACTGTGCTGACTACCCGACTGGTGGCGGCAATGTATAGGAGCATGGGCTCTTTAGGAGTCGGAGCCGCCAGCACAGGGGGAGTAGTCAGCATTTTATTCAACTGGAGAAAAGCTTCGTCCGCCTTGGGGTTCCACTCAAAAAAGGTCGTCTTCTTCATGAGCTGGTTTAAAGGGAGAGCCTTCAAGCCCAGCCGACTGATGAAATGGCTAATGGACGCCAAGCAGCCGGTGAACTTTTGCACATCTAGCAGTCGGTGGGGTACCTCCATCCTCTCGATGGCCTTGATCTTTACAGGGTTGCACTCTATGCCGCGTTCAGAGACCAGAAAGCCAAGGAGTTGGCCGGCTGGTACTCCGAAGATGCATTTCTCAAGGTTGAGCTTGATCTGGAATCAGCGCAGGTTCTCAAAGGTTTCCTTGAGGTCTTCCAGCAATGTTCCGCGCTTTTCTGTCTTCACCACCACAATCCTCCACGTAGACATGGGCGTTTCTGCTGAGTTGCTTGAGGAGGCACTTCTGCATGCAACGCTGAAAGGTGGCACCGGCATTCCTCAATCCGAACGTCATGATTAGGTAGCAGAATGCTCCAAACAGCATGATGAAGGCGGTCTTTAGTCTGTCAGCTGGGTTCAGCTTGATCTGGTGATATCCAGAATATGCATCTAAGAAACTCAACAGCTCGCATCCGGCTGTGGAGTCTATCACCTGATCAATTCTCAGCAGAGCGAATGGGTCCTTGGGGCAAGCTTTGTTGAGGCTTGTGTAGTCGAGACACATCCGCCACTGCTTGTTCTTCTTCAGCACCAGGACCGGGTTTGCTAGCCACTCTGGGAAAAACACTTCCATAATGAAGCCGGCTGCCAGGAGCCGGGCTATCTCTTCTCCAACAACTCTTCTCTTCTCTTCTGACAGGCGGCAAAAGGGATGCCTGACGGGCTTCACATTAGACCGGACATGTAACTTGTGCTCGGAGAATTCTGTCCGTACACCTGGCATGTATTTCGGGGACCATGCAAAGATGTCTCTATTCTCACGGAGGAAATCGACGAGCTCGCCTTCCTATTTGCTGTCAAGGTTTGCACCTATGACAGCGTACCTCTCTGGGTGCTCCGGGTCCAAGGGTATCTTCTTCGTTTCTTTGGCCGGCTTGAACGATCCTTCAGCTTCCGGCTCCTTGGGGTCAGGCAACATTTCGAGCTGCTTGCCGGCCATCGCCACAACCCGATCAAGAAGTCGCTTCTCAGCCGGGATCACCAAGGACTCGGCCAGCCGACTGCTTTCGTCCATGCAAGCGGACGACTTTCTGTAGTCGCCGGCTACGGTTAGAATCCCCTTGGAACTCGGCATCTTCATCTTGAGGTAGGCGTAGTGGGGGACCGCCATGAATTTGGCCAAAGCAGGTCGGCCAAGCAATGCATGGTCCGTGCTTTCGAGGTCCACCACTTCAAACCAAACTGGCTCTCGGCAGAAATGATCTTTTTCCCCAAAGAGGACGTCTATCAGGATCTTGCCGATTGGCGAGCAGGAAAGGCCAGGAACAATGCCGTGGAACACAGTCCGACTGGTCTGAAGCTGTGTTTGCTTGATCCCTAACTTCTCCATGGTATCCTTGTACATGATGTTGATACTGCTGCCTCCGTCTATCAGCACTCGCGAGAAACGAGCGGCCCGCCTATCCGTGGCGAGTGTGGCGCCCAGGACCAGTGCATAGGACCCTGGAATCAGCATCACCTCTGGGTGATCAGCTCTGCTCCAACTGATAGGCTTCTCGGACCAGTGCATGAACTCTAGAGTGCTTGACGCGACTGCGTTCACCTGTTGCTGCTGCAGCCGCCTGCTGCATCGATCGTCAGCCACACTGGTGAACACCACATAGGCTCCGTGCTCTTTTGGATACTCGTCTTGTATTGCGCCGACTGGCCTGACAGCCGACTGCTGGGGCGGCGGTGGAGGCGGCGGCCCAGCAGGCGGGGGGAGGTAGGAGGCCGTCTCCCTTGGCGATTCTGGTGAGCTAGTGGCATTTCCGGGTGGTGTGGTTCGACGGCTTCGCGCTGCTATGGAACTTCCAGGGGCCATCTAGGGTCTGCTCATAGGAGAAGGCCGGCAACCAGTTGGACTTGCCGCCTTTCTGCCGCTTGGCCGGAGGCTGCTCCTCCGGCTGCTGATCTTCGACCGCCGCAACTTGCCGGCTGCTAGAAGCCGGCTGTGGGGCTTTGCGCTTGTGGTCGTTCTGCTGTTGTCGCCGACTGGCGTCCCCAGCCGGAGTTCGGGGAGCCTGAGGGGCGACTTTGCCAGTCGCGCTAACTTGAATCTCCGCCTTCATGGAGGAGTCGGCCTTGGCGTATTTGTCTGCTATGATCAGCAGCTCGTCGAGGGTCTCTGGCTCGTCGTAGAGGTGCTTGTGCTTGAGGAGGGTGCCTTCTCTGCACCCGGTAGTGAAGTACTCGATAGCCTGCACCTCATGCACGCCCTCGCAGGAGTTCCGAAGCTCGGCCCAGCGCGTGAGGTAGTCGCGAGTCAACTCGTTGGGGCCTTGCATGCACAAGGAGAGTTGGCGAGGCTTGGGAGGCCGCTTGTATGTGCTCGTGAAGTTGCGGACGAAGGCTTCATTGAAGTCGACCCAGCTGTTGATGATGCGGGGCTTCAGGCTGTTCAACCACGCCCGGGCCGTGCCCTGGAGCATGAGTGGAACGTACTTTACGGCAACACGCTTGTTGCCGTTTGCTATGTTGACGGCCGTGGAGTAGTCAACTAGCCAGTCTTCTGGCTTCACGGAGCCGGTGAACTTGGGCGTATCTCGGGGGAGCATGAACCCTTTGGGAAAGGGCTCGTCTCAGATGCGAGGTCCGAAACAGGGAGGACCAAACTCGTCTTCTTCTTCCAGCGCCAGGGATCGGTGGAGTCAGTCGATCCGGTGGCGGGCATCATTTTCTCCGACTCCCTCTTGGCTGCCAAGGCGGTCGTCGAGAGTCGGATGCTCAACGGGTGGCAGGGAGACTCGCCTTTCTTTCCAAGGAGGAGGAGGCAGATAGTCGCCCGCCGTTCTACTGCTTTGGGGCAGCCGTCTTGGTCGCGCTCGATGGTGATGCGAGTCCGACTGTGGCTGACAGCCGGATCCTTGTCTTTCCATCCGCGGACACCGCCGGTTGGTGTCCGAGATGTCGCGCCTTGATCTCGGCGGGGAGGCAAGTCGTCATTTTGTCGTTGCGGCGCCTCCGTGCGGCAGCCGGCTTCGTTCTGCACGGCAGCCGCGTCGAGGAGCTGCTGAACTCACTCTGTCATCAGGCGGCGCTCTTCACCTTCAAAGTTGTCGAGCTCATCCGCCGCCGCCTGGGCGGCGCGGATGTTCTCCGCAGGCATGGCGTACACAGGGCGATTGGCCCCGAACAGGTTGGCGATGGCCGCGCCACGCTGCCGGACCGCGCCTAGGCGGCTAGGCCCAGTTGGAGCCGGCGAGCCGCCCACAGCGCGATCCATCTCACGCTGGTAGGCTTCTGACAAGCGTCTCATGCTTGCCAGCTTCTTCGCGCCCTCGACGTGCTGGAGGCGGCGCGCCTCCAGCGTCTCAGTGTCAGCGTCTCCCGGAATGGGCGCAGTCAGGTCTTGCAGGGCCGCGTCGAGTGGATCATGAGCTCCTTCGCTGGAACGCTCGCCGTGATCGAGGACGAGGACCTCCGTGACGGTGCTTCCGCCGCTCTCTGTGCAAGGGAGCGGCTCGTCGTAGACCACCATGTTGGTGGGGAATGCATCAAGCGACGCGGTGTTGGAGTCGACCAGCATCGGGTCAGTGGAGCCTATGGACTCCAGGTCCACGGCAGGCTCGCCGGCGACGTGGAGTTGGTCAAGGATACCCGCGAGGAGGCTCTCGGGGCCGCTCGTGCCTGCGTCGGATGCAGACTCGTCGGAGAGGCGAACCTCGCCAACAAGTTCGGCGAGGCAGCTGGCCATGCAGGCGATCTCAGCGCCGTTCAGCGCGTCGGCGCAGACTCCGTCTGGCGTGTCGGTCTAGCTGCGCTCGCCAGGGAGGAATAGGGTTCCCGTCCAGAGCAGGTCTCCGGACGACGGTGCACCTCGCCCCATGGTGGGCGCCAAATGTCGGGGGTTGGGTGCGACATATGCCAAAGGATGGCTTATCATGGTGGGAGCGAGTAGAACGTCACTGGTGCCTGGAAACGGGATGAGGCGAAGACATGCACGCCGGCGGATCTTACCCAGCTTCATGGCTCTCCAAGGAGATAACACCCCTACTGCTGCTCTGTGGGGGCTCCGCATGATCACTATGGCAAAGTGAATACAAGGTTGCTCCTAGAGCTGTTTTCTGGAGGTAGGAGAGGGCAAGGCTAGCTCCCTCCTTCCTATATGATCGGGTCTAGTGCTAAAGAAGCTATCCCCCTTGCATGGGTGCCCCAGGGGGCTTATATAGGCCTACCCCTCAGGGATACAATGGTAATCCGGCTGGGCGCGGGACCCAGCCGTCTGTCTCTCAGGCCACCGTCTTCTCCGCCGACTGCTGGGGCCCACCGGCTGGTGGGCCCCGCCGACAGGCCTGGTACTGTAGCCGTGCTTCCAATGACGCGGGCTCGGTCATGGGGTCGTGGCAACAGTGCCGCCGCCTGGCGGACGATCACTGTCGCCATTCCCTGTCTTGTCTGGTTAATGGCCTGCGGGGCCCGTGGGAGGGGCCGGCCGACTCCAGGGGCCGACTCCCACGGGTCTGTCTTTGTGGCGCTCTCGCTCTCTTCTGTATCCCCGCTGACGGGCGGGTCCCGCCATCTCCGGGCCGTACAGGTAAGCCATCGTGGGTACAGTGCGCCGCCCACGGGGGCTGAGGTCAGGGCGGGCATGGCAACAGTGCCGTGCCACGATGGAGATCTCCAGCGATACGACGCACTGTAGCCATGCCAGCCCTTCGTAAGCGGGGCAGGGACGGCCACACAGTGACCATACATCGCCCCGTCCATCAGGGCGAAGGCTGGGGGGAGGGTTCGAGTTGTGGGCCGACTCCCATAGTCGTGTTATCTCGGAGTCGCCAGCCAAGAGTCGGCTCATGCCGAAGTCGTCAGCCAAGAGTCGGCTTAACTCGAAGCCGTCAGCCAAGAGTCGGCTTAACTCGAAGTCGTCCCTGGGACTCGGCCGTGAGGGGCAGTTGCCGCCGACTCCCAGGAGGCGGCTCTTCATCGTGGGGTCTTGAGGGGCGCAGTCTGCCCCGATGTTTTGAAAGGTTCTGGGGCTCGGGTTAGCCTACCCGTGGCCCATTACTCCGACAGAGGGTGGGAAAACAATGGCAACTTGGGCAGATGGAGTGGATACCGTTGATAAAACTTAGAATTGATCTCGCGAATGTTGAAATGATCGGATCCACTTGAAGAGAAGCACACCGGTTGGGAAAGAATTAACATAACAACCTCAGTGATCAAGAAGGATTAGTACTCCCATAGAAATATGAGAACACCATTTAGGGAAGGTATGGAATCAACATTTGACTTCGAAGCAACTTGAATACCACAAATAAAACAAAACAAAGGATTTGTCTTGCAGAATAAGCCGGAACAAATACATATCATAGATATTTACCCATTCCCATGTCATGCATTTGTCGGAAAGATATTCTAAGAGCTACTTGAATTCCCACCTATAAACTCCCGAAACTTTCTGGTTATGCAATCTGGTGTTAGGGATATAGGGGAAGCAATTTATATCTCACCCAAAACTAACAATCCCTACATCCAGCTGTATTGACCCGTCAACACATAACCAAGAAAACTCCGGAAATCGTGTACCTCAACCTTCGAAAAGCATCCATTATACGAGCTATGGCAATACTCCCGAACTCCCCAGTACTGGGTGGCGTCGAGGTTATCTTACCACTAGCTGCATAAAAGAGATTTTCGATGTTGGCGAAACTCAGGTATTCCAGAACTGCAACGATAAAATTGTGACGACAACACCTCGGAGCTCAACTCCCCGGGACACAGCCACAACCCCTAAATGTCAGGAAGCACCAAGAACAATGTTCTCGTCACAAAACTATCGGAACGATTCCAAGATACCGCGTGATCCTAATTCTTTTTTAGTGAAATTGAGGAGAGGAAAGACAAAACATCTACGTCAGGAGGCCTCACTAGATGGACGAAGGGAGTGAGGAGTAAAAAGAATCCTACTCTCCGATATATATAATCCTAAGACTCAAAACATTTGTTCTAGACTCAACAACGTCAGCGATTCTATCAAGCAGGGGGCTCCTAAGTCGGGGATGGCTCTGATTACCAACTTGTAACACCGACAATGCGGCTATATCTCCCACGTATCGAAGCACGACTTAGAGGCATAACCGCATTGTGGTTTTGTCGCAAGTAGGATCATCTTCACGCAATCCCATGTAATTAACAAGAAAGGGATAAAGAGTTGGCTTACAAACGCCACTTCAGACAATGAACATATAATTCATACATCATTCAGAGCACACACATAGTCCGACTACGGACAAAGCCAAAAGAAAAGAAGATAACCCAACTGCTAGATCCCCGATCATCCCAACTGGGCTCCACTACTGATCAACATGAAACAAAACATAGAAACGACCAAGATCTTCGATGAGCACCCATATGAGCTCGGTTGCATCACCTGCACTGGCATCGTCGGCACCTGCAACCGTTGTGATAGTATCTGGTGGGTCACTAGGACTTAGCAATCTCAAAACCTGCGAGATCAAGACTATTTAAGCTTGTGGATAGGAAGTGGTAATGATGTGGAGTTGCAGCAAGCACTAAGCAAATATGGTGGCTAACATACGCAAATAAGAGCGAGAAGAGAAGCAACGGAATGGTCGAAAAGCTAGAAGTGATCAAGAAGTGATCCTGAAACTGCTTACGCACAATCATAACACCAAGACCGTGTTCACTTCCCGGACTCTGCCAAAAAGAGACCATCACGGCTACACATGCGGTTGATGCATTTTAATTAAGTCAAGTGTCAAGTTCTCTACAACCGGATATTAACAACTTCCCATCTGCCACATAACCGCGGGCATGGCTCTCGAAAGTTTATACCCTGCAGGGGTGTCCCAACTTAGCCCATCACAAGGTCCCACAATCAGTGAAGGATATTCCTTCTCCCGAGAAGACCCAGTCAGTCTCGGAATCCCGGTTAAACGACATTTCGACAATGGTAAAACAAGACCAGCACGACCACCCGACTGTGCCGAAAAATCCCGATAGGAGCTGCACATATCTTGTTCTCAGGGCACACCGGATGAACACTACGTACAGCTAAAACCAACCCTCAAGTTTCCCCGAGGTGGCGCTGCAAGTGGCTCTAATTCGGACCAACACTTAGAGAAGCACTGGCCCGGGGGGGGGGGTTAAAATAAAGATGACCCTCGGGGCTGCAGACCCCAAGGGAGATTATAGGTTGTTAGGCAAATGGAAAACCAATGTTGGGCCTTGGTGGAGGAGTTTTATTCAAGGCGAACTGTCAAGGGGTTCCCATAAACCACACCGCGTGAGGAACACAAAATCAAGGAACATAACACCGGTATGACGGAAACTAAGGCGGCAAGAGTGGAACCAAATACCAGGCATAAGGCCAAGCCTTCCACGCTTTGCCAAATATATAGATGCATTAATTAACATAAGAGATATTGTGATATCCCAACATAACCATGTTCCAAGATGGAGCAATCTTCAACTTCACATGCAACTAGCAACGCTATAAGAGGGGCTGAGCAAAAGCGGTAACATAGCCAAACAACGGTTTGCTAGGAAGGTGTTTTTTTACTATAAACAGTAGGGTAAGACCCCACTGCAATTTTTATAAAATTAAAGGAACAATGTACCAATTAGTCTTTATGGCCTTGAGATAAGCCCAAAACAGAAAAAAGAGCTAAAAAGAAAATAAGGAATAGAGAAGAAAAAGAAGAGAAAAAAACACCTATAAATCAAAAACTAAAAGATTACAGGAGGCCTTCAAGCCAAACAGAAAATTGTCTCTCATGCTTTTTCTTCATTCTGAACTTTAGTAGTTACAGTTCCTCCATGAAAATGTACTTCCAGCCTTGAAATGATGGTGTAATGTTTTCAAAAATCTTATTGTTTCTAGTTATCCAAATAGCCCATGCTCCAAGTATGATGATCTGCATGTAGAATGGATATCTGAGCTTGTCTTTCAGATCCTGGAAAGCTTCTAGAACAGATAGGTTTGGTGTTCTTGTTGGACAGATGAAGTCCCAGCATTGTTGAACAAAGTGACAGCCCCAAAATATGGGAGGTGGGTTAGAGGCTTGACATGGCAATATGGGAGGCATTGTATACAAGTGATAGGTAGCGCACCATAGCGATAGAATGAAGCAACTAGCAAGCAAAGATAGAAGTGATATCGAGGGTAATGGTCATCTTGCCTGAGATCCCGCAAGGAAGAAGAATGAGTCCATGAAGTAGACGAACCAACGTAGTCGGACAAATCCTCACAACTCCGGAACGAAACCGAAGCTAACGAGAGAAGCAAACCAGAAAGTGGCAAACAACATGGTAAACAACCATCACATAAGCATGGCATGATGCACAACCAAGTATGATGCATGTCCGGTTTAATGAGGTATGACATGGCAAAGTGCAACAAAGAATACTACAAGTTAATTGGAGCTCAATATGCAATGAGTTGCATATTGACATGGTAGAGCACCACAATCAATTAATTAGTTCGCTCTCGTTTATGTACCCAACAACATTAAATGTTATTAAACATGGCAAAGGGTGAAGCATAATAAAACTACCTAGCTAGGCAAGTTTAAATGAGGCCAAAAACAACAAACAACAATTCTGGAAAATCCTCATATGCATATTATGAATTTAGTACTGTTCTGCCCTATACACAATTTTAATGTTTTAAACATGCAAAAGTAATGCCACCATGTTAAAATATGCATTATTCCACCCCAATTACATATGAAGTTTATTAAAATTGGAGCCACGGTTATTTAGTTATGAAATAAATCATTTTAACATGGCATTTAAGCAAATTTAAACAAACAGCATTTTAAATATTTTAACATAGATGAAAGTGGAATATTATGATACTAGATGAAAAACTAAGCATTTTACATATATAAATTATTTACATATGATGCACGGTTTGTGAGTTATTAAATGTATGAAGCATGAGGGTTTTTCTGGAAAACAACACTCGCTGGAAAAATAGCTAAAATTGTAGACATGGAAAAAACTACATCAGGCCGAATCTGACTAGCCCGATGGGAGCATGGGCGCTGGAGGCTCACCCAGCTGGGCCTGGCCCAGGGCGGTGGGAAGGTGTGGGCTGGGCCGCAGTCAACAGGTGAAGGGGAGGCGGCCCAGGTGCGTGCGTCTGTGGACGAAGAAGGCAGTAGCGGGACTTGGCGAAGGCGCGGTCAATGGAAGCAAGGCAGCGGCTGACGTAGTTGTCTCGTCTCTGCTCCAACAAAACAGAGGAGCGGCACGACGAGGGACTCCGGGACGAGCTCACTCCGGCGAGGGAGTCGGCACAGGGAGGCCCGACAGCGGGCACCCGAGGTGGATCCGGCGAGGTCTGACCACGGAAGCACACCGTCGTCGAGGTGCAGCAACGACGGCGAGATCCGGCTAGGACGCGGCTTGGACGAGGCAGCGGCAAGCTCTGGCTTTGGTTCTCTAACGGAATAGGGAAACGAGACAGAGATGTGAGAGGGAGAAGAGAGAAAGCGGGAAAGGAAGGAACGGGTGGCGTGAGGCTCATTTACAGGTGGTTCTCGTTGATGGAGGGAGCTCCAGTGGCGCTGTGGAACTTGCGGGCAAACGGGGCGAGGCAGAGGAGATCCCCTGGTGTCTCCGGCGACCCGGGGTCGAAGAGAGCAAAGGGGAGAAGCTCCTAGCATGGGGCTCTAAGGACGGGCGTGCTGCGGGACGAGAGGCTGCAGGCACGACGCTTCTGCTCGCCGAAGGCAGCGTGAAGCAAAGGACGATGGACAGCGGCTTGGTGGCATTGGCGCTCCTGCGGGCGTTCATGGCAACGGTGGCCTGGTGGTGCTGCTGCTTGCAGCAGGCGCACGAGAATCAGAGGAGGTTGCGAGCTCAGGCGTGGAATGGATCGAGGGGATGGTGGAGGCTGGTTGGTAGGTGGAGGAAAATGAGGAGAAGGGGGATCTCGAGGGGATTTGGTGGAGTGGCGGTGGCGATGAGATGGATGGGACAGCCTGCCTAAAATCTAGGGTTAGGCTGCTTATATAGTAGGTGAGGGCTTACTGGGTCCGTCGGATCGTAATCAGGCGGTCAAGAATAAATACGTAGGGAGTTCAAATAAGAAAACGGAGATGTTCTATAGATGTTTGGGGATGATATGAACCCATCGGTAATGAAAGCCCGTGTCGGGTTCGGGGAAGTTTTCGGACGCACTGAAGAGGGAGTCGGTGGTTGTAGAGAGGTTAGGTGGTTTGACAAGAGGGAAACAAAAACACGGTTGGTCTCGAAACGGTCAATGAACGCAACAGAGAGAAGCGCAGAGCGACAACTACAAGCGGATGCAAGTTTTAGGAAAACAATGTCGATGCAATGCACCTGATGCTACGAGATGAGACGCATGACATGAACAAAATGCAAAACAAAAGACAAAAACCCAACCATGAAGGAAATAATATATCACATAGCCGAGAATGGCAAGCGTTGGAGTTACAAATATGGAAAGTTACATCTGAGGTGTTACAGGGCGCGCCTTCCTATGCGATGGAGGGAGGCGCCCCTTGCACGGGCGGAGATCCTGATGCGACACCAACCTCCTGAGGCCTTGAGCTAGGCGATGTCTTCTTCTTCTTGGGAACTGCCTCAGGAGGGTTCTCGCCCTTGCTGTCTGAGTCCTCGATTAATGCAGCTTAGAAGGCGCGCTCGAGCGAGCACATCGCATCCTTCTCTTCCTAGGGGACTATGATGATTCTGCCGCTTCCTGGCATCTTGAGGACATTGTAGCCATGGTGGGTCACCGCCATGAACTTGGCAAGGGCTGGATACCCGAGGATGGCATTGTGTGGCAGGCGAATGTGGGCGACGTCGAAGTCGATGAGCTCGGTGTGGTAGTTGTTAAGCTATCCGAACAGGACAGGGAGGCGGACCTGCCCTATTGGGGTAGTGGAGCCGTTAGTGACTCCCGAGAAAGGCTTGGTAGGCTGAAGTTGGTCATATGGCACTTGAAGGTTGTTGAACATCTCAACGGACAGAACGTTGAGTCCTGCGCCGCCAGCGATGAGGGTCCTGGTGACTTGCACTTTGCTGATGACTGGGGAACAAAGCATTGGGAGGATGCCAGCTGTAGCCGCACACTTGATTTGATCTGCCGAGCTGAAAGTGATGGCGCACGTGGACCACCTGAGAGGGCGCGTGGACTCGAGCTTGAGGAGGACTGCATTCATCTCGCGAGCGAACTGCTTGAGATGTGATGATAGGCTGGGGCCTGGGCACCGCCCAGGATGCAAGCAATAGCACGCGGCTCCTGGAAGCCCCCAGCCTCCTCATCCTATTGGTGCTCATCTTTCCTCCTTGGCGGTGGTGGCAGAGGAGGAATGCATGCGTTGCCCTGCAGGCGGTCCTCGCAAGGTTGATCCCTCCAGGCTCCCTCACGAGGCTGGTCCTGCCAGCGATCCTTGCGAGGTCGGTCACGCCACTCCTGGCGAGGGCCTCGGTCATCCCATCGTCCTCCGCCTCTTCCTCCTCCAGCGGCGCGGAGAATGAGGCTGGCGGTCGGAGGCGCTAGATCCGCGGCGGCCGGGGGTGGGCTCGCCGGGCTCCTCCAGCGGGAGGCGGGCGACGGGCGGCGCCGCGAGATGGGCGAGGAGGCGGCGGCAGAGCTGGGCGGCGAGGGGCGCCCGCGAGGGGCGCGCGGCCGGGGGCGCGTGGCCGGGGCGGCGTCCTCGGGGGCGGCCGGCGGGAGACGCGAGGCGGCGGGGCACCCGAGCGGCGGCGGTGGGGCGCTCGAGCCCGCGGGGCGCGGCGGCGGGCGCGGTCGGGCTCGCACGGGCCCGCGATGGGCTCAGTGGGCCGCGGCCGCGGGGACGACGGCGGCGGACAGGTGGCGGCTCTGGATTGGACGGGCGGCGGCGGCGGCGCAGCTCGGACATGCCCGGTGCGACGTGGACGTGTCCGGCGGCGCGGGGAGGATATTTTTTTAGGGTTAGGGGGGATTCCGTCCGCGAATTTGGACGGGAGGCACATATATATAGATTCTGGGAGCTAGGAGAGTCCAAATGAGGAGCAATTTTCACCCACACGATCGTGATCGAACGACCGAGAGCATGGAGGGGAGTTAGATGGGTTTTGGGCCAGTTTGGAAGGATGTTGGGCTGCAAAGAGAAAGAGGGGTTTCGGGCTACGCGGTTAATCGTTGGAGTATCACATGACCTCCAAATGGCACGAAACTTGACAGACAGTCTACCGGTGCTATACCAAGGCCGCTTGGCAAGACTCGGTCCATTCCGAGAAAGTTTAACAGCCACTCACGAAAAGAGAGAAGAGGGGGACGCCGGAGGGCATAGGAGTGCCGGATTGCAAAACGGACAACGGGGAAAAGGCTCGGACGCATGAGACGAACACGTATGCGATGCAATGCAATGCACATGATGACATGATAAAATGCAACACGCAATCAAATGACATGGCAAAGACAGCGAATAACTGGCGGACACCTGGCGCAACGAATCCGGGGCGTTACAACACTCCTCCACTAATAAGAGATCTCGTCCCGAGACCTTAGGACCGAGACGGAAGAGAAAAAGGAATAGGTGAAGCAAGAACTCAAGAGAAGAAGCAAAGAATCGAGAGCACTCGAGAAGAAGAGAGGAATGACGAGAATGACGAGAATCAAAAGCTCACGGAATCAGATAGACTATGAAACCACTCCGGTTAGAACGAAATACGAAACGAATAACACTGAATGGATTTAGGCAGCACTCCGGCTGAAAAAGGAACTAATAGATGAAGAACTTCATACGATGGGATGGCACTTGATGAGATGAACAATGCAAAGCCTCCGGAAGAATTAAAAGAATGGAATGAAATGAGCTTAGAAGGAAGGGTTGAACGAAGTTGTTGAGAGAATCAACGACGAAAAGAATAAGCTTGTTGTGGACTTATGGACAACATCTCAGAAATTATGAGGTGATAACCAGCCGCAAACGGAAAAGATTGGATAACTGGGAAGAAAGAAGAAATGCAAAACTCCACTTCAAAAGAATACGGAGACTTAATTGCACTTCGAGATGAGAAGAAAACATACTTGAACTCCACCAACAAGAATCTTGATGAACACTTGAAAAATGAATTGAATCATGAAGAACCACCGTGAAGAACTCCGGTGACAAAAGGATGATGAGATAAAATTGAAGGATGAAAGAATAAGATGAGCATTGCGATGATTTAGATGGAGGTTCTGACGAAATGACCGAGGAAATTGAACTCCGGAAAAGAAAAAGATGAAAACACTTGGAACTAGAATTTATTCATTAAGAACAAACTCCGAAGAAAAGGATTGAATCACCTTGAGGAAAAAAAGAATAAGATTTATTGATGCTTATCCTTCATCAAATTAAATTGATGACCAACCATGGATTTTTCATACTACTTATTCTTCTTGAAAAAGGATTGAGAAGGAATATGACGCAAAACTTGAGAAAGTCTTCATGAACCACCGGTAGGATTGGAAAGAACGAATGAATTAAAATGATAATCAAAGAAAACGAATCTTGAACGAACCACCGTTAGAATTCAAAAATGACTGATGAAAGAGACTTAATCATATCGAATAATTAGAGGAACCAATATGCTAGAGAGGATATAGATTCAGAAGAACAAAGAGATCATGAGCTAATTAAAGAACACTTGAACGAAGCACCGGGATAAATTAGAGAACGATAGCTGGAATGATGGCCTCCGGTGAAACGAAACGGGAAAACAACTTCTGACATACTCCGGATGGGTAAGAAAAGAATATCTGATGAATGGAATAATTCGAGAGGATAACCTGAAGCTAGAACCACGAATCATCGAGATAATGGGCAAGATTTAGAGGAAAACTCTTCTTCGGTCTTCAACTGACAATGAGAAACACCACCAAAATTGCTGAGATACTCCGGGAGAATGAAAAAAAACGAAGAGGTTGAGGCAACCATGAAAAGAATTTGAAAACGATCTTGGAAAGGCATCTGACTGATGGAATCCATTCTTACGCCACACTTGAAAAGAATTGAGAATAACTCCGGGGGAATTAGAAGAGTCAGGTATGATCCTGGGAAAAGACCTGTGGGTTAGGGCCCACTGAAGAGATAACACCGTTGGAAAGAATTGTTGAACAGATAGATAAAGCTACAGAACAATTGAAATGTTTGAATGAGGTGACAACCTCGAATTAATTCGAACACAAAAGAATCTCCTGAGATGTCTTGAACACTCTGGAAGGATAAACTGGCGAGAGGCGAACGAGCACGGAAAACACTTGAGCTGAGGGAAAAAATACGATCAACACCGAAAAACTTGAATTGAATCCACCGGAAAAAAAAGAGATGGAGAATGACGAACTAGACGAGAATTCACCGGTTGAAATGATTTACGAAAGACTGAAGAGGTTCCGCACTAATGAGATAGATGGTCGAAAGAGATTCAAGCTCCGGGAAGAAGAGGGTGGGAGGGCGGGAAAACAAAGGCAACTTGGAAGGGAGAACCAACGAATATCTTGAAGAGAAAGCAACGGTTGAAATCATTGAGGAAAGAAGGCAATACTTCGCACGAGTAGGATGGATACTCGATTACGGACTCCGATTCCGAGAAGAAGAACAGGGAGGGCGGGTGGGAAAGAAATCAACTGAGGATAGAGAAACAACTTCGTTGAGAGCGAACTGAGGATTGAACTTGGCAAAGGCGAAGAGGCTCGAGTCGACTTGACGAGAAATGCACCGGATGAAAAGAGCTGAGAACCAACGATCGGAAAACCAATTGCGTGAACCTAACGAAAAATTTGAAGGGGAAGAGGATTAATCCAAAACACCTACGTCAAGATTCCTTACCAGAGCGACGAAGGGGCTGAGGAGTAAAAAGAATTCCTACTCTCCGATATAACTAGACTCCGAAAAACAGTTTTCTTCTAGACTCGACAACAGCCAAACTACACGATCAATCAAGGGGGCTCCTAAGGTCGGTCGAGGCTCTGATACCAACTTATCACGCCCAATATGCGACCCTATCCAAAAGGAACACGAAGGTCCCACCAAGGATAGACCCGCATATTGAAACGCTTTTGCAAGGTGGATATCATTACATCAACATTACATAATAGATGGGGATACATACAAGAGGCATACAATGCCACACGAATACAGCATCACAATAAATGAGAGCAACATCCGACTACGGATAAAACACAAACAGAAGCTCAAACGACATCCACCCTGCTAGCCCAGGCTGCCGACCTGGAACCTATCCCCTGATCGAAGAAGAAGGAGAAGAAGAACTCCAAAACACGCAAACATCGCTCTCGCGTCAAGATCATCGCATGAACCTGTACCTGCAACTGTTGTTGTAGTAATCTGTGAGCCACGAGGACTTAGCAATCCCATTACCATGGGTATCAAGACTAGCAAAGCTTAAAGGGAATGGAAGGGGTAAAGTGGTGAGGCTGTAGCAGCGACTAAGCATATATGGTGGCTAACATACGCAAATAAGAGCGAGAAGAGAGCAAACGAAATGGTCGTCAACTAGCAATGATGAAGAAGTGATCCTGAACTCCTAGTTACGTCAAACATAACCCAGAAACCGTGTTCACTTCTCGGGCTCCGCCGAAAAGAGACCATCACGACTACACACACGGTTGATGCGTTTTAATTCAAATCTGGTGTTAAGTTATCTACAACCGGACATTAACAAATTCCCATCTGCCAATAACCGCAGGCACGGCTTTCGAAAGATTATACCCTGCAGGGGTGTCCCAACTTAGCCCATGATAAGCTCTCGCAATCAACGAAGGATATACCTTCTCCCAGGAAGACCCGATCAGACTCGGAATCCCGGTTTACTAAACATTTCGACAATGGTAAAACAAGACCAGCAAGACCGCCCTATGCGCCAACAATCCCGATAGGAGCTTCACATATCTCGTTCTCAGGGCAACACCAGATAAGCGAAGCATATAGGAACCGACGTAGCCCAAGTTGCCAAGGGATGGCCCCGCACGGTGCTCTAGTTTGGACCAACACTTTGACAAGCATTGGCCCGGGTGGCTGTAATAAAGATGACCCTTGGGTTAATTACTCCCAAGGGAAATGTAGGTGGTGGTGAGGCAAATGGTAAAAACCAAGGTTGGGCCTTGCTGGAGGAGTTTTATTCAAAGCGAACTGTCGAGGGCGTCCCATAAATCACCCGACCGCGTAAGGAACGCAAAATCCGGGAACATAACACCGGTATGACGGAAACTAGGGCGGCAAGAGTGGAACAAAACACCAGGCATAAGGCCGAGCCTTCCACCCTTTACCAAGTATATAGATGCATTAATAATATAAGAGATATTGTGATATCCCAACCAAAATCCTGTCCACCATGGAGAAATCTTCAACTTCACCTGCAACTAGCAATGCTATAAGAGGGGCTGAGCAAAGCGGTAACATAGCCAAGCAACGGTTTGCATAGGAAAGGTATCAAAAGTTAGAGGTTCATGGCAATTTGGGAGGCTTGATGAGCAAAAGATAGGTAGCGCAGCATAGCGATAGAACG
This sequence comes from Triticum dicoccoides, assembly GCF_002162155.2. Lineage (NCBI taxonomy): Eukaryota > Viridiplantae > Streptophyta > Magnoliopsida > Poales > Poaceae > Triticum > Triticum dicoccoides. Next base: position 360,453,341 of record NC_041383.1, read on the forward strand.
AAGCAACTAGCATAGCAATGATAGTAGTGAGATCCAGGGTAGTGGTCATCTTGCCTGAAATCCCGCAAGGAAGAAGAACGAGTCCATGAAGAAGATGAAGCCACGAAGACGAACCAAGCGTAGACGAACGAATCCTCACGATCGCAACGAAACAAGAACTATCGAGAAGAAGCACACAACATAGTAAACATCCCACACATGAACATGACATGATGCACAAACAAGCATGATGCATGACAAAGCTACATGAGGCTACTCATGGCAAGAGATGATGCAAACAAGAGCAACACATCAAGGCAAGTTTAAATGAGGCCGGGAACAACATATAACAATTCCGGTAAGTCCTCATATGCCTATTTCGAAATTGGTCCAGATCTGAATAAACCTTATGTTGAAGTTGTTAAACAGCAAGTTAAAGAGCACCACGAGGATCTACACGAAATTCTAGTCAAGTTACATATAAAGTTCATTAGATTCGGAGCTACGGCCTAAAAGATAAGAGCAAAACAAGTTAAACATGGCATTGATGCAAAATGCATACAAACATCAAGCAAACACTCCAAAACAAGGATGCAATATGATAATATGAAGCTACATGCAAAATCAAGCAAGTTTCATATAGAGCACACTCAAAACGGAGCAACGGTGCAACACACACACACTATACAAGTTATAGCAACAATCTGCCAAAACAGCAACTAGGCATATTGCAAGCATCAAAACAACATGCTACATGACCTCAACAAGAAAACAAAAGACATGGTCATGATGTACAGGTAAAGCATAACAAAACATGAACACTGAGCTATCTCTAGAAATCACTAGAACATGCTCAAACACACATGTTAAGATTGCAAGTTATAACAATTCAGACTTTGCAGAAAATAACATCAGGTTGCAATGTTTAGAGCTATCAAACAACATGTTACAGGAATTTATCATGGAAAACAAAGGCATGGCATGAATCTACTAAATGCATAGAACAAGAGTCCCTTATTGACCATGAGCCAAAAAGGATCAGAAAATATGATGGCACCCATGTAAACATAGCAAGTTTTAATACAGATTCAAACATGGCAGAAACAGAATTATGAAGGCATCTTTGTGAGCTCGATGCACTCACTACATAGCATTTCATGATAAACTAAGCATACTTCCATCAAGAAGACATGGCATAGAAGCTATACATGTCAAGAACAACATCATAGCATACACGGATCAACTACAACAACCTTGGCAAAATTGAATAACATGTAAACAATCTGCCAGGAAACATTTTGAAGCAAAAGTAGAGCATAAAAATGACATGCTACACTAATCCATAATTGCAACCAGGAGCATGAATGGATAGAGAACAACCATATGTTCAAAACACCCTTACTGAAGTATCTCAAAATATGCATGGATCTCTCTGTAGCATCAAGTTTACATGGCATCAAAAATAACAGCAGAACAGGGACTAAAATCAGCAATATCACGAAGCTTAGTTTGCATGCTTGTGCTAGTCACCACATTGACCACAAAAATACATGGTAAGCACCTCTGTAAAGAAGACTTGGTATAGTTCAAAACACATGTAGACATCAACCTCATAGGATGCACACATCAATCATGGCAAAAATGACAAATGAGCTCGTTCTGTTAAGAGACAGCAGAAAACATTATGAAGCACTCTTGCAACGATGATTCAGGCATCAAGATGATCTCAAATGAATATGATGCAATGGAATGAAATGATATACTCGTTGAGACAAACAATTTGACATATTACACGCACGAAACGGAGCTACGGATGCAGAGATATGATGCTATGAACATGGCATGATAATGACAAAATCTGGGACTTAGACGAATTTTGGAGGGGGAAAGTCAACCTCGTGGGAAACTGGATCTGCATGGATTCCAAGGTTCACCGGATCCTTGCCAGAGTTGGAGAGGACGACGGAGAAGCACTCCGGCGACGTCGGGGAACGGCGCCGACGGAAGAGATGGACGGGAAGGGCACCGAAAGGGGCGGATCCGGCGTCCGGGCGGCCGGATCTGGCCGGTCCCCGGCCCAGGGCGGCGCGAAGAACGAGGCCGGCGGCCGGAGGCGCTAGATCTGCGGCGGCCAGGGCTGGGCTCGCCGGGCTCCTCCAGCGGGAGGCGGGCGACGGGCGGCGCCGCGGGATGGGCGAGGAGGTGGCGGCGGAGCTGGGCGGCGAGGGGCGGCCGGCGAGGGGCGCACGGCGGCGGGGCAGCCGAGCGGCGGCGGCGGGGCGCTCGGGCCCGCGGGACGCGGCGGCGGGCGTGGTCGGGCTCGCACGGGCCCGCGATGGGCTCGGCGGGCCGCGGCCGCGGGGACGACGGCGGCGGACAGGTGGCGGCTCTGGATTGGACGGGCGGCGGCGGCGCAGGTCGGACACGTCCGGTGCGACGTGGACGTGTCCGGCGGCGCGGGGAGGAGATTTTTTTTAGGGTTAGGGGGGATTTTGTCTGCGAATTTGGACGGGAGGCACATATATATAGATTCTGGGAGCTAGGAGAGTCCAAATGAGGAGCGGTTTTCGCCCACACGATCATGATCGAACGACCGAGAGCATGGAGGGGAGTTAGATAGGTTTTTGGGCCAGTTTGGAAGGATGTTGGGCTGCAAAGAGAAAGAGGGGTTTCGGGCTACGCGGTTAACCGTTAGAGTATCACACGACCTCCAAATGGCACGAAACTTGACAGGCGGTCTACTGGTGCTATACCAAGGCCACTTGGCAAGACTCGGTCCATTCCGAGAAAGTTTAACACCCACTCACGAAAAGAGAGAAGAGGGGGACACCGGAGGGCATAGGAGTGCCGGATTGCAAAACGGACAACGGGGAAAAGGCTCGGATGCATGAGACGAACACGTATGCGATGCAATGCAATGCACATGATGACATGATAAAATGCAACACGCAATCAAATGACATGGCAAAGACAGCGAATAACTGGCGGACACCTAGCGCAACGAATCCGGGGCGTTACAGTGGGCATCCCCATTCTTAGGCTCTTTTCACTTCTAATCCTTCATCCATCATGATCTCACCCAAAACTTCAAAACTTCAATCACACAAAACTTAACAAAACCTTCGTGAGATCCGTTAGTATAATAAAGCAAATCACCACTATAAGTACTGCTGCAAACCCATTTATATTTTATTGTTGCATTATATCTACTGTACTCTAACTTTACCATGGCTTATACCCCCGATACAATCCATATATTCATCAGAATAAGCACATAATGCAACAAAAACAGAATCTATCAAAAACAGAATAGTTTGTAGTAATCTGGACTTTAACCAGACTTCTGCAACTCCAAAATTATGAAAAATTAGGTTAACGTAGGCAATTTTTATATAAATCTTGTGTAAAAAATTCAGAATTTTATCACGCTTCTGTGATTTTTAACAATTCTTCTACAGAGCGCAAAAGTTTATGTTTTCCAGCAAGATCAAATTGACTATCACACAACATGATCCTAAAGTTTTACTTGGCACAAATACTAATTAAACCATAAAAACACAATCATATGAGTAGCATAATTGTGTGAACACACGAAAACAGAAAGAAAAAGAGAAAAAACATTTTATTCATTGGGTTGCCTCCCAACAAGCGCTATCGTTTTCCCCTAGCTAGGCATAATCGATAGATTAAAGTATTATCATCTTTAGTGTTTGCTCCATAGGTTGCCCTCATGATTGATTCATCTTGTGGATTAATTCTAGTTCTAGGGAAGTGTTCCATATCCTTTCTTAATGGAAACTAGAATTTAATATTCCCTTCTTTCATATCAATCACGTCACCTATAATTCGTAAAAATGGTATACCAAGTATTATAGGACAAGACGGATTGCAATCAATATCAAGACAAACAAATCTATGGGCGCATATTTCCTATTTGCAAGAATAAGAACATCATTAATTCTTGCCAAAGGCTTTTTAATAGTAGAATCCGCCATGTGCACATTAAGAGAACACTCTTGAATATTGGTAAAACCAAGCACATCACATAGAGATTTCAGAATTGTGGAAACACTAGCACCCAAATCGCACAAATCATTGCACTCATAATTTTTGATCTTGACTTTAATGGTGGGTTCCTGATGTCTACTATGCAACTTCATTCTTAGACTCATGTTGGGCCTCCAAGCGCAGAGTTCTGTAGGACAGTAGCAATTTTCCCTCAAGTGGATGACCTAAGGTTTATCAATCTGTGTGAGGCGTAGGATGAAGATAGTCTCTCTCAAGCAACCCTGCAATAAATACAAGAAATTTCTTGTGTCCCCAACACACCCAATACAATGGAAAATTGCATAAGTAAACTAGTTCGGCGAAGAGATGGTGATAAAATTGTAGTATGGATAGTAGATATGAGTTTTTCTAGTGCGAACAATAAAAAACAGCGAGGTAGTAGATAGTAAAACGGAGCACAAACGGTATTGCAATAATTGAAAATGAGACCTAGGGTGCATGCTTTAACTAGTGCAATCTCTTAACAATGCTAACATAGTTGGATCATATGATTATCCCTCAAAGTGCAATCAACAATCACTCGTGAGTTCCTATTAGCAGAGAACAAAAGAGAGAAATTGTTTGTAGGGTACGAAACCACCTCAAAGCTATTCTTTCTGATCAATCTATCCTAGAGTTTATTCTAAAATAACACAAATATATTATTTCTGATAAATCTAACCAAGAGTTCGTACTAATATAACACCATATGACACACATAAACTAACTCTAATGTCACCTAGATACTCCAATGTCACCACAAGTATCCATGAGTTAATTCGACGATATGCATCAAACAACTTCATGATCATAATATTCAATCCACACAAAAAACTAAAAGGAGACCCAAAGTTTCAATCGGAGAAAAGATAATAAAAACGTGCATCAACCCCTATGCATAGATTACCCCAATGTAACCGCGGGAATCCGCAAGTTGAATGCCATAACATACATCAAGTGAATCAATATGATACCCCATTGTCACCTCAAGTATTCATACCGCACGACATACATCATGTGTTCTCAAATCTGAAAATTCAATCCGACATGACAAAACTTCAAAGGGTAAAGATTCAATTCATCACAACAAGGGTAGAGAGGGGAGAAACATCATATGATCCATCTATGTTAACAAAGCCCACGATATATCAAGATTATGGCATCTCGAGATCGTGCGAGAGAGAGAGAGAGATTAAACACATAGCTACTGGCACAAACCCTCAGCCCCGAGGATGGACTACTCCCTCCTCATCGTGCTGGCCGCAGGATGATGAGGATGGCCACCGATGATGATCTCCCCCTCCGACAGGGTGCCAGAACAGGCTCCTGATTGGTTTTCAGTGGCTATAGAGGCTTACGGCGGTGGAACTTCTGATCTAGGTTTTCCCCGAGGGTTTCTGGAATATTTGAGAATTTATAGGGTGAAGAGGGGGTGCAGGAGGCCACCGAGGTGGGCACAACCCACCAGGGCGTGCATGGGGCCCAGGCGTACCCTGGTGGGCTGTGCCCCCCTCGGGGCACCCCCCAGGTGCTGCTCTGGCCCATTCGTAGTCTGCTGGTCCATAAAAAATCCAGAAAAAGTTTTGCGGTGTTTGGAGAACTTTCATTTGTGCACAAAAAACAACACAACGGTAGTTCTGCTGAAAACAACATCAGTCCGGGTTAGTTCCATGCAAATCATACCAAAACCTTATAAAATTATTGTAAACATGGCATGAATACTTCATAAATTATAGATACGTTGGAGACGTATCAGCATCCCCAAGCTTAATTCCTACTCGTCCTCGAGTAGGTAAATGATAAAAGAAACAATTTATGAAGTGTGAATGCTAGCAAAGTGCACAAGTTTGATCAATGACAATTTCAATCACTTTTCCTAGCATCATAACAACAGTTCTTTCTTATAAAACTTCTCACGACCAAGTAGCAACCAATTCACATGTTAAGGTTCAAACAATGAATTCTCTTGAAACTCAACAACCTATATTCTTAGTCACCAAACAATTGCAATTCATCTTATTCAACAGGGTCTAAGTAATAGCTCCACACACTCAACCATCATATAGTCTTCTATGATTGCTGACACTCACTGCATACACATGAGCAAAATGTTTCAACCGGACACATAGAGAGATATGGCCTTATAATTTTGCCTCCCAACGTATTCACATGAAGGGTGATGTCAACCATAATTACTCATGCTACCCATATCCAACTGGATATATGTGCCTAGATCTTTCCTCACCACATGATGCTTGCCAAAAAAGAAAAAGAAAAGGAAAAGAGAGAAATTTTTTGACTCTTTGCATAAAAGTAAATACTGAAAAGTAAAAGATATGCCCTTCGCAAAGGGAAGCAGAGGTTGCCATGTGCTTTTTGGTTGTATGCTCCATCCCTTAGTGCAAGAGAATGTCACGTTATATTGCCCCTTATGATGGCAACCTTTATTATGCAGTTTGTCGCTTTTATTCTTCACCATCACAAGTTCGTACAACGCTCAATTTTCTCTTACACTTAATGATCTAACACTTTTAGAAGCAATTTTTATTGCCTTATTGCACCGATGACAACTTACTTGAAGGATCTTGCTCAATCCATAGGTAGGTATGCTGGACTCTCAAAAACAAGATTTGGGTTTAAAGGTTTTTGGATGCACAAGTAGTATCTCTACTTGGTGCGGAATTTTTGGCTAGCAAAGATAGGGGGCAAGAACCACATGTTGAAGGATCTATGACAATATAACTTCTATGTGAATATGAACAAACATAAATCATTACGTTGTCTTCCTTGTCCAACGTCAACAATTTTGGCATATAATATTTTGATGGGGGCTCACAATCATAAAATATTTCCAAGATAGTGTCTTTGCATGTGAAAGTCCTCTTCCTTCTACTAATCATTCATGAATTGCTTGTATGACCAATATTGTGATTGTCAAGCTTCAAAAGATTTCACTTTCTAAACCCAATGTGAAGCTACCACTAGGCATGATACGAGCATACAATTTCAGCTTCATGGTGTTCAATTCATTCAACAATTTACTCATAGGATATAAGTGAAGCACAAGAGTAAATGACAAACTACTCCAAAAAGATAATAGTGAAGATCAAGCGAGTAGTTATGTAAATGGGTAGCTATTTGAGGACTCTCTTTTATTTGAAACTTACAGATCTAAGTATTTTATTAAAACATCAAGCAAAACAAAACAAAATGACATTCCAAGCATAGCATAACTCATGTGAAGAAACAAAACTTAGGCTCAACCGATACTAACCGATAATTGTTGTAGAAGAAAGGTGGGATTCCTACCGGGGCATACCCAAGCTTAGATGCTTGAGACTTATTGGAATATTACCTTGGGAGTGCCTTGGGAGTGCCAAGCTTAGGGTCTTGTCACTCCTTATTATCCTCATATCGATATCTCAACCAAAACTTGAAAACTTCAATCACACAAAACTTAACGGAACTTCGTGAGATAGGTTAGTATGATAAAGAGTTAACCATTTCACTTTGGTACTGTCAAAGTCAAGATTCATAATTTTTTCCACACAATGCCTACTGTAGCATATCATTTCCACAATTTATATTGAGCAATATAAGCCATAGAAACTAGGAAACAAGCAAACTATGCATTGAAAACAGAATCTGTCAAAAACAGAACAGTCTGAAGTAATCTATACTCCAACCATACTTCTGCAACTCCAAAAATTCTGAAAATTAGGACAGGGTAGAGAATTTGTATATCTATCACCTGTAAAAAAATTCAGATCAAAAACATGTTCCAGTGAATTTTGAAATTTCCAGGACTGAGCGCAAAAGTTTATGTTTTTGCACAGAATCAAGTCAACTATCATTGACACTATCCCAAGGGCTTTACTTGGTACTTATTGAAACAAAACCAATAAAACATGATTACTATAGTAGCATAATCATGTGAACACACAAAAACACTACGTAAAAGTGTTGGGTTGTCTCCCAACAAGTGCTTTTCTTTACTGCCTTTTTAGCTAGGCATGATGAGTTCAATGATGCTCACATAAAAGATAAGAATTGAAACATAACATGAGCATCATGAATCACATGGCAAGCAAATTTAAGTCTAACCCACTTCCTATGCATAGGTATTTTGTGAGCAAGCAACTTATGGGAACAAGAATCAACTAGCATAGGAAAGTAAAACAAGTGCAACTTAAAAACTTTCAACATAAAGAGTGGAAACTTGATATTAGTGAGATATGTAGAAGCATATGTTCCTCTCTCATAATAATTTTCAGTAGCGTCACGAATGAATTCAACAATATAGCTATCACATAAAGAATTCTTTTCATGATACATGAGCATATAATTTTTACTACTCTCCACATAACCAAATTTATTCTCATGAATAGTTGTGGGAGCAAACTCAACAAAATAACTATCATGGGATACTTGATTGGCATAATAATATTGAGAATTAAAATTATGATGATGAGTTTCACGGTTAACATTATTATTTATAGCATACATGTCATCACCATAATCATCATAGATAGCAACTTTGTTCTCATAGTCAATTGAAACCTCTTCCAAAATAGTAGACTCATCACTAAATAAAGTCATGACCTCTCCAAATACACTTCCATCAATATTGTGAAAAGATTCAACACATTCAAAAATAGTGGGATCATTACCCAGAGTTGACACTCTTCCAAACCAAAATTCATCAGGGGTACCCGCGAGTAGATGTGTAGTCAGGTTGACCTGGAGGGTACCTGCGAGATTTCTACGTGGCACGGCCGGGCAATCCGAGCCATTTCCGCAAGTCCACGAGACAGGCCGACGGTGTCACATGGTCGTGAGTCTCTGCTCGTTAGCGCGTGCTCCCAAGACACTAATGGATTTGGGTATTTGATCTGAGTTGGCCACTGGCCTATTCGCACTAACCACCATGCTGGACAAGATATGGGCAACCGGCGTTGTAGTATCAGCCGAAGCTTTCCAGACATCAGCGACTCAGCAGCGTGCACCAGGTTGGACCGCGTAAATCCTCCTCCTTTGTAATAGAGGCTTCCAGGTCTACTCACCAGCCGCATACGCAACATGCAGGTGTGCAACGGGCGATGGGCCCAAGACCCCTGCGTGCATAGGATTTAGACCAGCATGTTGACCTCTCTATTGGGCCTAGGCAGGGCTGCGACGTGTTGATCTTCTGAGGTCGGACATGACCTAGGAAAGTGTGTCCAACCAAAGTGATCGAGCATGTTGGGTAATGTGGTGCACCCCTGCAGGGAAGTTAATCTATTCAAATAGCCGTGTCTATGGTAACAGGGAGACTTGGAGTTGTATCCCGATCTTTACAACTAGAACTAGATACTGAGATGTGGAATGGATATGATGGCTCCAGGATTGCTTTCTCCCAGGGAGTCGAGAAAGGATCTACAGGCGTTAATGCTACAACATGCTTGCTAATTATAAAATGCTATTATGTACTCTTATAATTGCTGCAAGATGGTGGCTTCGAGAAGATGCTAGTCTTCGATAGGCTAGGCCTTCCCTCTATTCTGGCATTCTGCAGTTCAGTCCACAGATACTACCCCTTCCATTGATACTAGTGCATATGTAGTCTAGACCCTTTCTTGCGAGTACTTTGGATGAGTACTCATGGTTGCTTTGCTCCCTCCTTTCCCCCTTCTCGATTCTTCTCAAATGCTGCAACCAGATGTTGGAGCCTAGGAGTCAGACACCACCGATGACGACTACCACTACTCCGAGGCCTACTACTACGTGCAGGCCGCCGTCAACCAGGAGTAGTTTAGGAGATCCCAGGCAGGAGGTCTGCACCTCTTCGATCTGTATCCCCATTTGTGCTAGTCATCTTATGGCAACTTGTTTAATTTATGTCTGTACTCAGATATTGTTGCTTCCGCTGACTCATTTGTACTCAAGCTTATGTATTCGAGTCCTCGAGGCCCTGGCTTGTAATATAAATCTTGTATTATTTTATTTATGTCCAGAGTTGTGTTGTGATATCTTCCCGTGAGTCCTTGATTTTGATCGTACACATTTGCGTGTCTGATTAGTGTACATTGAATCGAGGGCGTCACATATGTGACATAAGTGTGTGCGTAATACATGTATAATGTGGTTCCTAAATCATGGAGACCTCTTGTGCATAACTTTTAAACTGCTATTCTCACAAGGTAATTCAAAATGATCATGTCTTGGTAAACCCCAAGTCCACTTCATCACATCGCAAGTTCAAATGTGAGGTCGAACTTGTGATCATCAATGGAATCATACGAAATCCATGCTCAATATTGTCCATGCCACATGGAAAATGTAAAGGTTATCCATCGCAAAACTCTCCTGTCCAATCATGAAATGGAAAATGTTGGTGCAATCTTTGAACTCTTGTGTTTTAGAGATTGTTGACAGAAATAAGCGTGGACTGATTTGTTTTCTAGTTGATGGTGTCCTGGATATAGGGGTACTAACCTAGCTAGTCCATAGTCCTTGGATGGGCCAGTGGGCCCTCGTTCTCTTCGAGGTAGACTCTAGAAGCTACGGGCCTAGGCATGGTCAAGGCTACCTCTATCGAACACTTGACGTATACTCCAAGACAGCTCCTTCCACCTCCATGCGATCCCCTGGATATCGACCATGTAACCCTAGATACCTTACCTAGCGTGTATATAAGCCAAGGGGTTTAGCCCATAGAGGGTACTGAACCACAATTGCATTCACCTAGCCCTAGGGTTAGAACACAACCAACAATCTCAAGGTAGATCAAGCTTGTACTCAATACATATCCATCAATATAAACAAGAGCAGGACAGAGGGTTTTACCCCCATCAAGAGGGCCCGGACCAGGGTCAACATCGTCTCCTTTGTTCATGTTACCACCGATCTGGCATCCACAGCTCGGGACCCCTAGCCCAAGGTCTACCGGTAACGGCACTGGTGCTTACACTGAGAGTTCCGCTATAACGATCAACGAAGGATCGATAGGTTCATCGGTCAACAACCCAAACCTCCAAGGCATGATTCCCATGCTTGAAAACCCCATTACGGAGATGCACTCTCTCCTTCTCGAGCAAGAAGCAATCCATGACCTCTTTTTTGCCCTGGCCGAACTCCTAGTAGAGGGCGACGGGCCAAGGTACTTCCTGGAAAGTGATTCTGACAGCAGCCGGCCAGAAACAAATGGCAAATCGGATCTTCAAATCAGTTCGGCCGAGTCGGCAGCTGCACGCCCTTCATGAGCTAAAAACGTCAGGGCGTCAAGCCCACAGTCAATAGAGACTAAAATCACTCTCCCACCCACCTCCCGCATCGAGTATCATCTTGATAATTGGGGCCCTCCCGATGTTTGGGATCTCGCCTATGTGCAGCAACTACCCGATGAATCGATCAGGCAATTTTGGGATAGGTTTTCATCTGTCAAAGATGACATACGGACTACTAGGACTCAGATATAATAGCAGCCTTTCAGCGAGGATGCAAGGATATGGACATTTCAAACGTCCTCACCTGCCGCTGCGTTCAAACACTTTAGGAGCTATCCACTCTGGTGTCGAAATTCTATAACATCGAAGATGTCTGGCTGGCATGGAAAAAGACAGATTCAAATTATGACAACAAATCAAGGAGCAGCAGGCTCACACCTTGGCACGAGCCCCGTGTGTGACATACATCAGTTGACCGACCTTGCAAAAAGAAGAAAATCATTGGCCGATCTGGGAAAACCCTCGATGGCTTCTTAGATAAGCCATAACTGATACACTCCATCTTGCTGAATTCCTGCCCCACTCATAGCCTTCGCGACTGCTAGGTGGTAAGGCAAGTGGCTAAAGGAGGCCTAGCCCTCCTCACCGGCATGTTGTGGCATGCAGAAGAGTTCTCGGGCGACAATGAGGTTCTGATGATCTATGAGACCTTCACGTGCAATAACCAATGCAAGCGTGCTCTGATGGAAGTAAATTCTATCTGGCACGTACTAGCTCGGGGCGCATGGATAGATACACCAATCACCTTTGATCATAAAGACCAGTTGAGGTCTACCTCAAACAGGTGCCCCGCTGCGTGATACGTCTCCAACGTATCTATAATTTTTGATTGTTCCATGTTGTTATATTATCAATCTTGGATGTTTTATATTCATTTACTAGCAATTTTATATAATTTTTTGGGACTAACCTCTTGACATAGTGCCCAGTGCCAATTGTTGTTTATTGCTTGTTTTTACTTGCAGAATATCCATATCAAACGAAGTCCAAATGCAGCAAAACTTTTTGGAGATTTTTCTTCCCAGAAGAGAGCCAGGGAGCCCAGGAGGTGTACCACAAGAGACTCGTGGGGCCCACAAGACACCAGGGCACGCCAGAGGCTCCAGGCGCGTCCTGGTGCCTTGTGGGGCCCATGATGATCTTTTACAGCGCCTCTCAGCTCTATACATACCCAAATATTCCACAAACCCTAGGGGAGTCGAGGAAACACAATTCTAGCCATCGCAAGTTCCAGAATCACGATATCCAATCTAGAGCCCTATTCTGGCAACTTGCTAGAGGGGAAACGATCACTGAGGGGTTCATCATCCTCATTGGTGCTCCTCCGATGATGCATGAGTAGTTTACCACGGACCTATGGGTCCATAGGCACTAGCTAGTGTTGGGGAACGAAGCATGGAAATCAAAAAAACATTCCTACGAACACCCAAGATCTAATCTTGGAGATGGATAGCAATGAGAGGGGAGTGGTGTATACATACCCTTGTAGACCGAAAGCGTTAACGATATAGAGATCGTGGTTGGCATAGTCGTACTCGCGTCACGATCCAATCCGATCCAAGTACCACACGTGAACCACCTCCGACTCTAGCACACGTATGGCTCGGTGGCATCATCTCCTTATTGATCCAACAAGTGAGGGAGTGGAGGTAGATGAGATCTGAACCAACACGACGGCGTGGTGGTGGTGGTGGCAGCGAAACTCCGACAGGGCTTCGCCAAGCGAGTACCAGTGAAACGTGGGAGGAGTTGGGAGAGGTAACGGGCAAGGGTCAAAGTGGGCTGCTCCCAATGCCTCCCCACCTTTATATAGGTGTGGAGGGGGCTGGTGGCTTGCCCTCCAAGGCGGTCGCTGGTCAAAGGGGGAGGAGGGAAATCCCTCCTTTCCTTCCCCACATATCGCTATTCCCCTTTTTAGGGATCCTGGTCTTATCCCTTCTGGATATGATACTATTCCTTTTAAGGGAGGATCTTGGTGCACCTAGAGCAGGGTTGTGGGGACTTTCCCCGCTACCTATGTTCATGAGGGTCCCCCAAAGCAGGTGGGCCCCACTAGGAAACCTTCTCAGTAGAATACCAAAAAACTCGAACATTTTCCGGAACCCCGATAACAACTTTCCATATATGAATCTTTACATCTGGACCATTCTAGAGCACCTCGTGATGTCCCGGATCCCATATGGGACTCCAAACAACCTTTGTACTTTGCACTATTAATATCTCAACACTACCCTAGCGCTATTGAACGTTAAGCGTGCCACCCTACGGGTTCGAGAATCATGCAAACATGACCGAGACTTCTGTCCGATCAATAACCAATAGTGGGACCTGGATGCCCATATTGATTCTATTGTTTATATGCCCTAGAGGCAATCATGTATGATGATATTTCTTATGTGTTTATGGATAAAGATAGTCTTGGACATTATCAATGTTGTGTATCAGCAAGTACGTGACTATGCATTGTATGATGACTATCCTGAAAGGTCCCTAGTCGAAATGGTAGTGTGGACGTGCAGCCGACTATACTAGCATATGACATAGTCGATGTCTTGGTCTCACTAGCCATGAATCATTGGATGCTAACTGGATAATATGGACTCAGAAGGATCTGGTCGGATTTGACGTAGTTGGATCTGAGTCGAGATAAGGTCTGAGTCGGGCATACCTAACAATGAGACACATCGATATGTCATATGTGAGTCTCTAGTATAACATACGTTCTATGTCCTAAGATCTAAGCTGTAGCGACCAGAACTCAAACGGTCTGATCTCTGTGCATCAGTGTCATCCCTGGATCAGTAATGCTGACATGCACAGTACTTGAAGGATTTATAACAGAGTAGCAATCACACACTTATCACATCGAATGTCTCCAAAGAGAACTTATTACAATAAATATGGCTTAAGTCCATCTAATAACGATAACAGCGGAAGACTTGGAAGATAAGTGAGTCCATCAACTCCAACGGCATCACTGAGTATAGAACCACGATCCTAAGGCATCTTACTCATCGTCTGAAAAGTCTTAAACATGAACGTTGCATCCCGAAAATGGGTCAGCACATGGAATATGCTGACAAAGTAACACATAGAGAGTAATGAAAGAATAAAGCTATACTACATGCATATATGGCTGGTGGAAAGCTCTATGGTTACAGTTTTGCATAAAGCCAATTTTTCCCTACTTCAAAGGAATAAATTTATTTAACTATCACGGTGGTTGTTAAACATTGAGAATGGTTGACAGCATTTTCAATCCCAATTAAGTAACATCATCAATATAAACCCAACAATATTAATTAAAGTAACATGATGAGATTCACATGATAATCCAAGTACTAGATACTCAAAACGTCCATAACCGAGGACACGGCTAATCATGATTAGTTCATACACTCTGCAGAGGTTGCGCACTTTTCCCCACATGACTCGATCTCCTCCTTTGGTTTTCTCGCACTACATGGTGTTTGAGAAACGGATGACCGAGACATAGTCTTTCAGAAGCGCTAGCACCTTACGATGGGTAGACTTGTACACCTACTTTCCCCTACATCTGCTAGTCTACCACTATAAGAGTTCGCACGACTTAATCAACTATGCTAGAGCCCATAATAGCATGTGGCTGCACACGGAAGTTTCTAGCATGAATAATCTTATGATCCCTTTGAGCCTGTGTGGCGGTCCAAAAACAAATAGGCAATCCTGGAATACCCAGGTACCTGAATCCACCCAGATGTTTATTAAAGTTGCCACCTTAAATAAACCGTTAAATTAACAATCTCACATCTGTCATGGATACACTCACCCAATCCACGTCTACTAGCATAGCATGGCATAAGTAAGCAAACGTAGGAGTAACTCCCAAAGGTTTGGTAATAAAACAGGTGATAGGTACTACCTCATCTACTTCCCAAAACCCACATATTAATCAGATCCTAATCATGCAATTGTTTGAGGATTGATCTAATGCATAAAACTGGGTAATAAAGAAGTATGATCAAAGTGTTACTTGCCTTGCTGATGATCCGCGAAACCTAAATATTCGATGGAGCAAGCGTCGCAATCCGAGTACTCTATCGCAAGCAAACAAACAAACAAACATACAATAAGTACTCATCTAATGCACAGGTAAAACTCAAGTAAAAGATATAACCAGAAAGTTCAACTTAAGAATTCCGGTTTACAAATAGAATCAAATCGAACGAAGAAACAAAACTCAAACGGCGAAAGAAACAAGCTTCATTTACTAATCTGGACCTAAGTCAAATTTTACAGAAGCAAAAACTTGTTTGAATGGATTATTCGGAAAGAGGGTTTCGAGACGAAACTCTAGGCTCTTGAATCGCCTGATTCTGATAAACGAGCGAAAAGATAAACTAAAACGAAAATCGGATCAGAAATCGCGATCAGAAAAATCGCTGAATAAATCCGAGAAAAAGAAAAACGACGAACAGATTAACGAACGAACGTTCATTATCTGGATCTAAACGACGGATGCGTCCGTTAAAACGAACGAACGAGCGAACGCTCGGTAAATAAATAAACCGAAAAAACTGAATCTAAAAAAATCTAGGGTTTTCTTTAAAAAAACGAGGTGTTTTTTCTCAAAAAAAAAACCCGGTGTCGGCGGCGGCTCTGGCGGTACCTCCGGCGAGGTC
>NC_041383.1:360469501-360518795 GCF_002162155.2 Triticum dicoccoides
GCGGCGGCGGGAGGCGGAGTCCGACCCGGACTCTGTGGCGGCGGCGCGGGGCAGGCCGGCCTGGCTGGGCTTCGGCCTAGTCGGCGCGGGCGCGTTTTTTTTAAATAATTTCGCCGAACAAAAAAAAATTCTAGAGAAATAAATAAAAATTTAAAAATACCAAAATAAATTTTCGTTGTCCAAATAAAATATTTAGAACAAGATGAACATTTTTTTGTTCCTAAAATGCATTTTTGAAAATCGTATAATTTTTCCTAAATTCAAATAAAATAGCAAAAACACCAAAATAAGACTTATTTGATTTTTTTTATTAAATCCTCATTATTTATTTATTTTGGGAAAGTCATTTTATTCCCTCTCTCTTATTTTTATGGTTGAAATAATTGAAGATAAAATAAATAAAATCCAATGATCCTATTTCCAAAATTCAAGAAAACTCAAATATGAAAATAACGAAATCCCCAACTCTCTCCGTGGGTCCTTGTGTTGCGTCGAATTTCTATGATCAAGGAAAAATGCAATAAAATATGATATGCAAAGATGATCTATGTATAACATTCCAAATTGAAAATTTGGGATGTTACAAACCTACCCCCTTAAGATGAATCTCGCCCTCGAGATTCGGGTTGGCTAGAAAATAGGTGAGGGTGGTCCTTCAGCAAATCTTCCTCTCGCTCCAAGGTGGCTTCATCCTCGGTGTGGTGGCTCCACTGAACTTTGCAAAACTTGATAACCTTGCTGCGGGTGACTCGGCTGGCATATTCAAGAATCTTAACTAGTTTATCCTCATAGGTCAAATCACCATCCAACTGACTCGCCTCTAGTGGCACTGTATCTCTCAGCGGTATATCAGCCATCTCTGCGTGGCACTTCTTCAACTGGGAAACGTGGAACATGTCATGAACTCCTGACAATCCCTCAGGTAATTCCAACTTGTAGGCAACCTCTCCCATATGTTTCAAAACTTTGTATGGTCCCACAAAACGTGGCTAACTTTACTTTAACACCAAAATGCTTGACTCCTCGAAGTGGAGATACACAAAGATAGACTCTATCGCCGACTTCGTAAACGGTCTCCTTGCGTTTCGAATCTGCATAGCTTTTCTGCCTGGACTGGGCTACCTTAAGCCTGTCGCGAATCAACTTCACTTTCTGTTCAGACTCCTTAATCAAATCCGGTCCAAAAAAATGACGGTCTCCAACTTCATCCCAAGACAACGGGGTTCTGCACCTCCTACCGTATAGGGCTTTGAAAGGGGCCATCTTCAAACTGGATTGATAACTTTTGTTGTAAGAGAACTCTGCATATGGCAAATTGTCGTCCCAACTAGATCCATAATCTAGCGCACATGCTCTCAGCATATCCTCCAAAATCTGATTGACTCTCTCGGTCTGTCCATCTGTCTGTGGATGAAAAGCGGTACTGAACTCTAGCCTGGTACCCAAAGTTTCATGCAACTGATTCCAGAACTTTGAGGTGAACTGAGTTCCTCTATCCGATACAATGCCTTCTTGGAACTCCATGTAGACATACGATCCTGGTCATGTATATCTTGGCCAATTTAGCACTCGTGTAAGTGGTCTTCACTGGAATGAAATGAGCTACCTTCGTCAAACGATCGACTGCAACCCAAATCGAGTCATAGCCTGAACGAGTCCTAGGCAATCCTGTGATGAAATCCATGCCTAGCTTATCCCACTTCCATTCGGGTATCGGCAATGGTTGCAACAATCCTGCTGGCTTTTGATGCTCTGCCTTTACTCTCTGACATACATCACAAACTGCTACATACTCCGCAATATCCTTCTTCATTCCGGTCCACCAGAAAGTCTCCTTCAAATCCAAGTACATCTTGGTATTCCCTGGTTGAATTGAATATGGTGAATCATGGGCCTCTTGCAAAATCAACTTCCTGATCTCTGGGTCATTGGGCACATAAAGACGGTCTTCAAACCATAAGGTATCGTTCTCATCCTCACGAAATCCCTTGGCTTTTCCTTTGCTCAACTTCTCCTTTATCTCAACAATTTCCTTGCCGGTCTTCTGAGCTTCTCTGATCTTATCCATCAAAGTCGACTGAATTTCCAATGTTGCTACATAGCCTCTCTGAACTATCTCCAAACATAGTTTGCAAAAATCCTCGGCTAACTCCTTTGGCAGTCCTGCGGTCATGAGTGTATTGACATGGCTCTTACGGCTCAATGCGTCGGCTACTACGTTAGCCTTTCCGGGGTGATACTGCAATCTCATATCATAATCCTTGATAAGTTCCAACCATCTCCTTTTCCTGAGATTCAACTCCTTCCGCGTGAAAATATACTTCAAACTCTTGTGATCAGTGTACACCTCACAATGATTTCCGATAAGAAAATGTCTCCATGTCTTCAATGCATGCACTACG
This sequence comes from Triticum dicoccoides, assembly GCF_002162155.2. NCBI lineage: Eukaryota > Viridiplantae > Streptophyta > Magnoliopsida > Poales > Poaceae > Triticum > Triticum dicoccoides. The sequence continues at coordinate 360,471,904 of NC_041383.1, forward strand.
ACTGCTAACTCCAAATCATGTGTGGCATAATTCAACTCATGAGGTTTAAGCTATCGTGACGCATAAGAGACAACTCTTCCCTCCTGCATAAGCACTGCTCCAAGTCCTCGGTGTGAAGCATCACAATACACCTCGTAATCGATGGTATGATCTGGCAGAACTAATACTGGTGAGGTGACTAAACGTTCCTTCAATTCTTGAAAACTGGCCTCACATTCCTCAGTCCAGTTGAACTTGGTACCTTCTTCAACAACTCCGTCATGGTCTTCGCAATTTTTGAAAAATTCTCAATGAATCTCCGGTAGTATCCTGCCAGTCTAAGAAAACTCCTGATCTCCCCAACTGTCGTTGCTGCTACCCAATTTGTCACAGTGACAACCTTCGTGGGGTCTACTGCTATACCTTCTCCGGATATAACATGTCCGAGGAATCCAACTTCCTTCAACCAAAATTCACATTTGTTGAACTAGGCGGATAACTGGTGTTCTCTGAGTTTCTCCAATACCAAACGCAAATGCTCCTTATGCTCCTTTTCGTTCTTCAAGTAGACAAAAATATCATCAATGAACACCACGACGAACTTATCCAGAAACTCCATAAATACTTTGTTCATCATGTTCATGAAATATGCAGATGCGTTAGTCAGACCAAATGACATAACGGTATACTCGTACAACCCATACCTAGTGGTAAAAGCCGTCTTGGGTATATCCTGCTCTCGAATCTTCAACTGATGGTATCCTAATCGCAAATCGATCTTGGAAAATACCTTTGCTCCTTGTAGTCGGTCAAACAGGTCATTGATCATCGGTAGTGGGTACTTTTTCTTGATTGTTACTACATTCAGCCTCGATAGTCAACAACCATCCTTAATGATCCATCCTTCTTCTCTACTAGAAGTACGGGTGATCCCCAAGGTGAAGAACTTGGGCGAATATAGCCTTTATGTAGTACCTCCTTAATCTGACTCTTAATCTCTTCCAAATCTTTTGCTGGCATCCTGTATGGTCTCTTGGATATTGGCCCTATGCCTGGCAAAAACTCAATTAAGAACTTGATGTCTCTATCCGGTGGCATGCCTGGCAACTCTTCTGGAAATACATCAGGAAAATCCTTCACTACCAGTACTTCCTCCTGCACAACTCCTGATAAGGAATTTACGTGCATCCTTTTTGGCTCATGCCTTGATACATACCTTATCCTTCTCCCTTCTGGGGTAGTAAGCAAAATCGACTTACTGGCGCAATCGATGTTTCCTGCATACATCGATAGCCAATCCATACCCAGAATGACATCCAAACCTTGAGATTCTAAAATGATTAAGTCTGAGGGGAAAACATGCTTGCCTATACTCAACAGCACTTGAAAACATCCTCGACTGGCCATATACTCTGCTCGTGATGAGGTTACTAGCATGGGTGTTCCTAGAGCCTTGGTGGGCAGTCTATACTTATCCACAAATCCCCTTGATATGTATAAATGCGATGCACCAGTACCGAAAAGAACGAGTGCAGTAAATGACTTAACCAAAAACTTACCTATTACTGCATCTGGTTGGGCTTCAACCTCCTCCAAGCTAACGTGGTTCACTTGCCCTCTGTGGAAAGGGTTCGGCTTCTTCCCAGAGCTTCCATTTCCATTCCCATTCTGGCTTTCAGGACATTCATTGGCGTAATGTCCGGTCTTCTGGCATTTAAATCAAGTGACTTGACTCAGATCTCTCTTGGCTGGTGTTGAGGGGTTGGTACGGTTCTGGCTACTACTTCCTCCATTCCCGTTACCATTCTTGGAACCATTATGATTGTGCGAGCTACCACCTCCATGGGTATGCTGGAACTGTCCTCCCGACTTCGGGGTAAAACGTGGCTTCTGCTGAGCTCCAGAATTGTACTTCCCTTGTCCATACTTCCTCTTGCGGTTTTCAATCTGCTGCTACTTCCCTTCAATCATGAGAGCACGGTCTACCAACTCCTGGTAGTTGTTGAAACTTGCTACCATCAACTGCATGCTCATCTCATCATTCAGTCCTTCCAGAAACTTCTCTTGCTTAGCTGCATCCATAACAACGTCATCTGGGGCATAACGTGCTAACTTACTAAAGTCATCCACATACTGGCCAACTGTACGTCCTCCCTAGCATAAGTTGCGAAACTCATGCTTCTTCATGGCCATAGCTCCTGCTGAAACATGAGCAGTACGAAAATCCTGTTGAAACTGATCCCATGTGACAGTGTCTACTGGATAGGTGGCTGTGAAATTCTCCCACCATGATCCTGCGGGTCCCTCAAGCTGATGTGCGGCAAATCGCACCTTCTCCGCATCTGTTCATTCTGTAGTGCTCAACTCTCTGGCTGTCTTGCGAAGCCAATCATCTGCAACAATCGTCTCAGTGCTACTGGAAAACACCAGCGGATTCAGCCTAAGGAAACGAGTTAAGTAATCAACAGCTGGTGGCGGTGGTGGATTGTTGTTGTTGTTGTTCCCCTGATTCTGATTCTGAACTAGTATCTGCATCAATGCATTCTGCTGCTGGATCAACTGGGTGAGCTCCGGTGGGAAAGCAAATTCGTTGTCACGTCTCAGAGGCATCTGGGGTTTAGAAAAGATGAGAACATAGAATAGAATGAGGTCTAGAGGGAAAACACTACCCATATGCACATGAGACAAATTGCAATCAAAACACTTCATTCAAACAAGCAAGGGTATACAACGGTCTATCTATCGTTACAAAAGTGCTCGAACTATACTAGATACATGGAGGGAAATACTACTATTGTTAAGGTGGTCTACTAGAAAAAATGCTCCGATGAAGACTCCATGATATCTGCTCCAGCTTCATCTACATAGTCATCATCACTATCATCCGTGTCCGAGTCGGTGTCGTCGATGATGATGTAGTTCTCGGGACAAGTGCAATCTTCGTCTTCTCTAGTTACTGGAAATCCCATGAACACTCGTAGCTTCTTCTTCACATCTTCATTCTTCTCGACTAGCGTTGCTATTTCCTCCTCATATCCATCGCATGTAGACTTGAGTTCTTCCTCCAGTTCTATGATCTTGGTCATGGCCTTCTTCAGATCTATCATGCATGCACACATCTGGTTCTCTTGGCGTCGAATGTGCTGGTTTAACTCCTGGATGAAAGCTGCAATTGATCTGTCCTTGTGGTTCATCTCCCATTGTTCATCTCGGCGCCCACAAATCTGGTAGGTAGTATCCTTAAGCTCCTTGTGGTAAACTTCTCCGATACGTCCCATGGTGATGTGGGCTGCCATGCTCTTTCCTAAACTCCGGGTTGGTGCATCAAAGGAAAACTCTATGGGCACAGCGACGGGCATGAGCGTCCTTCCTGGAACTTGAACATGAATCATCCAGCGCTCTTCTTCTGGTAAAGTGGCGTTGTAGGTTCCGGTGAAGCTTAGTACTCCGATCCTCAGGTACTTGGTAACTTCCTTCAGGTGTCGTCCAAAGGGTGTATCTTCATCCGGTTACATGAACTTGTTCCTTGCATTCGCCATCCTAAAAGAGTAGAAAAGATGAGGAGTCAGAAATGTGAAGAGAGAGTAGTGATCTAGGGCTTTTAGCTTAGTGATCGTGTCCTACAGTCAGCGTGTGCTCTGATACCATCTTGTAGCGTCTAGACCTCAAACAGTCTGATCTCTGTGCATCAGTGTCATCCCTGGATCAGTAATGCTGAGACGCACAATACTTGAAGGATTTATAACAAAGTAGCAATCACACACTTATTACATCGAATGTCTCCAAAGAGAACTTATTACAATAAATATGGCTTAAGGCCATCTAATAACGATAACAACGGAAGGATTGGAAGATAAGTGAGTCCATCAATTCCAACGGCATCACTGAGAATAGAACCACGATCCTAAGGCATCTTACTCATTGTCTGAAAAGTCTGCAACATGAATGTTGCAGCCCAAAAACGGGTCAGCACATCGAATAGGCTGGCAAAGTAACACATAGAGAGTAATGAAAGAATAAAGCTATACTAGATGCATATATGGCTGGTGGAAAGCTCTATGGTTACAGTTTTGCATAAAGCCAATTTTTCCCTACTTCAAAGGAATAAATTTATTTAACTATCACTGAAGGGTTCGTGTCGGACACAGACATGCACTGCATCAGGTTATCTTGACAAGGCTAACGAAATGGTTTTGGGCCTTGTGGCAAAGAAGGTTGGGTGTTGGGGTATGAGATACCTTCCCAACCGACAGGAGTCGTATGGAGATACGATTAGCAAGGAGTTGCTTACCGGATATGTATCTTGGCTAGAAGTGATGCTAAAGTTCACTAGTCGCATGTGCTAGTTGGATCCTGAATCATTGAGAGTTTGTGGAGGGATGCCGACTTCAGTGGGAGTATTTCTGTTTAAGGCTAGAATTACTCTACAAAAACACATTGCTTAGTGATTGCATATTTCTGTTGTAGATCAATGGCACCACCTGTGCAACCCAACTTTGCATTGAAATCAATTCTGGAAAAGGTTGAACTGAATGGAACAAACTTTACTACCTAGTACAAAAATTTGAGAATTGTTCTCAAGCTTGACAAGTCCTAGAGGATCCACTTCCAGAGGAACCTGCCGATAATGCTAATGCCACAACTAGGAATGCCTACCAGAAACTCGTTGATGAATCAAACGAGATCAGCTGCCTCATGCTGTCTTGTATGGAGCCTGACTTGTAGTAGCATTTTGAAGATGTTGGGGCTTTCAATATGATCGAGAGTCTCAAGAGCATGTTTCAGGTGCAGGCTAGGACCAAAAGATTCAACGTCTGGCGATCCTTGATGGATTGTAAGCTAAAGGAAGGTGACCCACTGAGCCCACATGTGATCAAGATGATCGGATAGGTGCAATCTTTGGATCAGTTGGGCTTCCTGCTCTTGGATGAGCTGTCTACTGAAGCGGTTTTGGGTTCTCTTCCGCTTAGTTATGGGACATTCATCTCAAACTATCATATGCACGACATGGATAATAAGCTCACTGAATTGCATGGGATGCTCAAGGTGGCAGAGTAGGATATAAAGAAAGGAACGCATGAAGTGTTGATGGTGCAGAACTCAGGCAAGTTCAAGAAGAGTTGGTCCTAGAAGAAGGCTAAGGCAAACGGCACGGAGATGATAACCTCCGCCACTGCACCAAAGTTAGGACCAGACTCAAAGACCATTTGCTATCATTGCAAGGAAACTGGTCATTGGAAGAGGAATTGTAGCAAGTGGCTTGCTGAGCATGGCAAGAAGGCCGGAAATGTTGCTTCAAGCAAAGGTACACATGTTACATATGTTATTGACATTTACCTTGCTGACATACCTAGTTGCTCTGGGGTATTTGATACCGGATCGGTTGTTCATATTTGCATCTCGATGCAGGGATTGGTAAGAACTAGGCATGTGGCACAAGGGTAGATTGACATCAGGGTCGGCGACAAAGCAAGAGTTGCTCCGTTGGAGGTCGGCAAGATGCAACTCCAGCTTCCTTCTAGATTTATTTTGGAGTTAAATAATTGTTATTACATTTTTGCACTTATAGGAACATTATTTCTACCTCATGCTTGATGAGTCAGGGTTATGAATTCAATTTAAAGGACAGTGGTTTTTCATTTTATTTGAATGGTATGTTCCACGGTCATGCACCCATTGTTCAGGCTATTTATATTGAATCTGGAACAGGAACCGGTCTATAATGTGAATGTCAAGAGGCATAAGCCTAATGAAATAAATCTGACATACTTCTAGCATTGCCGGCTTGGACATATTAGTCTGAAACACATGAAGAAGCTCCATGATGATGGGCTCCTAACTTCATTCGACTTTGGGTCATTCAAGACATGTGAATCATGCTTGCTTGGCAAGATGAATAAGTCTCCTTTCGTAAAGAGTTGCGAGAGAGCGTCCAAGCTGTTGGAGCTTATACACAATGATGTGTGTGGTCCAATGAGCACAACTTCCTGAGGTGGCTATGAGTACTTCGTGACTTTTACCAAAGACTTGAGTAGATATGGATATATCTATTTTATGACGCATAAGTCGGAAACTTTTGAGAAGTTCAAAGAGTTTCAGAACGAGGTTGAGATTCAGCTCCGCAAGACTATAAAGCTTCTATGATCTGATCGTGGAGGTGAGTACATGAGCCAGGAGTTTGATGATCATCTGAAAGCCGAGGTATAATACCTTAGCTCACACCCCCGGGTATGCCACAGAGAAACGACGTGTCAAAACGGAGGATAGGACCTTGTTTGACATGGTCCAGTCTATGATGAGCAAATCATATTTACCCTTGTCATTTTGGGAATACGCTCTACAAATTGCAGCTTTCACACTTAACAGGGTACCATCAAAATCCGTGGACAAGACACCACATGAGATGTGGACCAGGCAGAGTCCCAGTTTGTCTTTTCTAAAGATTTGGGGTTGTGAAGCATTTGTCAAGCGACTTATGTCAGACAAGCTTATACCCAAGTTGAATAAATGCATAATTTTTTGACTGAGAAATAGTAGGAGAGGCTCCTACTATGCTATCTTAATATATAATAAGTATTTACATGGCTGGGAAGAAATTCCGCAAAAAGGAAAAAACAAGAAGAGTCTAAAGTGAATTTACAAAAGAAGTGATATAATCACTGAGATCAGGGGACACTCTGTATCTAAGCCAGGTAAGATCAGCCTTAGTTCTCTCAAGCCAAGCTCTATATGAAGGACTGATCTGATTGAAGATGAAGTTATTTCTCTCCTTCCAAATATTCCAAGCAGTAATGGTGAAGATTTCAAAAAAAAAGTCTGCAGAATAAATTTCCTTTGCCCTGATTGTGGCCTAAATCCGTGAGATGCCCGAGTCGGATAAATGCATATTCATGGGATATCCTAGGGAAAACTTGGGATATAGCTTCAACAACTGGGAAGAGAACAAAGTGTTTGTTGCTTGGAACGGGGTTTTCCTTGAGAAAGAGTTTCTTAGTTGGGAGGCTAGTGGGAGGACGGTCCGACTCGAAGAAATTCAAGGACCACTCAGGGATGGCTCGGCTCGTGATGAGATCATACCGGAGTCAGTCAGGGAACTCCTAGTGGAAGCGGCACCGGAACCACGGAGGTCGGAAAGATTGCGCAGAGTGTGTGATGTATTGTTGCTAATAAGCGACGAGCCAAGCATGTATGCGGAAGCAATGGTGAGCCGAGATTCTGAGGCATGGCTAGAGGCCATGAGATCTGAGTTAAAATCCATGGATGAGAATCAAGTCTGGGACTTGGTTGATCTGCTGCGTGTCATAACAACCATTGGTTGCAAATGGGTCTTTAAGAAGAAAACTGATGTGGATGAAAATGTTCAGGTCCACAAAGCTTGGCTTGTCGCAAAAGGTTATGGACAAGTTAAAGGAATTGACTACAACGAGACGTAGTCGTTGGTAGTAATGCTGAAGTCGGTAAGGATCATACTAGCTATAGCTGCATATTTCGATTACGAGGTATGGTAGATGGATGTCAAAATGGCTATCCTTCATGGAAATTTAACCGAGGACGTGTATATGATACAACCCGAGGGTTTTATCAATCCGACTAGCACTAGTAAGGTATGAAAGCTCAAGAGATCCATTTATGGGTTGAGGCAAGCATCTCGGAGTTGGTACATTCGTTTTGATGAGGTCATCAATGGACTCGGTTTCATCAAAACCGAAGAGGACACTTGTTTATACAAGTAGTTAAGTGGGAGCTCGATAGTGTTTTTGATCTTGTATGTGGATGACATACTACTGATTGAAAGTGATGTTTTGATGCCGAACTTGGTCAAGGAATCATTGAATGGAAAGTTTTCAATGAAGGACCTCGGTGAAGCAGTTTACATTTTAGGCATCAAGATCTATAGAGATAGATCAAGGAGGCTGCTCGGCTTGAGCCAGAGCACGTATATAGATAAAGTGTTGAAGCGGTTCAACATCAGCGAGGCCAAGAAAAGGGTTCTTTCCTATGTCACATGGTATAAGGCTAAGTGAGAATCAGAGTCCTTCGACATCTGATGGGCGAAGCAAGACGAGTCAGATTCCGTATGCCTCGGCAATCAGATCCATCATGTATGAGATGATATGTACACGGCCTGATGTTGCCTTTGCAATAATACTAACAAGTAGATACCAGGCAAACCTAGGTGAGAGTCACTAGGCAGCGGTAAAGAATATTGAAGTACCTAAAACGGCCTAAAGAGATGTTCCTAGTTTATGGAGGTGAGGAAGTGCTCGTCATAAGGGGTTACACCAAGGCTAGTTTCGAAACCGACAGAGATGATTGTCGATGACAGTCCGGACTCGTGTACGTCATGAATGGAGGAGCAATGAGATAGATGAGTTCCAAGCAAGATACGATGGCCCATCCTACCACAGAAGCTGAATACATTGCGGCTTGTGAAGCTACAAAGGAAGGTGTTTGGATCCGGAACTTTCTGGACGATCTTGGTATTTTCCCAGCCTTGGTAAAACTGTTGGATCTTTATTGTGATAATTCTAGTGCCATTGCACAAGCCAAGGAGCTGAGGAATCACCACAAGACCAGACAAATAGATCGGAAATATCACCTGAAACGAAAGATCGTAAACAGTGGTGATGTAGAGTTATGCAAAATTTACACGGATGCAAATCTTGCAGATCCGTTGTCTAAGCCGCTTCCACAACACAAGCATGAGGGGCACGTTAGAGATATGGGCATTCGATGTCTATTTGATTGACTCTAGTGCAAGTGGGAGACCATTGGAGATATGCCCTAGAGTCAATCATGTATGATGATATTTCCTATGTGTTTATGGATAAAGATAGTCCTTGAACATTATCAATTATGTGTATCAGCAAGTACGTGACTTGTTTGTGGGACTATGCATCGTATAATGACTAGCCTAAATGGTAGTGTGGACGCGCAACCGACTAGACTAGCATATGATACGGTCAATGGCTTGGTCTCACTAGCCATGTAGCATTGGATGCTAACCGGATAATATGGACTCGGAAGGATCTGGTCGGGTTCGACGTAGTCCGATCTGAGTCAAGATAAGGTCCAAGTCGGATAGACCCAACTATGAGACGCAACGATATATCATCTGTGAGTCTCTAGTACAACATACGTTCTATGTCCTAAGAATGGAGCTGGCGCATGTACTTGGGATGGTGACAGACCTGATTTGGGCCAACCAAATGCTACTTTGTGACGGGGTAGTTATAAAAGTAGGTTTTGGGCATGTCCAGACCCATGCTGCAAGACATGGTCGAGCAAGATGGGATTTGCCCCTCCGATCAGGAGAGATATACTCTGGGCCCCTCGTGTGATTCGACCAGGATAAGCATGGCAATGCCACAAGGATTATGAGATAATCCGGTTTGTGGTCGGCATCACTGGAACAAGAAAGTGGTCGGGCTAGCACAAGGATGACAGACTCTCCTGAGCCCGATAACATATATCATGTGGCAAAAGGAACAGAAGTGTGATGTATAGGTTTGCCAACCAGCTTCATTTTCGACTTGGTGGTCGGCACGCCTTGCTAGAGGCTGCTACCAGCCGAGCAGGTCGGAGGTGTTCCGACCTGCGACCAAGCCGATTTGAACCTAAGGCGTCACGTGCTTAAGGGAAGGAACCTGTGAGACCCGATCCGACTGCACGAGTTAGATGTAATCCTACTCAGACTCGGAACCCGGCCGAACAGATTTTGGGCTTTAGGGTCCGTGTGAGGCCCAAGTGTTGAGCCCGCGACAGATGCCTATATAAAGTGGAGGTGCGACACACTCATTTGATTCATCGCTTCGGCGCTGTCACTAGGGCTTTACACATCTACTCGCGGGTACCCCTGAGGGCCGACCCAACTTTAGTAACATGGTTCTATGGTAAAGTCAAAGTAACCGTGTGTCTAAAATACCAAGAGGGGGGGTCCAAGGAATCACCCTTGATAGAATCCACTTGATGTAATCGTCAAGGTGAACTAGGAGGAATCACCCTCAAGGTTCACGCTTGAGGTGTTCCACGACTGAGTCGTATCAGCAGTGGTGAAGGAGGAATCACCATCGATGTAGCTACACTACAGAGTTATCATCAGGAGTGCATTACGAGGTATCACCCTTGGCACTCGATTGTAGCTCTGCAGAGTCGAACAACTAAAGGGAGTGTGGTGATGTGTTGGGCCCTGGACGTCGATCACGTTGATCGAGTCACCTAGTAATCCAGTGGGGGCAACAAGGACAAGGTGAGGGGTCACTGATGGATCACTATCCAACCTATACTAAGAAGTTTAGGATTAGTAGGTAAGGTACAAGAGCAGGTTACAAAAGGCTATGCATTAGAATAAGAGCAATCGAGTACAGTACCAAAATCTAATGCAAGCATGACAGAGAATGGAATGGGTGATATCAGAATGATCAAGGGGGTTTGCTTGCCTGGAAGCTCTATTGAGAAGGAAAGGTCGTCGTCAATGTATTTGAACACAGTAGCATCGACAGTGGTCTCGGGGTCTACCGAAGGGAAGAGGGGGAAGAAACAATAAATATAAAGCAAACAAAGCATCACAAAGCTAAACATGGCAACGCTATGCTAGGGGTTACCTAACGCAGTGCTAGGTGATACAGACGAAGAGGGAAAACAAGCGGGAATGTTTTCCCAGCGTTTGGCATTTTCGGACAGATGAATCAGAGGGGACAGATCCATGTTCGCTATTCTAGGGGCACGTGACAGATGAATGGATAACATATTCGGATTCGTCATATTTTTCTAATCGTTTTTCATATATAAAACTTTTTCATCAGAGCTACAGTTGAAATTAAATGAATTTCCAAAGTTTAAACAATATTATGAAATTACTAGGTTATTATTAATTCGATTAAATAGGAAAAGGCTACGTGTACCCAACTGTGGGATACCACAATGGCTTACATGTCGGACCAGAGGGCTAGGTTGACCAAGTAACCATTTGACTAGTCAGCAGGGGGTACTGTTCAGCGGGGCCCAGGCATCATTAACTGTAGTTGAATTGATTTTGATTATTTAGTTTAATCACCAGGGGACACACATATCATAGGGTAGAAACTAATTACCTAAATGCTAATTAGTTGCTAAGCTAATTAGCAAAGGACCGGCCACACACACACAACACACACGTACACACACACAACACACACGTACACACACACATGCACACACGGCCATGGCCGCAAGCAGCAGCGACTATGGCTAAGCAGCGCCAACCGCAAGCAAAAGAAGGAGCACGCCGGCCTAAGCAGCAGCAGCTAGCAGCAAATATGCAGGGCAGCAGCAGAATGGAGCACAACATTGAGCGGGAGCAACAGAAGGAGCATCAGCGGCAGCACAACAGCAGTACAGGTGACAACGGCAACACACAGCAGGGCAGCGAGCATCAGCGACACAAGTAGTAGGAAGGGCCGCAGGCATGGCCAAGCTGCCGCCAGAGGCGAGGCGGGGCGCGCAGGAGGCAGTGGGCGCGCGGAGCCGAGCTCCCTGTCATGGCGGCCAACATGTGGGGCAGTCAAATGACAATGAGTTTGAGGGGAAATAAAAGGGGAACGGGGAGATTAGCTCACACCGAGCCTGTAGGTGAGCAAAGTGGGCTCGGGGAGGTTCCGGTGAGGCCGAATCGAAGACGGCGAGCGATGGGGCGGAGGTTGAAGATGACCTTGATCTAGTCGATATAGGGGCTCCCGGCTTGATCTGGTGGTTGTGGTCGAGGTAGTGGTTGACGATGGAGCGGATGGACGCGCATAGTAGGCGAGGGACGACGGTGGCCACGAGCTTCACGGCGGCGCAGCCATGGGCTTCTCGGATGACTGTTAAACCAAAGGGGGCAAGACGAGGGGGAGAATGAGAGGGCTAGGGTTTGCTAGGGTGTCGAGGGGTACTTGTAGGACCCCGGGGAGTGCGGCAGATGGCTGGCACATGGCCCATCCGTGGCGTGGACGGACGCACTATGTGATAGAGGCAAAGGTGTGCCTTCTTTCGATTAGATGGTGGCTATCTTTTTGGTGGAAGCCGACTTTGACGATCCGACTACGAACGTGCGAGGACGTCGCGCCTTAGCAATCACTAAACCAACTCTGAGAGGTTATTGACCACGCCGGAGCATGATCAACATGACTACGAAGGTCTGTTTCCTGCAGGCAAACGAAGAACAAGCAAGAAACTAAGATTGCAATCTGGATATTGCGAATATAAGAGGAAAGCTTTATTGATCAAGGTGGGGTTGTGTGACGCCTTTGTCTGGTCGTTGAACACAAACGAAGTACGCGAAGTTGCAGCTATGGCGAACTTTAATCTAAAAAAACCCAAAGTCTAAACGGTGCCCTAAGGGCTGTATATATGGAGGAAGAGGGGGTAATTTCGTGGCCCTTGGTGGAGGGGTCCGAAACCAACCCTATCTCTTGTTTCCCCACACATACGGACTCTAAAAATTGCCTATACTTATGTATTTCGAAATTACATGGGCCTGGCCCAATAAAAAGGTGACGCAGCACCTAGAATAGCCTCTGGACGAAATTTATGAAGTGGCATCTTGTATATTTCGTCCAAGGCTTCATGCACTCGTTATGGTGGCTTCAAAGCCCTGAAATCATCACTTGTAACTCCGTTCTTGTTCCCCTTGTCATGCCATCATCTCCATGCTTGTTCTTGCTCCAATGTTCATCCTTCTCCAAGCTAGGCCCTTCATTTGTAAGCAAATCAAATGTATCCAATTTCGGCAGCATCATATTCTCATGAACATTAGAATCATTACCAAGAAACAAAAGTACCTGATAATTTAGTTGGCGTGCGCGAGCTCTAGTAATTGGTCCAATATGTATAACAGCAGGGGCTGTGGGTGTAACAAAGGTATTGATGTCCTCATCACGGCGGGCACCCAGCCTCCTATGAACACAGAGGAGGGAGATGACCTCCTGATGGGCTGGGCCTTACTATAGTAATAGGCCTAAGTGCACAATAAGTTTTAGACTTTTCCTTTTCCTTTTTTGACATTTAAAAGAACCACTGTTTGTAATTTAAAAAAGCCACCAAAAGACTTTGCAAAATTAAGATGCTTGGGCATTCAAATATATTGCAATATTTTGTACTCACACAAAAAGTTTGGGAGGCATAGTAAATTTGAATTTTTTCCATAATAGGAAAAGTGATTAAATGGGCTAAATTGACACTCTTTTAATTGTTTTCTAGGGCATTTAGAAATTTTATAAAATGTTGGTTTTATTTTTATAATTGCTTTGGGATTACTTGCAATAACATGAACACTTTTGATTATTTTTTTGAAGAAGTTTTATTTTACTCACTAATTGAATTTTGAATTAAAATGGATTTAGGATCTTAATGACTAATAGCAAGTTAATGATGATGACTTGGTATCATTAGAGAGGAGTTACTGTAGCATGATTCTCGGGGTGTTACAACATATCTCTTTTGCTTGTACTTTGTCAAAACATTAGGGTTTTCTTTCCATTTCATGATTTGACGGGAGAGGTTTAAGATGAACATTCCGTTACATTTTCCTTGTGACATGGACAATATCGAGCACGGATCATGTCTAATTACATTGATGATCACATGTTTGACCTCACATTTGAACTTGTCACATGACGATGTGGACTTGGGGTCACCTAGAGATGATCATTTTGAATCACCTTGTGATAATAGCAGTTTAAAAGTCGTGCATACAAGGTCTTCATGATGTAGGAACCCCATTGTACATGTATTGCCCACACGCTCACGTTGCATACCTCTTTTGCTTGTACTTTGTCACACCATTGGGGTTTTATTTCCATTTCATGATTTGACGGGAGAGGTTTTCGATGAATGGACATTTACATTTTCCATGTGACATGGACAATATTGAGCATGGATCTGGTCTGATTACATTGATGATCACAAGTTTGACCTCACATTTAAACTTGCCAAGTTATGATGTGGACTCGGGGTTTATCAAGACATAATCATTTTCAATCACCTCGAATAGTAGTTTAAAAGTCATTCACACAATCGGTTTTCTATTCATTTTGATTACAAAAAATAAATAAAAGGACATAGTTTGATTCGCGGCCGTTGGATGCACGACGCATGGCCTTTGTGCTGTTGCCTCCTCACCTTCCTTGAAACTCTATGTACCTCCATATGGAGGGTCAACGGCTCCTAATGCACCTACCCTCTCACATAAGCTTCGACCACATTGAGACAAAACACGCAGAACAGTTACCACCACTCCTCCCACTTATTTGCCCCATCAGAAAACCGCCCCTTGATTTTTCATGTAGTTTCCCCATTCTCTTCATGTTCTTCACATCTTGAAGCACATGGAGCTTCATCGGATCTTTGATAATCCAAATCTTGATGATGGATTCTAGCGGGACCCTCTATGAAGCTAGGAAGGCGAAGGTTAGGCTATTCGTAATGCTCGCTAGCTAGTTTTTCATTTCTTTGGTTGAATCATATGCCCAAATCTGAACATTTCTATAATTTCTTTATCATATGTTTGGCATGCATGTCAGGGAAAAGGCCTGCATGGGCGGTCGATGAAGTTGCAGAATACAGAATCAAGCATCGTTGGTACTTGGATCCTGAGATTGATGAATGATATTTTTACACTCACTCACCGTAGTTTAAACCGAGATATTACATTTAAAAAATAGATATTTGCTTTGATATTGCTACTAATTACTAATGAATGTAAATGATTCGACAAATCCTCTCTTTGGTGTGTTTCCCTAGGAAACGGTCTAAAAAGGGAATAGATCACATGTGAACATGGAAAGGAATGGAAATGAAGAAAGAAGGAATCAACAGGAGGCATGCCAGAAGAAACAACACAAAAGACAATGTTACGTACAATCGGCACCGCTCGTATGAGTGGTTGTATGGTGTGGATTTCGAGGCAGATTTTCCACATGAACAACTTTTATAAAGGGGACCCCATCGAAATGTCAGCAAGAGAGCATCAAACGAAGCCAGAACAAAACCATCTTCATCTAGAAACCCTAGGCGCCCCCATTTCCATCTCCATAGCCACCGTCACCCCCATAGTGCTTCCTCATCTAGTTAATACTTGTAATCGTGCATCCACAAGGCATCCGTTGTAAGACATGTTAGCAACCAATCAATATTCAAGATGTGGTCTTAAATGCTTTCTTCTTACGATCTGATCTCCATGTGTGAGTAGTTTGGTAAGGTATGGGTAGAGGCATAGGCCTTGCAACCCTCTGTATTTGTTGTAGGGATGAATGGAAGGGCTTTGCATTAACATCCCATATGTGTGAAATAAAATTGTTCCATAGATGTCTCTTGTCTTGTCCGTGATCTTCATCCCTGTAGGTACATAGGATCATGGAGATCAAGCCACGTTAAGGCTAGGAGCAAGGAGAATGTGAAGTGTTATATAGAACACTGGTGATAGTAAGGTTCCATACAGTAACACAGATACAATCCTTGGGGCTTCATGAGGTGTAGTCATTAAACACCCGAACCTCTTGTCTGATTTCATTATCTTAATTACTGAGGCAATCTCGCGCGATGATAACCCACAAGTATAGAGGATCACAACAGTTTTCGAGGGTCGATTATTCAACCCAAATTTATTGATTCGACACAAGGGGAGCCAAAGAACATTCTCAAGTATTAGCAGTTGAGTTGTCAATTCAACCACACCTGGATAACTTAATATGTGCAGCAAAGTATTTAGTAGCAAAGTAATATGGAAGTAACGGTAACGGTATCAAAAGTAATAGTAGCAGTTTTGTAGTAATCGTAACAATGGCAATGGTAAAGTAACTAAGCAAAGAGAAATATGTGAAAAGCTCGTAGGCATTGGATCAGTGATGGATAATTATGTGGGATGCAATTCCTCATGCAAAAGTTATAACATAGGGTCACACAGAACTAGCTCCAGTTCATCAATGTAATGTAGGCATGTATTCCGAATATAGTCATACGTGCTTATGCAAAAGAACTTGCATGACATCTTTTGTCCTACCCTCCCGTGGCAGCGGGGTCCTATTGGAAACAAAGGGATATTAAGGCATCCTTTTAACAGAGTACCGGACCAAAGCATTAACACTTAGTTAATACATGAACTTCTCAAACTACGGTCATCACTGGGAGTGGTCCTGATTATTGTCACTTCGGGGTTACCGGGTCATAACACTTAGTTGGTGACTATATACTTGCAAGATAGGATCAAGAACTCGCATATATTCATGAAAACATAATAGGTTCAGATCTGAAATCATGGCACTCGGGCCCTAGTGACAAGCATTAAGCATAGCAAAGTCATAGCAACATCAATCTTAGAACATAATGGATACTAGGGATCAAATCCTAACAAAACTAACTCGATTACATGGTAAATCTCATCCAACCCATCACTGTCCACCAAGCCTACAATGGAATTACTCACGCACGGCGTTGAGCATCATGACATTGGTGATGGAGGATGGTTGATGATGACGACGACAACGGATTCCCCTCTCCAGAGTCCCGAACGGACTCCAGGTTAGCCCTCCCGAGAGAGATTAGGGCTTGGCAGCGGCTCTGTATCGTAAAACGCGATGAATCCTTCTCTCTAGTTTTTTTCTCCCCAAACATGGATATATAGAGTTGGAGTTGAGCTCGGTGGAGCACCAGGGGGGCCACGAGGCGGGTGGCGTGCCCAGGGGGGTAGGGCGCGCTCCCCACCCTCATGGACAGGGTGTGGGCCCCCTGGCCTTGATTCTTTCGCCAGTATTTTTTATTAATTCCAAAAATATTCTCCGTGAAGTTTCAGGTCATTCGAGAACTTTTATTTCTGCACAAAAATAACACCATGGCAATTTTGCTGAAAACAACGTCAGTCAGGGTTTGTTCCATTCAAATCATGCAAGTTAGAGTCCAAAACAAGGGCAAAAGTGTTTGGAAAAGTAGATACGATGGAGACGTATCACGCGACAGATAGGGCCTATGGTTGGACAACTAATTCTTGATGCAAGACTCGTGCCAATCAAGATATTATTTCGACACATCCCCCACTTCGGTTCGTAACAAGCACATCTCGATGGGTGACTTCCAGCGCACAAACTAAGATCATATCTGGTCTCAACACAAATACATGGTGGTAAGCATTAAGACCTCATACACATACCTCTTCTTATTATAAGTGTTTGAATCACTATTTGCTTCAATGATCCGGTTAAAAGCGAGAGGTGATCATTTAACAAAAGCTTATAGAGACCATCGCTTCAAGGGAATCTTCCTCTCGTGGGTTCAATAACCCAAGGTCGCCTCTAGGGAAATAGGTGCGGGATACTCTTTTCTGTTCCATTACCGGATCATAAAAGGAGGCATCAGAGGTACATTTATGTTCTAATCTTTCAGGATTTCTTCCTAGTTTTGTGTTGCGTATCTCATAATTTTGGCCATGGGAAACATGGATGATGATTAGGTTCTCCTGATTAGGAATATAATGTACCAAATCTGAATTGCTATGTGTTTTTTAGTAAAATGTTATTTATTGTCATCCCAGTAGTATGATCGTTCCCCTAAAGTTCTTTGAATAGTGTATGCTATGAAGAAGGTTCAGTTAGATGTGGAATATGGTCCTGCAAACGATGTAGTCATGTTTACTCTCAAGAGCGGCCTATTTCCACCTGCATTTGCTATTGCATATGCTCTCCATCAGACTTTATGTCATTGGGACTTCAAGATTTTTGTTCATGAAATCAAGGTTGTTCTTCTGGTGAAATTCAAGTACCAATTAGATGTTTCCTTGATTCATGGTTGCGTCCACAAGTTAGCAGAAGGCACCGAAGCTGAAGCACTAATAATGGCAACCAAACTTTCACAGCTGACGCCATGTACCCCTAGAACTATACGACATCACCAGGACTGTCATAATGACTATTCCTCGTAATTCTTTTGAGGATGAGGACAACGAAGATGATGAAGGTGGTGTGGGAGGTTCTCTTGTACGGGCTGGTGATGTTGGAGGCTTTGGTGTTGGAGTTTCCATTGCAGCTGCTTGAATCTTAGGAATTATGCCTCCTCTTTTATGGAACTAGTGATGTACAAGACTATGTTTTATGTATGTTGTTGTCTGCCATATCTGAAGTGGCAAGATATGCAACCGAACTTTTGTGATGTTTTAAGTGCGAGAATATGTGAACTTATGTGAAGCATTAAGCGCCACTACATGTGTGCACATTTACATGCTTAATGGAACTTCTTATGTATGCCTAATTATATTAGAGAAAATTTAGTTTTTGTTGCTATTAATTTGTTTGCCAATTTTTCTTATCCCACTCTAAAATTTGACATTTCACTCTTGCCACTCTAGCTTTTGACAACGTATCACAATTGCCATTTTATGGTAAAAGGAAAAAAATATTAATTTCACTTTTACCACTATTAGCTTTTGACAATGTATTTTATGAGGACATGACTACCTTGGATACGACCAAAAATATTGCATACATGTATATTTGTGAGGTGATTTCTAATGTAAACTATGCAATAATTTACTTATGTCATCCAGGACAAAAATACTTCACAAACTTTTGTGCCATGTCTAATTGCAGATGTACGGGACATTTGTACAATCCACATATGAAGATATGGGAGAAGGAGATGTTTACTTGCTATTCGAAAAGTTTCCTTACGTCACTTTTGGCCCAAGAGAAGATAGAGTCCAAGTCTCTCACGTTCTGCACTCAGATTCGGACTGCACAGACATACCTGACTCAAAACATCAATAACTTTTTCATCCCGACTCCGAATTGGGTGCTTTTTTTTGTTGGAAAATATATTTCGTGCACTTTCCAACCCAATTGGATTCACCTTCAAATTCGTCCAAAGCGTTGAGTTATGGACGAAACAATCTGACACTACAGCAGAATCCGAGTGAAACTACAAGTCCAAAGGTGTTACGTCACCTCCACTTGGGCCCATTGGCCTTGTACGACCTAGGGTTAGTTTTAGGCTGCCTTGGGACGTCCTCCCACCTCCTTGGTCGCCACCCCTTGCCTGTATAAGTAGATCCATCTAGTAGCTTTTCCCTTGGGTTTTGTTTAGATTAAAGTTCGCCATAGCTGCAACTTCGCGTACTTCATTTGTGTTCAACCACCAAACAAAGACGCCACAGAACCCCATCTTGATCTATAAAGCTTTCATCTTATATTCACAATATCCAGATTGCAATCTCAGTTTCTTGTTTGTTCTTCGTTTGCTCATAGGAAATAGACCTTCGTGGCCAGGTTGATTGTGCTCCGGCGTGGTCAATAACCTCTCGGATTTGGTTTAGCGATTGCTAAGGCGCAACGTCCTCGCATGTTCGTAGTCGGATCGTCAAAGTCGACTTCCACCAAAATGATAACCACCATCTCATTGAAAGACGGGACACCTTTGCCTCCATCAGTATCACAATTGCCACTCTAATTTTTTTTGCCATGGAATGTCAATTGTGATACATTGTCAAAACCTAAGAGTGGAAAAAGTAAAATGTCAAATTTGAGTGGCATAAGTAAAATTGGCAAAACCTAGAGTGGCAGCAAAGTTTTCCCATTATATTATGTAGTGTATATATGAATTAGGACGGCACTGCCATATGGTTCTCTAAATGTAGTGCCAATGCCATATGGTTCAATAAATGTAATGCCTAAACACAAAAAAAAATCATTCACTCATTTTTTGAGCTATATTGTAGCTCCAATTCCTTCACTGACAAATGGGCCATAGAACCATAAGCCCAATGACATGTGTGCCATGACATGTGTGCCAAGTCCATATGAACAGTCCGGACCAGTCTGCTGCATCGACAGGGTGGCGGGATCTCCGTGGTGCTTCGGCGGTGCGGCGGGACCTCCGTGCTGGTTTGGCGGGGCGACGGGACATGTCGGCTGCTTTCACGGCTAAGAGGGACATCTCTCGTGCTTAGGCTACCAGGCTCGCCTCTCCCTGGTGGTAATCTCTCGATCGAGAACTCAATCTGGCCATGGCAGATGCAAGAGAACGATGTTGAATGACTTGTTTGCTTTTGTGGATGAGGAGTTGAGGAAGGAATGTGCAGTCATCTTGGCATAGTAAAGTATTTATAGCCGAGCACTAATACCCTCCTAAGTGGGAAACGGTTTAGGTTGTGATCGGTGTGAACAGGTTTGCAATTAAATACTATATCGGTGTGATCAGTGTGAATAGGGTAGTAATTTGGAATGTGATGAGACACAAGCTCAAAATTTATTGACGGTTCTAGTTTCGAAGTGCGGCACTATTCCCGGATGCCGTAACGTGGGCACTTGTTCTCGGCCGTGGTGTAGCTGTTTTGTATAATATGCCATGGTACTTATTTTTCTATTGCTGTGTAGGTGCAATAATTGGCACAGTTGAATACATATCTTATGGTTATTGGGGCGTTCGACAGGAATAGCCTCGTGGCGAGCTATAGACTAGTCTTTTTTTCACACGCATTACATCGACACATATCATCTCTCTCCCTCTTTCCCACGCACACACCTAGTCTCTCGGGACTGCTCACATGCACCATCTCTAGCTCCCTAGTTCGATGCCACCCACATACACTTGTACTCTGGGTTTACAATGAAGAGAAGAGGTGCATGCATGCACTCGTCCTCTCTCTCACACGCATCTGTAGCTACGAATTGTAGTGTTCTCAACCATCCGATTGGCTCTATTAAAATGTGGAAACTAAGCTGGAGGCGCGAGGTTTTCGTTAATGTGTGGGCCGCACACGGCACAAACACGACACGAAGCTTCGTCTGCCTGGTGCGCAGTCGGGTGAGTACTACTAGTAGTAGTATTACTTTGATGCGTGACGTCAACTCGCACAAGGATGCAACACTTCCTGAACAAACTAGCATATAAGCTGCTTATACTTCTTACCCAAAGGATCTTTATATCCAACAGACACAAAATATCTGTTCGACTGTTGGAAATTACTTTAACTACTGATCTGATGTCGAAGTAATTGCCGCATCGCCCCCAAAACCCACCTTCTCTTAAGCTAAAGTAGACCGAGCTAACCCCTATATTAGAATATTACTAAGATAAGCAGAAGGCACTTTAGAATCATTTAGGAGGTGAGCTTGTCAATCTGAATGTCGAGGGACACCATCCTCGACAACCCAGCCCCGGCCAGCAGCTTGGGCGGAACTATGTAGAAGGTCAGCTCCCTCACGTCTATGTCGTCGAGATCCTTGCTACTTGTCACCTTGATTTACACCTTGACGGTGTCGGTCCTGCCTTTGGGCTCCCCCGGCGGGCCGTTCGCCCACAGCTTGGCCGCGTAGTGCGGCAGTGCGGACGCCCCTGCTCTGATGCAGATGACCGACACGGCGATAGGCGCGCCGATGTCGAGCATGCCGCCGACCAAGAAAAATGCGCGGCCGTCCTCCTCCGCGAACAGCAAGAGCCATGGCTCTGACACTGGCACTTGAAGCTAGAGCACCTCGCTGTACTGGATCCTATGCACGGCCATGGGATGCACAGTGCTGATGTGGTGGCAGAGCACCGACAGCGGGCCTTCGTAGCCGTAGACAAGCACGGGGCATTTGTAGGGCGCGAGCGGACACATGCTCTGGTGATCAGCGAGCTAGTGGTAAGTGACGTAGATCCTACAGCCTTCGTGTGGGCACTCCCCCCTCACCGAGGAGAGGACGACCTCCATCGCCGTGTTCCGCATGTTGAAGCCGCCGCCACGCTCGCACTTCTGTACTGCCGCTGGCTCCCGGGGCGCTCGCCGCGGCAGTCCGTGCAGGCCAGGTGCGCCCCCTTGCACTGCACAAATCAATCGAACATCACATCAATCAAGAAACCTGTTGTCGGTGTCAAAACCGGTGGATCTCGAGTAGGGGGTTCCGAACTGTGCGTCTAAGGCTAATGGTAACAGGAGACGAGAGACACAATGTTTACCCAGGTTCGGGCCCTCTCTAGGGAGGTAATACCCCACTTCCTACTTGATTGATCTTGACGAATATGAGTATTACAAGAGTTGATCTACCACGAGATCGTAATGGCTAAACCCTAGAAGTCTAGCCTATGAGGTTATGATTGCTGTGTCTAAACCCTAGAAGTCTAAACCCTCCGGTTTATATATAAACCTGGGGGGGGGATAAAGGAATCTACATACCCGAATCGCCAAGCTTGCCTTCCATGCAAAGGAGAGTCCCTATCCGAACACGGGACGAAGTCTTCTATATTGTATCTTCATAGTCCAACAGTACAGACCAAGTATATGGTCCGGCTGTCCAAGGACCCCTTAGTCCAGGACTCCCTCAGTAGCCCCAGAACTACGCTTCAATGACGATGAGTCAAGCATGCAGATTGTCTTCAGCATTGCAAGGCGGGTTCCTTCTCCAAATACTCCAACATAGCCTTCCGAACATAGAAAATATGTCTGGCTTTGCAAAACAAGTACCACACACAACCGTAGAGAGTATAATATTTCACGAGTCCAATCCGCTGACAGCTTTTTGTAGTGTGACATCATGCCACTGCCCGGTCATTATTCGAACCGTTTTTAGCCTGTTGCTCCGTATTTCGAGGTGCGGTTTCATTGGCACGGCTTGTCAAAGTAGAGATCGTGTCCCCTTATCATAGGATTGTCATCAATACGGGCATGGGTAACCCAACCGTGTCATCTGCACGACGCTTGGGGAATATGTGAATTTTAAGGCGAGCAGGGAGGCACAACTTTTACTGCCTTTATAATGGGATAAGGATTCATCCTTGTTCACCCATGCCTTCTCTTTCCTCTGCCCATCCATTCACAAGCTCCGACGCCCAAGCTCTCGCCTTCTCCGCCCAAAAAAGCACTCCAATCATGTCCTGAACCGGAGCAGGAGGCAAGTAGATGGCCTCCTCGGTCAAGAAGAAGGACATCAAGGAGCTCTGGGAGGCCGGGTACCTGGCCAAGGACATCGCTCATCGACTTCCGGCCAAGGGACAAATCGTCCCCACCCCGGAGCCCCAAGAGAGGGTGGTGTTCCTCACACACTTCATCCGCGGGCTGGGATTCCCCCTCCACCCTTTCGTCCGCGGACTGATGTACTACTACGGGCTGGACTTCCATGATTTGGCCCCCAACTCTATCCTCAACATCTCGGCATTTATTGCTGTATGCGAGGCCTTCCTCTGCATCCCACCTCACATCGGCCTATGGCTGAAGACCTTTAATGTGAAGCCGAAGGTGGTGAGCGGCCAACAAGCAGAGTGCGGAAGCACCATGGTGGGCAAGATGCCCAATGTCATCTGGCCCGAAGGCTCCTTTGTGGAGACTGTCAAACAGTGGCAGTCGGGGTGGTTCTACATCACTGAGCCGCACAACACCAATTGGGCGGCGGCACCCACGTTCCGATCCGGAGTCCCGATGCGGCTCACCTCCTGGCAAGAGAAAGCACTGGCATGGGGCTCTTAGGATGAGCTGACAGTGCTCCAGACGCGCGTCCAGAGCATGATAATCAAGAAAGCCAAGCTCGCCAACATAATCCAGGTTATGCTCGTCCGCTGGATTCTTCCATGCCAAAGCCGATATTGCTATCTGTGGGAGTTTGATCTGGCCAAGCACCAGACCCTACTAGAGCTCTTCGGCACGGCGCACGAAGACATCTGGAAGGTGCTCTTTAAGGCCAACGAGGTGCCGCCAGCCACGGATGAGGATCGTGGGCACGACCTAACTCACCCTGCTAATCCGGTAAGTTCTCTCATGTTTTTAAGGTGTACCCTTCACTTGCATATTCGACGAAGGCATCTAAGTCTCCCTATCAATTATTTCAGGACTGGATAGAGATAGCGGAGCTGATTAACTGTCCGGCTCCGCTGCCCGAAGGCCCAGAGACTCCACTCCTGACAAAGATGCTGTTTCCGGCGCCTTACGAGGTGCCGGAGAAGAAGGCCAAGAAGAAGGCTAAGGGGACCAGAAGTGGTCTCCGCCGCAAGGGCACTTCGGACGTGACGTCCGAAGACGCCGAGGCACATTCTTCCGCCGAAGATGACGAGGAAGAGGAGGAAGAAGAAGAAATCCACTCCGCCCTGTACAAAAAAAAGAAAAGGACGACCTCCACACATCCGGAGGTGGAGGAATCCAAGAAAGGGAAAGCTTCCTTTCCGTACAGATCCACAACAGCCACCGACAGCATCTCGGAGTGGAAGCCCAGGGAGAAGCCCCTGGCCGAATCGTAAGTGTTCGGACACGCATTTGTATCCGGATTCTTTACTTTATTATTTTAATGTGCTTAAATTATGCATTTACATTCCGGCTCAGTCCCACCTCGAGCGGTCCTTATCTTCAGAGGATTCGCTGGACCCAGCGGCGATGGACAGCGGGATCCTTCCGTCGGCCACCTCTCCTCGGGACCTGGATGGCGCCGAAACGTCGTCTCGAAGGATCCCTGACCCAGGAGAGAATCCGGCGGCCGTCCGGGAGGCGCTAGAGGGTGAAGCCTCGGCTGCCGGACACATGGAGGAGCGGACCCCCATGAATACTGACGATGGGGGCCGTATTCAATCGTTGACGAACACCGTACCCTTATGGGTATGGTGATTGGGAAGGTCTTGTCCGTGAAAAGCGGATTGACCGAAGCCTGCACTAGCCTTCTAACAGACTTTGAGGTAAGCAACGTAATTGGAAAAAGAATGGCATAGCATAGATAGTAGCCCCTGATGCTTTGTCCGGTGTTCGGAAAGAAAAGCCGAACAGAGGATCAAATAATTTGCGCAGGAGTCGAATATGATATGTCTATGTGAATAAGCAGGCGTTGCTGCTGGCTGCGACCGCTCACACTGCGGAAGTCTCCGGACTGAAGCAGAATATGGAGCGGGCCGAGGAGGAGCTCGGCCGCATGAAGAAGTAGCTGGAGGACATTCAAGCTATGTATTTAACCTTGTCTCAATTCAGGTGTAATGAACGATTTTTTCTGACTGAAGTGTCATAATATTTGTTTAGGGGCAACGACCGAGGCGGAGGCTCTCAAGAGGTCGCTGGCCGAGGCCAAGGATAGGGCAGCTAAGGAAAAGGCCGCGTGTGAAAAGCATGAGGCTCGGGTCAGTGAGGTCCAGCAAGAGCTCGAGGACGCCGTCAAGAAGTACGAGTCCTTGGAGCGTGATTTTAAGGATCGAGAGTCCGAACTTGCCAAGGCCCGCCAGAGTGCACAAGATGCCCGTGGTGAAGCCCGGAGTGCCCTCCAGGAAGTCCAGGCGGCCAAGAAAATTGCAGCGGGTAAGGCTTTTATAATGCCGAGCAAATATGTGAAGGAAAGGTTCCTCTTACTAACCCGGATTTGGAGTTCTCTAGGGGCGTTTGCGGATCTGCCGCACAGCGTATCAGACGCTGCAAAATTCTATCGAGCCGAAGAGGGGAGATCTCCAGAGAAGCTGTTCTGGTCTCAATACCTTGGACCAGAACATCCTGTGCCCTTTAGCGATTAGCTGAAACAACTGGTCGAGCTCCATAAGGCGGCCGAACTAGCCATGAAGGACTTAATAATCCGGCTATGGCCTGCCGAGCCCATGCCCAGCAGTTACTTCGGATTCGTGAAGTAGCTTGCCAGTGCCTGCCCACGGCTTGAAGCCATCAAGCGGTCGGTCTGTATCAAAGGCGCGCGGATGGCCTTTGCCCACGCTAAGATGCATTGGGCGAAGATGGATGCCATGAAGCCGATGACCGAGGGGCCGCCTGAGGGCAAGGAGCACCGTCGACCCAAACAATATTTTGACAGTGTCTTGGAGGGATCCCGCCTTGTGGCGGAGCAATGTGTTAAGGATATCATATTCCCATGAATACATTCATGTTATCCTGTCCTGTAATATGAAACAAGATCTTTATGTAATATAATGCTTGTTTATTTAAAATTTTACCTCCTGTGCGGCCGTTTATGAAATCTGAGAGTTGGCCAGTCGTCGGCTTCTGCCCCCACATAGATAGAACGGGGGTGTTCCGGATAAATCTAAACACTATTTACTCCAAATTTTGGTCCTTAAAGGAGGTGTTAACGCAACGAACAAGGCAATCAGACTATACGGCTTTATCACCCTCACTTAGCCATAGGATTTTGACAATGAAAATTTTGGCGCAGCCCCTGGTGTTCGGAAGTCCGAAATTGGGGCTCTATACACGCCTAATCGGATAAAAATCGATTCCTTGCATAATGTGGAAAAAATCTCTAAGCATTTGAGACCTCTCGAACAGCTGACCAGCTCTCGCCGCATCATGACAGTCAGTTTTCGGCTTTCTCTACTGAGGTTCTCGGACGGAAGAACCGAGACACAATCGCAGTAGTTGTCCCTTTACTACCCTAGCCGATATAGCGGAACATAAGGTAGTAAGCACAGGAGCCGGGCAACCCAAGTATTGACCAAAGACATGATTCAGATCCGATGCATATAATGTTATAAGTTTGGGGTGCCAAACTGTACAATAAGTGTTCGGACTTTATTGCCATGTTATGGGGTATGATGAAGCCCCTAGCGAATTAAGGCCTACGAGAGTGTACGGGTGCAATTGATAAAAAATACAAAGACAAGGAGAAACTCAAGTAATAAGATAAGGCCGCAAATATTGAGCCGCAAATTATTTTCCATTGTAATTTGATTAATACATCAAGGCATATTTGTACAAGTAATGCGATAAGGAAATAATGCTATTTGACATGCCATGACCAAGGGCGAGCTGCGTGCGGGTATTTAAAACAGGTAAAACGATCGTTAGCAGAGACCACCTGGGGGTTCCCTTGTACGTCAAAGCTCCTTGCCCACTTGGTGTATTCGTCCCGTGATCGGTCCGATGATCAGGTTATCAGAAAAGCCTCGAGGAGAGAAAAACCTGAACTGAAAAAGAAAAGGTGAAGGTATGCTGATCCATGGGCGGTTAAGCCACATTATGGACCACGGTCTAGTTGTGCCTCCGTCCATGCCCATGGTATTTTGAGTGCGTAGTTATGTACGCGCGACACAAATGTCACCGCTTGATTGGGACTGGGACAGAGGCCAAATTGCTAGTCGAGCTCTGGACGGGCTGGACTGTCCTGCTGCAGAGTAGTTCGGACTCGCTTGACGGTGTCTGGGAGCTTTACTACCGAATTGAGGTTCTGCCTAAAAAGGCTACTCTGTACTTCTGGTGCAAGGGCCGTGGTATGCTCCTCAGTACGGAGGGAGCGTTTCGTATCTCTGTTGACTGTTATGATACCGCGTGGTCCGGGCATCTTGAGCTTGAGGTAGGCGTAGTGCGGCACCACATTGAATCGAGCGAATGCGGTTCGTCCAAGTAGTGCATGATAGCCACTTAGGAAGGGGACGATATCGAAGATTAACTCTTCGCTTTGGAAATTATCTGGGGATCCAAAGACCACATCCAGTGTGATTGAGCCCGTACAGCAGGCCTCTACACCTGGTATGACACCCTTGAAGGTGGTTTTTGTGGGCTTCATCCTTGAAGGATCGATGCCCATTTTGCCCACTGTATCTTGATAGAGCAGGTTCAGGCTGCTGGCACCGTCCATGAGGAATCGCGTAAGGTGGAATCCATCAGTAATTGGGTGAAGGACCAGTGCAGCTGAACCGCCGTGACGGATACTAGTCGGATGGTCCTTGCGATCGAAGGTGATCGGACATGACGAACATGGGTTGAACTTTGGGGCGACTGGCTACATCGCGTAGACGTCCCTGAGTGCACGCTTGCGCTCCCTCTTGGGGATATGGGTGGCGTATATCATGTTCATCTTTTGACTTGGGGTGGGGGATTTCTTTGGTCCCCCTGTGTTCGGTGGTCGGGATTCCTCGTCATCGTCATTGCTTTGCGACCCTTTATCCTTATTTTTGGCATTTAACTTGCCGGCTTGTTTGACGACCCAACATTCCCTATTGTTATGATTGGCTGGTTTATCAGGAGTGCCATGGATTTGGCATGGTAAATCTAGTATGCGGTCCAGACTGAACGGTCCCGGATTATTTCTCTTAAATGGCTTCTTCCACTGACCAGACTTAGAGCCACTAAATCTGGCATTGACCATCGTGTCTCTGTGATCACCATTGCTTCGACGCTTATGTCTATTGCGTCGGGGCTTGCCATTGTTGTTTCTGGCTTCAGAAGTGCTAGGTTCGCTTGTATTGTTGTTGCTACGGGCTAGCCAGCTACCTTTGCCCGCACAAAAGCGGGTCATGAGTGCCGTAAGGGCTGACATTGACTTCAGTTTTTGTGACACCCCAAAATTTTAACCTTGCTTTAATTAATTAAAGTTTTGCCAGGAAACGTAAACTTTTATTTTATGGATTTTTCTTTTGATTTCAGAACCTTTCTTCCCTTTATTTCTATGGAGTTTTTATCTCAAGTGAAAAACTTCCCAATTTTATTGAACTCATTTGCCCTCTCAAATAAAACAATTCTTTTATCAGTGGGATTATCTATATAATCATTTTTCCCCTGAGCTTTATTTCTCTAATCTGGTTTTTCATAAGTTTAGGGTTCCATTTGCACTGCAACCCTTTGATAAATTCATTCAAAAATTCCAAAAAAAATTGGAGATGTCATGTGATGTTTTTAAAACACTTTTATGCAAAAATATATTTCATTCATTGAATATTTTGAGTTCTACACCTAACTTTCAAATCTGGTCCAGTGGGCGGTTTTGCATTACAACCTATTTAAATACTTCTTTAAAACTTCTACCAAAATTTTGGGATGTTAGTAGGAACATATTATTCCATTTTATGCAAAACTCCAGGGATGTTCTTTGAAAGATTTGGGTGAATCATCCTCATCTTCATTCTGGTGCAACTTGGTGATTTGTACTGCAACCATCTTCTAAATTGCTCCTCTACACATGAGCTTTCTCCTACTGGTAGTGCACCTTACCAAACCCTTAAGTCCAGGAGATTGGACCCATTGGGAGATTTTTGGTCCATGCTTTGATGCCATTTACCTTCTGTCCAGAACTGAAGATTTGCAAAGCTTGCACTAGATAGTTTCTTCTTTTTCCCAAATGACCTTACCACTCTCTTTTGCACCCAAAGAGACACTAGCCTGGAGAATTTGGCCACTCCAAGAAATGCCTAGGTGCCCCTGACATTATGATAGACACCTTATGGGCATGATCAATTTTGACATGATCTCTGTTTTGCACTCAGACCTTGCACCTTTGGGAAAGCTAACTTGTCCACTAAGCCTCTAGATGACTTTAGCCTAGGTCTGTTAAAACCCAACCTCACCCGAGACCTCTAGCATGCCCTGGCATTTTGTCGAGCACATCCTGTGCATTTTCTGGGTGCACCCAGAGTGCGCGTTTTGCACGTGCCGCGCCCGAGGCGCCGCGTCGCGCCCCTAGTTTTGCCCACAATGCAGAGCCGCGCCACACACTCTCCCTCTCACCAGAACACGCCAAGCAGCCACTCGCCACGTCTCCGACAAGCCAGGAGCTAGCCGCCACGGCCACCCAACAGCCCCTGCTCAGGTCGGTGCCGCCCGAGCCTCTCCCGCTCGCCACCTGCCCCTGGAGCAGCTCAGACCCATCCACAAGCGCGTCCTCTAGCTCTCGTCGCCGCCACGTCGCCCTGGCCGCTATAGAGCGGCGGTTCACCGGCGACCTTATCCTCAGCCACGGAACTGCCAAGGATGCGCTATAAATAGGACCCCGAACTCGTCCAGGCCTCAAGCAGCCTCTCTAACTCCCCCACCGATCCGCTCGTAGCACTAGGAAGACCAGAGGGGTCGTCTTCCTCAACTCCGGCAATCACAGCCGCCGCCACTGTCTCGATCACTCCGGCGCCACCAGGGCCTCCCCCTCTCCACTCTCTTCACCAGGAGCTCCCTCTCCCCCTCGTGAGTCCATCCCCCTGCTCAATTTTGATTGGGACTCGCCGCAGGAGAAAAACCACTCTGCCCGACGGCCACCGTCCGCTGCGGAGCTCGCCGCCGGCAGCTCTGTCCATCCCGGGGACCTTAACGACTACCGGAGGGACCACCTCGACCCCCTGAGCCCAAGGGTAACCTCCATTTCCAAAACGCTGCCGCCGTTTGCCGGCGAGCATTGCCGGAGTCCCGCCTCTGCTCGGGGCAGAGGAAGAGTAGGGAGAAGACCAGTCAAACCTGACCGGTGGGTCCCCCGGGCCCACTGTCAGTGACCCACCGCACCGGTCCACGTGGGTTAAGTGAAGGCGTAAAGGGCAAAGCACGTATTCGACGTATACCTGTTAGAAGCGTTTTCTTTTTATTCTGTTTTATTTTTTTAAACAGATTTTGACCACAACTTTGACTGTCCATAACTTTTTAAATATAACTCCAAATGAATTGATTCTTTTTCCTACCTTCCTTAACTTTTGTCTAGTTTATTTTAAGATTTATTTCAAAAAAAATTCAGACAACTTTTTGGTACTATTTTTGAAACTATATATTGATTCAAAAATATTTTAAATAGGATTTTTGGAGAGAGGAGAAAGCTTTCAAAAGTTTTGGAGTTCACCCTGCCTTTCCACACCTTGAAGGTAAGCATTCTGAACCCTGGCATAATATTTTGCATGCATTGTTTGACACGATCATGACACCACCTCAATATGTAGAACTCTTGGAAATTTGCATGAATGCTTATTGAAAATTTCCTTGCTGTTGGAAATGGACATGCTTGTGATAGTGATCATACTCGTATGCCTTTCGTGCCTACCGGAAGGAAAACGGGGAAGTCTCTGTCTTGGGTAGACCCGAGCTTGTCCCTAGTTCCTCGTCAAGACGAGTGTGTCCAGCATGGCATGAGGGGTATGATGAGTGGTGATTTTGTCTGTTGGATGAAATATATTCGTTATGCTAATCATGCAGGGAATACTTAAAACCTCCTGAGTCGACCATAGATCGAGTCTTGTTCCAGTGACCCCCATACTTGTTTCGTACTACCACTTGTCTCTACAATAAGTAGGGTACGGTTCAGTAAGTCGTCAACCCCTTTCTAGCACACACCGTACAGAGAGGCCATGGTGGAAGATACCGGTTGTAGCTGGTAGGCAGGCCACCTGGTCCGGGGGCATGGGTGTTTCCGGTTGAGACTGAGAGGGGAGGCCACCCCTTAGAGCACGCGATATAAATTTGACCCCATGCTACACGAGGTTGTAGCCTCGCCACTTAGAGTTTTGCTTAACAAGTGTCGTGGGTGATTCCAGACACCGGTAAGTTAAGCTGGTGTGTGCAAGTTAGGTGAGTTTTCAACTAAAAGGCCGTAGACGGAATTAGTCCTGATGGACTAAAGGAATCCGTTACTCGTGGGTAAAGAGTACACCCTCTGCAGAGATTCAACCTATTCGAATAGCCATGTCCATGGTTAAGGATTACAGTCTGGGATAGGTCAAGTGTCGGTCTTAGTGTCGGTCTTCGGAGGAGAAACTGTTAAACCAGAACTGGGATCACGACTTGAGATTTGTGATGATTATGATTATTATTTTGTTGCGGACTAACCCGTTATATTATTGGCATTATCGAATATCCCTGGGATGGTTCTACCTCCCGGATATTCACTGTGATTATTTATAAGCCCTTTATGTGGTGTCGCTGAGATGCCCGACTGTGGCATGCTTGTTATTTATTTACTTTATAAGCCCTTTATGTGGTGTCGCTGAGACGCCCGACTGTGGCATGCTTGTTATTTATTTGCTTTATAAGCCCTTTATATGGTGTCGCTGAGACGACCGACTGTGGCATGCTTGTATTTATTTACCTTATAAGCCCTTTATGTGGTGTCGCTGAGACGCCCGATTGTGGCATGCTTGTTATTTATTTTACTTATAAGCCCTTTATGTGGTGTCGCTCAGACGCCCGACTGAGGCATGTTTTTTTTTACCATCAATTCGAGATGTCGCTTCAGACATCCGAATGGTGCATTTTATTCCTACTCTGTCATTACGTACTCATTATTACATATTAATAACCCGCTTGCATGCATCAAGGATTTTATTTTTATGACTGACGTTGTGATCTAGAATATTTTTTTGAGCATGTTCATCGATTGTTATATTATACCTGTGTTCATAATGTTTGCGAGTACATTCAAAGTACTCACTGGCTTGTCCCTGGCTATTGTCTTGGCCAGATTTCTTGCGCGGAGAGGAGCGACCGTGATGACAGCCCCAGAACCTAAGCAACGGTGATAGCAGCCTCACGAAGATAGGAGTTATCCTGGTCAGCTGCTCCTGTGGGAAATGGAGTCCCATAGACGCCGATGATCCACAAACCGCTTCTGCCATCTACCACTAGAAACCATTTGTTGTACTCACAGACCAGAAGGGTCTTGTACTGCATATTTTGTATTTCGCTTGGAATTTCTGTATCAAGTTGGTGCCTCAATAGCTAACAGTAATCCTGGGGCTGGTGAGCACAAGGGCCATTTTCTGGAAATTAATACCCGGAAAACCGGTCGTCACAGTTTTTCCTGGCCGAGGTGTCTGGCCAGCCATTCGTCGCGGATGCTGTGCTTAAAGGCCGCTAGGGCTTCGGCGTCTGGACAGTAGACGATCTGGTTCTTTTTAGTTAAGAACCTAGTCCAGAATTTCCTGGCTGACTCTCAGGGCTATTGGATTATGCGACTTAAGTCATCGACATCCGGAGGTCGGACATATGTGCCTTGGAAGTTGTCAAGGAAGGCGCCCTCCAAGTCCTACCAACTGCCAATGGAGTTTTCGGGAAGACTGTTCATCCAGTACCTAGCTGGTCCCTTGGGTTTGAGGGGAGGTATTTGATGGCGTGGAGATCATCACCGCGGGCCATATGAATATGGAGAAGAAAGTCTTCAATCCATACCGCGGGGTTTGTTGTGCCATCATAGGATTCGATGTTCACAGGTTTAAACCCTTCTAGGAAATCATGTCCCATTACTTCGCCAGTGAAGCAAAGGAGGTATGCGGCGCCTCTACATCGGGCCAAGTCGTGATGTAGCTCGGATGGAGTTCGTCTGCGGTTTTCGGCCTAGGCGTGATTATGTTTGTCACGTTCAACCGGATGGTCATCGTCGCGCATCGGGGCACGCCCCCGTGATCCATAGATTGATCTTGTCTAACCTGCTCTGTTTTCCAAGTCGCGCTGCAGGTCATGTGTATATCCCCAAGCTGTTGTATCTCTGTTTGTTCGGCGAGGCAGTGCGGGCTGGTGTTCGGCTCGAGGTGCCGCTTTGTACCGGCCACGTGGTGGTCGGTCAACCACATTGTACCTTGGTAGGACGGGCTCCAGTGCCTCGTCATCGAACTATGGTAATAGTTTGTGCTTCGGGTAGCTTTTGGTTGGGCGCTCGAGGCCATACTCCTCAGCTGCCAGGACATAAGTCCATCTTTCATTGAGCAGATCTTGATCAGCTTGAAGCTGCTGCTACTTCTTTTTTAGGCTCCTTGCAGTGGAAATTAGCTGACGCTTAAAGCGTTCCTGTTCGGCGGGCTCCTCAGGCACGATGAAATCTTCGTCCCTGAGGCTCACCTCGTCCTCAGAGAGCGGAATGTAGTTGCTATCCTCCGAGTCTTTGTTCGTGGCCTGTTTGCCAGGGCTGACTCGCCCATCCTCCCGTTCCTTTTTCTTGGAGGTTGGCTCAACGGGGTCTTCATTGTCTTCGACATTGTCCGGAGTGTTATTTTCTCATGTGATGGTATTGCTATTTTTACTACGGCGGGCTTAGAGCGGTGCTACTGACATCGGTGCTTTGGCTGTATCTCAGGAGGTTTATCCTCGACTGGATTTTCATTATCACTGTTGTTTTCTTTGGGTGTATCCACCATGTATATGTCATACGAGGAGGTGGCTGTCCAACGCCCTATAGGCAGTGGTTCCTTCTCCTCTCCGGCATCGTCGTCCATACTTGTCACACCCAATACGCGACCCTATCCAAAAGGAACTCGAAGGTCCCACCAAGGATAGACCCGCATATTGAAACACTTTTGCAAGGTGGATATCATTACATCAACATTACATAATAGATGGGGATACATACAAAGGGCAAACAATGCCACACGAATACAACATCACAATACATAAGAGCATCATCCGACTACGGATGAAACACAAATAGAAACTCAAACAACATCCACCCTGCTAGCCCAGGCTGCCGACCTGGAACCTATCCCCTGATCGAAGAAGCAGAAGAAGAACTCCAAGACAAGCAAACATCGCTCTCGCGCCATGATCATCGCAAAACCTGTACCTGCAATTGTTGTTGTAGAATCTGTGAGCCACGAGGACTCAGCAATCCCATTACCATGGGTATCAAGACTAGCAAAGCTTAAAGGGAAAGGAAGGGGTAAAGTGGTGAGGCTGCAGCAGCGACTAAGCATATATGGTGGCTAACATACGCAAATAAGAGCGAAAATAGAGCAAAAGGAACGGTCGTCAACTAGTAATGATCAAGAAGTGATCCTGAATTCCGCCGAGAAGCATAACCCAGAAACCGTGTTCACTTCCCGGACTCCGCCGAGAAGAGACCATCACGGCTACACATGCGGTTGATGCGTTTTAATTCGTATCTGGGGTCAAGTTATCTACAACCGGACATTAACAAATTCCCATCTGCCTATAACCGCAGGCACGGCTTTCGAAAGATTATACCCTGCAGGGGTGTCCCAACTTAGCCCATGATAAGCTCTCGCGATCAACGAAGGATATACCTTCTCCCAGGAAGACCCGATCAGACTCGAAATCCCGGTTTACAAGACATTTCGATAATGGTAAAACAAGAGCAGCAAAACCGCCCGATGCGCCGACAATCCTGATAGGAGCTGCACATATCTCGTTCTCAGGGCAACACCGGATGAGACTAGCTACGAGTAAAACCAACCCTCAAGTTGCCCCGAGGTGGCCCCACAGGCAGCTCAGTTCGGACCAACACTTAGACAAGCACTGGCCCCGGGGGGCTAAAATAAAGATGACCCTCGGGTTGGCCGACCCAAGGGAAAGGTATAGGTGGTGGTGAGGCAAATGGTAAAACCAAGGTTGGGCCTTGCTGGAGGAGTTTTATTCAAAGCGAACTGTCAGGGGGGTCCCATAAATCACCCAACCGCGTAAGGAACGCAAAATCCGGGAACATAACACCGGTATGACGGAAACTAGGGCGGCAAGAGTGGACCAAAACACCAGGCATACGGCCGAGTCTTCCACCCTTTACCAAGTATATAGATGCATTAATAAAATAAGAGATATTGTGATATCCCAACAAAATCCTGTCCACCATGGAGCAATCTTCAACTTCACCTGCAACTAGCAACACTATAAGAGGGGCTGAGCAAAGCGGTAACATAGCCAAGCAACGGGTTGCATAGGAAATGTGTCAAAGGTTAGAGGTTCATGGCAATATGGGAGGCTTGATGAGCAAAAGATAGGTAACGCAGCATAGCGATAGAACGAAGAAACTAGCATAGCAATGATAGTAGTGAGATCCAGGGTAGCGGTCATCTTGCCTGAAATCCCGCTAGGAAGAAGAACAAATCCATGAAGAAGACGAACGGATGAAGCCGAACCAAGCGTAGACGAACGAATCCTCACGATCGCAAGGAAACAAGAACTATCGAAAAGAAGCACACAACATGGTAAACACACCACACATGAACAAGGCATGATGCACAACAAGCATTATGCATGACAAGACTACATGAAGCTACTCATGGCAAGAGATGATGCAAACACATCAAGGCAAGTTTAAATGAGGCCGGGAACAACATATAACAATTCTGGTAAGTCCTCATATGCAAATTTCGAAGTTGGTCCAGATCTGAATAAACCTTATGTTCAAGTTGTTAAACAGCAAGTTAAGATGCACAAAGATGATCTACACGAGATTCTGGTCAAGTTACATATAAAGTTCATTTAGTTCGGAGCTACGGCCTAGAAGATATGAGCAAAACAAGTTAAACATGGCATTGATGCAAAATGCATTCAAACATCAAGCAAACACACCAAAACAAGGATGCAACATGATAATATGAAACTACATGCAATTCTAAGCAAGTTTCATATAGATCACACTCAAAACGGAGCCACGGTGCAACACACACACATGAAACAATTTATAGCAACAATCTGTCCAAAACAGCAACTAGGCATATTGCAAGCATCAAAACAACATGCTACAGGACCTCAACAAGAAAAACAAAAGGCATGGGCATGATGTACAGGTAATGCATAACAAAACATGGACACTGAGCTATCTCTAGAAATCACTAGAACATGCTCAAACACACATGGCAAGATTGCAAATAATAACAGTTCAGACTTTGCAGAAAATAACATCAGGTTGCAATGTTTAGAGCTATCAAACAACATGTTACAGGAACTTATCATGGCAAACAAAGGCATGGCATGAATCTACTAAACCCATAGATCAAAAGTCCCTTACTCAACATGAGCCAAAAAGGATCAGAAAATATGATGGCACCCATGTAAACATATCAAGTTATAATACAGATTGAAACATGGCAGAAACAGAATTATGAAGGCATGTTGGTGAGCTTGTGCAACTCACTACAGAGCAATACATGGCAAGGCAACGCAACCAACAGTAAGAAGACATGTTTGTGAAGCTAAGCATGGCAAGAGCAATTCCATAGGGTGCATGGAACACTAGCAACAATCATGGTAACAACTGAACTTAGTGTTAATAGGCTGACAGCAACATTATAAAGCAACTTTGGAGAAAGATATGAACAAGCTACAGCAAGCTATAAATGCAACCAGGGGCATGGATGGATAGAGCATGAAATGTAGAACAAAAGATATTTAGTGAACATCTCCAGATTATGCATAGAATAATTAGTAGAAGCAGGTTTACATAGCATCACGAAATAACAGATTCAGCCTAGCAAAACAGTAACAGCAAGTACCCTACTTAACAAGCTCGATCCACTCACCACAAGTCATTGCATGACAAGATAAGCATAGCATCATCAATAAGACATGTTTGTGAAACAAACCAAGGCAAGGATCAACTACAACAAGCTTGGCAAAATTGAATAACATGTAAACAATCTGCCAGGAAATATTTTGTAGCAAAAGTAGAGCACGAAAATGACATGCTAGACTACTCCATAATTGCAAACAGGGGCATTAATGGATAAACAATAACCATATGTTCAAAACATCCTTACTGAAGTATCTCAAAATATGCATGGATCTCTCTGTAGCATCAAGTTTACATGGCATCAAAATAACAGCAGAACAGGGACTAAATTCAGCAACATTATGAAGCCTAGTTTACATGCTTGTGCTAGTAACCACATTGATCACAAAAATACATGGTAAGCACCTCTGTAAAGAAGACATAGCATAGATCAAAACACATGTAGACATCAACCTCATAGGATGCACACATCAATCATGGAAAAAATGACAAATGAGCATGTTATAACAGTTTCAACAGATTAACATCATGAAGCACTCTTGCAACGATGATTCAGGCATCAAGATGAGCTCAAATGAATATGATGCAATGGAATGAAATGAAGTACTCGTTGAGACGAACAATTTGACATATTACACGCACAAAACGGAGCAGTATGCATGGAGATACAGCAGGTCAAAGTATGCACCAGAATGCAATAATTTAAGGACTTGGCAGATTTTCAGTACGAAAAAAAAATAGAGCGAGTGTTATATAGATAAAACATGCACGGTGCGGGGTTTAGGTTGGCTCACCCATGGGCTGCAGGCCCGGGTCGGGGGAGAGGGTTGGCAGGCCGGGAAGCTGGGTCAGCGGCCTGGCGCTGCTGGGCCGGGGCCCACGCAGGCGACTGGGGGGCGTTCGTCTCCCGATCCAATCGGGACGAGTGGCGGCGGCGCGCCGGTGCTCCGGCGAGCAGGCGACGGCGGGGCGAGCGGAAGACGACGGAGGGGGCCGGGAACGGCGCCGGAGGCCAGATCCGGTGGCTACCTCTCCATTCCCGGCGACAGAGGCAACAATGGCGAGCTCGAGGGGCTCTGCCCATGGTGGGTTCCTGCGGAAGAGAAAAGGGTCGGCGGAGGTAAGAGGGAGAAGGAGGAGAAGGGAGAAAGGGGCGGCGGCGACTGGCCTGAGGGTCAGCGGCGGCGGAGCGGGCCGGCGACGGCGCGCTCCGGCGAAGGCCCGGCAAGGCGGCGACGAGGAAAAGGCGGGGACGGGAGCTCGGGCGCGGGGCGCTCGGCAGGGAGCGGCGGCACGGCTTGGGCCGGGCAGCGGCGCGGACAGGCTCGCGCGGGCCCGATCGGGGTCCCGCGGGCGGCGCGGTGGAGGGAGGAGAGAGAGGGTGAGGTGGCGGCAAGCGATTGGGCTAGGCGGCGGCGCTGCTGACGTGGCATGCCCTGATTGGGCCGGACGACGTGTCTGGCGGACATGTCCGGCGCAGATGGACATGTCCGGCGGCACGAGGAGGAAGACTGCTAGGGTTAGGGGGGATTCATGCGCGAATTTGGACGGGGAGGGCATATTTATAGATAGAGGGAGCTAGAAGAGTCCAAATGAGGAGCGGTTTTCGGCCACGCGATCGTGATCGAACGACCGAGAGCATGGAGAGGAGTTTGCTGGGTTTTGGGCCATTTTGGAGGGGGTGTTGGGCTGCAAAGAGAGAGGGGCTTCGGGCTACGCGGTTAACCGTTGGAGTACCAAACGAACTCCAAATGGCACGAAACTTGACAGGCGGTCTACCGGTGCTATACCAAGGCTGCTTGGCAAACCTCGTGCCATTCCGAGAAAGTTTAACACCCGCACACAACATGAGACAAAAGGGGAACGCCGGAGGGCATAGGAGTGCCGGATTGCAAAACGGACAACGGGGAAAATGCTCGAATGCATGAGACGAACACGTATGCAATGCAATGCACATGATGACATGGTAAAATGCAACACGCAAGCAAATGACATGGCAAAGACGGCGAATAACTGGCAGACACCTGGCGCATCGAAACCGGGGCGTTACAATACCGTCGATGTCTTTGGAGTCGTAGTCAAGCATGTCGGTTAAGTCATCGACAGTGGCTATAAAGTGGTTGGTGGGTGGGAAACGAAGTTCTTTGTCGTCGGCTTCCCACTCGAGCCGGACATAGTTCGGCTGAGAGTTCTCCGACAAGTAGAGGGATTTTAATGAGCTTTACACGTCGCCAAAAGGCGAGTGCTGGAAGATGTCCGCAGAGCTGAACTCCAAGACTGGCGCCCAATTAGGTTCGATGGACACGGATGCACGCGGTCCGGAACCTATGGCCGGAGACGAGTCCGAGGTTCCGGTGACACAAGCCCAGCTCAATGTTGGGTCTGTGTGTGGCTCGAGCGTCGCTGAGTCCGCGGCCTCCTTGACGGGGATAAGCTTCCCGTCTTCAGACGATGCAGTTCGCTCTGATGCTAAGGCTAGGGCGGTCACAGGCCCTATCTCCTGTCCACGGCCAGATGACAAATCTAGGTCATGTGCACCGTGGTGGCCGAGGATAGCCGTCATGGACTAGAACCCGTCCAAGATCAAGTCTCGACGGATATCGGCCACAAAATTCAGGCTTGCAAATCTGACTTGATGGCCAGGGCCTTAGCTATCGATCTGCTCTAGATGGCCAAGCGAGTTGGCCCGCAGTGCAAAGCCGCCGAATACGAAGATCTATCTAGGGAGGAAGATCCCCCCTGGACTACATTGTTGTAGATGATTTATGGAGCCATCAAGCCTTCTGATGACGATGCAGCGGAACTCTCAATGAAAGCACCAATGTCAGTGTCAAAACTAGCGGATCTCGGGTAGGGGGTCCCAAACTGTGCGTCTAAGGCTAATGGTAACATGAGACGAGGGACACAATGTTTACCCAGTTTCAGGCCCTCTCTATGGAGGTAATACCCTACTTCCTACTTGATTGATCTTGATGAATATGAGTATTACAAGAGTTCATCTACCACGAGATCGTAATGGCTAAACCCTAGAAGTCTAGCCTATGCGGTTCTGATTGTTGTGGCTAAACCCTAGAAGTCTAAACCCTCCGGTTTATATAGACACCAGGGGGATTAGGGTTGTACAAACTCGGTTACAGAGAAAGGAATCTACATACCCGAATCACCAAGCTTGCCTTCCACGCAAAGGATAGTCCCATCCGGACACGGGGCGAAGTCTTCTATCTTGTATCTTCATAGTCCAACAGTCCAGACCAAGTATACAGTCCTGCTGTCTGAGGACCCCTTAGTCCAGGACTCCCTCACCTGTACCTTGCTTAATCAGCCGAACAGACAAGGTGTGTTCGAACCTCATACACTAGAGGCTTCAAGGGGCGGAGGCATAAGGGGCAGTGGAGCAAGGTGAGGTCCATAGAGACCATGGAGACCTCCAACACCGGGTCCTGTTTTGTCGGCAAGATCTCGCCCTCCTCATGCACAACCATCTCTTGCTTTAGTGCTGGGGAATTACATCACGTATTCATACTACTTCAAGGTGCATTAAATCAACACATGCAAGTACATTATCAAAAGGAAAGTCACGGCATGCATGCATGTGTTGTA
Organism: Triticum dicoccoides; assembly: GCF_002162155.2. Classification (NCBI taxonomy): domain Eukaryota; kingdom Viridiplantae; phylum Streptophyta; class Magnoliopsida; order Poales; family Poaceae; genus Triticum; species Triticum dicoccoides. The sequence continues at coordinate 360,512,346 of NC_041383.1, forward strand.
ATTAATGCATTGGTAAACGCTAATTATTGAAATATATCGAGTGCACTACTTTGATGTGTCGCGTCAACTCGTACAGTACAAAGGAAAAGTTTTATTACAGCGCCCTCTCCCTCGCCCATGAGCGTGGTGGCTCGCAGGACTAGGACAAGCTTTCTCTACACGCTCTCCCTCCCGCACGCGGTAGACATGCAACAGTTCATTCGATGTCAGATGGCCAGAAGCATACTAGTAGTACTCCACTGCAGTAGTATCATAATTGTTCGACTTCCCGAAGAGGCGAAGAGCCAAGCGCAACCCGAATGTTCGTGTGGCAGTTTCATGTGTAGGGGAGGTAGTATAGTGATGTAGTCTAGGATAGCGTGTACCGTGATTCTAAGCTTAAAATCGTTGAAGTCGGCTCCATGCTAGGAGGCCGTCTCGAAGCATCTTTTTTGATTAAAATAATCTTCTGGCCCTACCTATCGTCTTGGTGATTGTAGTTAGCACACTCATCTGGTCAAGACAGGAATATATACTTTAATTTGTGGTGGGGTAAATGTTAGAGGTTGCAACAAATATATTGTACGTTGGTGGTCTTTCAGCCAAGTTTAGAGGCAAGCATGAGTGCTATGATGTGCCGCATCAACTCATACAACGAGGAGAAGCTCGATTTTACTAATACACGTCCTCTCCCTCGCCCCATGAGCGCGGTGGCTCACGGACAAGGACAGACTTTTGCTTACTACAACAAGATATCCTTCCCGCACGCGGTGGACAGACATGCAGCAGTTGATTCGATACTGTAGAAGTAATAACATCATTGTTCGTTTTCTCGAAGAGGCAAAGAGCCAAACGCAACCCGAATGTGGCAGTTGCAAACGCTCGTGTGGCAGTCTTTGTGTAGGGGTGGGGCGTGGTGAGTGAGGGAGTCCTGGATTGAGGGGTCCTCGGACAGCCGGACTATATACTTTGGCCGGACTGTTGGACTATGAAGATACAAGATTGAAGACTTCCTCCCGTGTCCTGATTGGACTCTCCTTTGCGTGGAAGGCAAGCCTGGCAATTCGGATATGTAGATCTCCTTCTCTGTGTAACCCTAGCCCCCTCCGGTGTCTATATAAACCGGAGGGTTTAGTCCATAGGACAACAACAATCATAATCGTAAGGTAGCTTCTAGGGTTTAGCCTCTACGATCTCGTGGTAGATCAACTCTTGTAATGCTCATATCATCAAGATCAATCAAGCAGGAAGTAGGGTATTACCTCCATCGAGAGGGCCCGAACCTGGGTAAAACATCATGTCCCCTGCCTCCTGTTACCATTAGCCTTAGACGCACAGTTCGGGACCCCCTACCCGAGATCCGCCGGTTTTGACACCGACAGTGAGGAGTATTGGAGCATGCATATAGCCAGGCTCTTGCATGAGACAAAATTGCCATGTAAGCAGGCTATAAGCCCACTATTGTACTTGCTCTTAATAGTATACCCTGTAAACCGGAAAGGAGGGACTACTCCCTCCATTTTTTAATCCGCGTATTAGATTTGGTAAAAGTCAAGCTTTATAAACTTTGACCAAGTTTATAAAAAATATATTAACATAAGCAATAACAAACCAATACAATTAGATTTATTATTGAATGTACTTTGACATCATATATACACTATTTGTTATGATAAATGTTTATATTATTTTTTATAAACTTGGTCAAACTTTATGAAAATTTGACTTCAATCAACTCTAATGTGCATAGTAAATACAAACGGAGGGAGTACTTTCCTTACTAGAGATTTCAACAAGTGACCAGGAGTACACCCTAAATGAGTACATACGGAGCAAAAGGAGTGAATCTACACAATAAATAAATACGTAGTTCTCTCATTTTCCTCACCTCCTTGGTCACGGTAAACAATATTGAGTATACTACTACAGACTAGTTCATCGCAAAAACAAACAAACTACTGACTAGTCTCTTTTCGACACGCATTTACATTGATATGGCTTGAATGCCAACGAGGCAAAGGATAGCTGTTCCTGAAACATTGAACGGTCAATGATGCCTCCGCATTGAGTTAGCATGCAGAGGTAGGATTAAGTAATTGGAGAATCGGAATGGAGCTAGCACGCTGTGAGTGCAACGCAGTTTGGACTCTCATAAGGGCGCCCCACCACTCTAATCCATCTACTCGTAGTCTATGCGCAACACTGCCCACTCAAATCCAAGACCAAGACCAAGTGACCAGAAGCCACAAGCACCTATGGCGTCGAAGCACGCGAACAGCAATCGGCTGTGCCGGATAGTCCAAGATGCCGGCCTGTGGCCCCACACCGCGCAGCGTTTCTAGGCGGTGCTGGCGACCGCCGGCGTCACAACCCTCGTCGACGCCGGCTTCACCTCTCACATGTGCCAGATGATGGTCAACTCCATCCGCAAGTTCACCGCCGTCAAGAAGCGCGCGGACGACCTTGCCGTACTGTTGCAGCCCACGCGCCCAGGCTCATTGCCTGCCACCCTCATCGGCCTCCAAGGTGACGAACTCTTTGAAGCACTGGTGGCCCTTCACGTGCCGGAGGTCATGGCGAAGAATGTGCACCTCGAGGTCGCACTCGCCGCGCAGCGCCTCGCCATGCAAGAAACCGTTGACCTGCACATCCACGTCTATGATGAAATCGTCTACATAGGTCACTACAAGGACAGCGAGGGTAGAAATACATTGCCCTTCTTCTAGCGGCTGGAATCTTTGGACGCCATTGTTCAGAAGCACGTCAACCTGGACACGAAAGCCGCTGCGACTTAGCCGTCGTTCGGTGGCTGATGCAGTGAGTTGAGGAGGTGGACGTGTCGATGGATGCATCTTTCTTCTTGCCTCCTCTAACTAGCACGACATCGCCTTGTGGTCTTGATGTTTTATTAGTGTATGGCATTTTTGTTCCAGTCATAAATGACATGTGTGATCCCTTGCTCTTATTTGGAGTTAATTATATGTAGTATCAGTGTCTTTGACCTGGTGTACTACCTAGGTCCTGGTTTATTAGTCCCTTTTGTAATTTGTGCTAAATTTTGACCAAAGATTTAACTGACAAAATGTTAGTGCATGTCAACAAAAATTATATTATTTGATTTGTATTTGAATGTAGTTTTCAATTATATAATTCTGATGACATGCATGAACCTTTTGTTAGTCAAATTTATGGTCAAAAATTTGGCATAAATTACGACGGGGAGCAATAAACCACGATGGAGGTAGACTGGTCCGTCATGATCGTGCTTTGCGTCTAATTTTGACTTAAGCGACCCAACCTACATGGAGGGAGTGATGTATATATTGGAGCGAGAACCAAACTTATATATTCAAAACTAAGCGTTACTACAAGTCACGAGTTCAAAACGAGAAAGTGGAACAAGTACAACATGCCTGTGCCGTTCGCATCGCGCCCCCACATGGTCGTGGTGCACAATGTAGTAAATGATTAGTCTCTTCTTGCCCCGCATTTACAACTATGCGGATTGAATGCCAAGGAGGGAAGGGTAGCGGTTCCCGAGATGTTGAACGATCAATGATGCATCCTCAATTAGCATGTAGAGGGAATTAACTGGAGAAGCAGAATAGTGCCAACACGATGTGAATGCAACAGAGTTTGGACTCTCATATAAAGGTGCCCCACCACTCCAATCCATCTACTCCTAGTCTCGGCGCTACACGGCTCACTCCAATCCAAGACCAAGTGACCAAAAACCACAAGCACCTATGGAGGCGATGGAGGCGAGTGGCAGTCGGCTGTGCTAGATCATCGAAGACATCGGCCTGCTACCCCGCACCACGCAGCATTTCTAGACGATGCTGGCGACCGCCAGCGTCATAGCCCTCGGCGACGCTGGCTTCGCCTGTCGCATGGACGGCATGATGGTCCGCTCCATCCGCAAATTCACTGCCGTCAAGAAGCGCCCGGACGACCTTGTCATACTACTCCAGCCCGCGCGCCCACGCTCCTCATTGCCTACCACCCTCATCGGCGTCCATGGTGACGAACTCTTTCAAGCCCTGGTGGCCCTGCAGTTGCTGTTGGTCGCGACGAAGCATGTGCACCTCGAGGACGCGCTCGCCACGCAGCGCCTCGCCATGCAAGAAACCGTCGACCTACACATCTACGTCTACGAGAAAATCGTCTACATAAGCCACTACAAGGCGAGCGAGGATAGAAAGACATTGGCCTTCTTCCAGCGGCTGGAATCTTTGGATGCCATCGTTCAGAAGCACGTCGACCTGGCCACGAAAGCCGATGCAACTTAGCCGACGTTCAGTGGGCCGGCACCCTGAGTCGAGGAGGTGGATGTCGTTGCTGGATGCGTCTCTCTTCTTGCCTCATGTAACCAACACTGCATCGCCTTGTGGCCTTAATGTTTTATTAGTGTATGGAACTTTTATTCCAATCATAACATTTTTTTTAAAAGAAAACGAGACCAACCCGGGCTAGACTAGAATGTTTGGCATTTTTTATAGAAGAAAACTCCATGAGCACCAAGCGCTCGAGCCGAGACTCGAACCCTTGTGGGCTGGCTACGAATTCCTGCGCCTTGTTAACGGAGCGTACACTCCATTCTCTAGTTGTAAAATTTTCACTGTGAGGTGGGGCCGCTGTTGAGCAAACCGACCATCGGCAAATCCCCACCCCGCCCACCGTGCGTCGGCTGAGTTAGAATTAGAAGTGAGAAACGAGGGAGAAGAGCTAGCTATAGCACGGACGTTGTTGTCAGATGGGACTCGGGTTGAAAGAATAGGAGTAGTACTATACATGCTACAGACTGGACTATAGCACATTGTTTTGTATGGCCATATCACCACATTGTTTTCTATGTCCTATCGCCCGCTGGTTCACTGGGCTGCCATGGTTCGCACTCGTCCAACATGAGTAGTAGTACTAATATATACACTTTATATACCGCATGATTCTTTGCTCCTTCTTACGTACTTCACCGACATGTGGGAGAGCCAGCATCCGGGTCGATGTGTCATGCACCAGATTAGAGTGGGGAACAGATGGGGGGCATCACCCCAGTCGTAGAGCCAGTAATTCATGACTACTAGCAAGATGCCCATGCGTTGCACGGAACATCAAGATGCATTTGTGTGAGTAGTTTATCTTGTGGGAGAAAAGGATGAACGAGGGAAGGCCTTATTTCTAAATGTGGAGAGGGGTGTGGGTATCTTTTTGCAAAATTGCCATTGTTTCCTTCCTATCCGTCAGATATAAATCGGACGGCCTATATTGCAGAATGGCAGGCACACCATCATCACCAACTCTGTTTTTATAAGAGTAGAGATAGTGAGTACTCATATCACAAGACCTTGTCTTTCCAGCAGTAACACACCGTCAAATCACACAACCCTACCTTTCCAGCAGTAAGTTGAATCCGCTACACCCTCACCCTCCTCGCCTCTCTGTCAAACAGCCTACGCGAAAACTATTGCGCGTACTGCCCGGGAGAAGCCCCGCCCTCAACTTTTAAGTACTCATAATATAATTTTCTATGGATGAATTGCACCATGGAGCAGAAAACCAAAAGAAAAATGCGGTACATGTAAACAAATACAGTTCAAGTTCTAGCTAGCGATTTGGAATGGAATGTAAACCGTGCATATACGTATAGGTTACTTCAAAGTAGGAGTACTGAGTCCATTGATGTAATGTGGTCAAACTGTACCATCGATATCTCAAAGCCAAAATAGTTCAAGCTTGTTCGTTCTATATAAATACTAGTATTGTATGTTTATTCACCCGTGGGGTTGTTCAATGAATGGAGGGCTGGGGAGCACAATGTAACAATACTACTACTAATACTAGGTAAGTAGGATTCGTACAGTTAGTCACGTTAAATAGATAGTTTCTATTCTTTAATGCCATGTATGCAAATTGAAACGCTTGTTGTGGAGAGAAAAAGATAATCACTCCACTATATATATAGGTAGGGGCCTGAGCGCTTGCTTTACAAGGGTTGCTCTCTTCATTCTCTCATCCTCTCCAGATCTAAACAAGACAGCGGTAGCGACATTTTCTCTTTGCTCACCGCTGGTCACAGATCCGGCAGGATCCTTTCACACGGTCATCGGCGATGAGGGAGGAAACCCATAGCTGTCGGTGTGTCCCGATCCTCTGCCTGTGCCATTCTCTCTGACACACCGTCGGTTCGGGAGGTCCTCTGACCCTTCTTCCTCCCTGTTGTATTGTGTGCAAATCCTCCCTACTGCCGCCGACATCCCGACGACCCTCAGGTATAAGTTCTTCGTAAGCGGCCTTGCTCTACTACCCTAGCTCCCCACCTGTCTGCATGTGCATCTTTTCGATTTAGCTACACTTTAGTTGACTGAATCGACTTTTGGGTCAGTCGATTTTCAGGGGGGAGGGGGCTCGCCGGAGTTAAGGAAGAACCAGCTGCAGCAGGCAGGGCGGCTTGCCGAAGAGGTACCCCACTAT
>NC_041383.1:360518945-360531261 GCF_002162155.2 Triticum dicoccoides
CGGGGGGGGGGAGGGGTGGGTGGGTAGGGTGAAAGTCGTAGCATGAATCTAGGACTTGATTCAAACATGAAATAATAGGGGGAAAGTAGTACTGTCTGGATACCCCAACCAGTCTCTTGGTTGAAAAGGGAAATGAAGGGAAAAGGCAGTACAAATTGGATAAGGAACAAAATTGTTATTGGTTGAAGAAAGGATAGAAAGTGGAGGCTGGTGGAGAAGTTAACGGAGTATTTCCAGGATTAGATTTGCCACCGTCACATAATAAATGGTTTCCATGATTAGATTTGCTGCCTTCACATAGTATGAACAAACTCAGCATCACCACTTTATGCCTCCTTGTAGGTACATTGTGCTGATGCGTCCATTATCACATGTCCTTCTACCAACTTTTTGCTATTTTTAATGTAAGGGTGCATGTAAAATGAAGCGATCGCACTGTTACCTTAAGGACATGTCTAACCGGTGTTATTGTTAATCTAATGCCTCCAGTGATATGATGCAATTAAACTCCGTTACAAATGGTACTCCCGCTGCTTTCCCCAGTATGATAAGTAAGATGCTTCTTTACGCTGCTGAGTGTCATGGTGTCCCCATGGTCCCATGTCCTTAAACCAACTCTTTAGCTGTTGTTGATCTACTGTATCTGGTAAACAAGCCATGCCACCATTAAAGTAATCCCATATTTGACAAATGGCATTGTTGATCGTAATGCTTCCGGTAACATGAAGTGTTTCCGACATTTTTAAATTTATACTATCCTTGCATGATTGCCATGAACATAATCAAGATGCTTCTTTTCATTCCGTGTATGTTTCATATCTTGTTGTTGACCAGGAATTGTTTTCTTTCTATCTTTTTGTGCAGATAGGGATATCCATTTCACCTTGTTGCTATTGTGACCATTTGGTGTACTGCACAAAACACTTTCTTTGGAATGAGTGTCTTGTGCAGTTCAACTAAAATTTCACGTGGGAAACATCTCCCAATTTTGGTGGAACCTCACAAAATGGTGACTAGAGTTTCCAAAATCTTCGTCAGATTCTGTTGGTAATCTCGTGCAACATTTTATTAGCCTTTGCAAGATGAGCCGTTACTGTCACCATAATGGTACTTTATTTTAGTGGAACTGCACAAAAGGATAAGCAAATCATAGTTGCACCTTACATGAGCAAGAGAGCCAACCTAAATGTTGCTCAATTTTAGTGCAACTACTAAAGAAGAACCTACCAGCTCAGGAGAGAAACTACTTCTTGCTAGCTGAATGATGCAATCTTCGTTTCATTTCAGGTGAACTGCAGAAAAAGTGGCATGAATTGAATCATTGAGTGAAGCTGTAGGTTGACTTCCACTAGTGCCACTCAGTGGTGGAGGAGGAAAATCAATTATCTATGTTGTGCAAACAGGAATACACAACTACAGATGTTGTGATGGTCAAGAGCATTCGACAAGTTCTTGGATTGTATGACATGGCTAGCCAATATGGATTTAATCCACTTCATGAAAAGGCTCTAATGGGCTGGTTCTGAATCTTGCAAGCTGGGAATGAATGAGATGTGTAGGCATATTTGTTGTACTTATTATTTGAATCTTATTCATTGGTTCTGAATCTTAGAAGCTGGGAATCAATGAGATGTGTAGGCATCTTTGTTGTACTTATTATTTGAATCTTATTTGTTGGTTCTGAATCTTGCATGCTGGGAAACACGACATGATGATGCAGAGGACAACAACCATAACAAATGTGCTGATCATGTGCGTCATGAGAATAATAATTCTAATTGTTGTGCATGTTGATCCTCTGGCACTGATAGAATGAGCCAATGCATTGCTTGTTCTAAGAATAATTTTTAATTAAAGTTAATTAATTTTAATTAAAGTGACCACTAACATTGTTATTACAGTACCAATACAGACCCGCTCGTGAACCGACATGTGTGGCCGGAATAGGCTTCTTAATGGAGGCATTTGAATGGGCCGAGGGTGCATGTTCTATCGGGCATGCAACGGGTGAGGGAGGGGTAGTAACTGTTGTCGCCTGTAAACACTTAGTTTACTGTTGAATCCAGTTCCCCAAGAGCTGAAAAACGAATTGTTGCTGCTGCCTACTCACTCATTCACTTGAAGAGACTCCAATGGCGATCCGAGGGGTGAGCCTGCTGGATATGGACTTCAGCAAGGAGTTCACCTTTGAGTTCTCCGTTCAGTCGCATGACTTCACCATGTCGAATGTGATGTACACCAATGATCCGGACTCGGTGAAGCTCTGCCTCGCCGAGTTCAAGCAGTACCTACAGGACGAGAGTTATTTACCCAAAACCACCACACTTGAGGCTAGGGTAACAACTTAGTACCACATTGAAGGCAGGGCACAAAAAACCACCAGAAAAGCACCTAATGCAGAAAGCGGAGCGCTGACGCTCAAATTTGGACATGAAAACAGCGAAACCGACAGATGGGGCCCGCCTGTCGGGTCTGATGTGGCAAAGACCAAGCACACAAAAAGCTTTGACCAGTTGAGGTGGAAAATGAGACGTGGACCCCGTCTGTCTGTGACTACATGATCATCTTATTCCCATTTATTTTCTATGTGACATTACATTGAGCAGCTTACGAACGGCCGGACTCCAGTGACTAATGCCCACATCGGCAAGCATCACGAGGGTGTGTGGGGGGGGGGAGGGCGGGCGGCGCCGTGAGGTCTCACAACCCAACGCCGCTCCCCTTGGCGTGGACGCTCGAGCTCTCTATCCGCGTGCGAGTTGTGAGGTCCATGGCCACCATGGCCATGGAAAACGAGCAACTTCCACGAGCATGCCCAATGCCACAAGCACACATACACCTACATGCGCCCCCCACACGAAGAGCACACACTCACCTACATGTGCCCAGCACCACTCCCGCGAGATTCAGCACCAGCTCGTCTTCCGCTGACCTTGGTCGTCAGCCATGGCTGACCTCGGCCGCACGGACGCACTCCACGCGTGCTCGTGTGGCCCAAACATGTCGCCGGCCGCCATAGCTGTCTATGCCGTGCGTGCGCATTGCGGTTATCGTGCGCCTCCTCGTGGCCATGCCTTGTCGCCAGCCGTCATTGGTGTTTGTGCTGTGTGTACTCACTATGGTTCCCGCGCGCCTTGTCATGGCCACGCCTTGCCGCCGGCCGCAATTGTTGTTCACGCCGCGTGGGTACTGTGGTTCCCATGTTCCTCTCCACGACAGGCGCTAGGTTCAGCGGCGGCACGCCGAGCTCCAGTGAGATCCCGCACCGGCTATGTCCACGTCCACCTCCGACTGGTTGCCACATCCAGGACGCGGCCCGCATACACAACCTGGTTTCCTGGCACGACAGCCTAGTCAGGCGTCGTCGTTGCGCACGTCCTCTCTGGTGGCTGCGCCGGTGATGTCCATGTTCTAGCACTCACAACCTGTTCGGGTAAATTACAGAGAGAAAACAAGGAAGAACGAAAAAGAAAAGGTGAAAAATTAATAAGCACTTGAGTCACTGACAAGTGGGACCCTCGTCCAACTCAGCATATTGTCCACACAAGCACACCTCATCCTGACAGGTGGGCCCCATCTGTCGGTTTCGCTGTTTTCAAGTCCAAATTGGAGCGTCAGTGCTCCGTGTTATGCATTAGGCGCATTTTTGATGGTTTTTGTGCCTTGCCTTCAATGTGGTACGAAGTTGTTACCCTATACCCAAGTGTGGTGGTTTTGGGTAAATAACTCACAGGACAAGAAAGCACAAGGAAGCAAGACTAGACCTTTTGCCCATCCATTCATCTCCTGACAGGGACCAGCGGACCGCCATCGCCCATGTATGCGTGCGGGACGAGGTTCTCGTCTACCACTGTTGTAGGGCCATCAGAAGTTCTGGAGCATTCACCTGTTTCATCGGCAGTGCTGACTACACCTTCGCTACGCTGGAGAGAAGGAAGAACGTGACGATTCGGCCATCCGGTGCAACAGGCTTGTCAACATCCAGAGGCAATACAAGATCATCAGCAACGGGCAGGAGAAGGGCTCCGTGGTTCAGTGGTTCACCTCGCCGAGACCATCATCGTCCCCTGCTACACCAACATGAAAGAAGAAAACGATACCAAGGACCTAAATGCACGCCTCGGTGACCCATCATAGCCTATGGCGTGGGCCAGGCCATCCCTCTACTCCCACACAAATTCCGGCGGCGGCAGCTCCACCGGCCCACCCTGCACACGAATAAGTCAACCCTCGTACTCCCCTCTGCTTGCCTCTTCCCCCGCTCTGTTTCGTTCGGTCCGAGGTCTCGACATCGTCCTCTGCCTTGGTGCTCTCACCGCGGCACTGCCGTCTATCATTCCCAACATGGTCAGCAAAACAAGAGGAACCGGGAGACGACGGTTCGTCAAGAGGCTGATAGTCCTGGGCCCACTAGGTTCATGGCCTAGGTTTTGTTGTTTAACATGCGCAACCCACGACATGTTTCAACTTTTTTTTGGATCCAACAGGTATCAAGCGGCCTTTGGGCCTCCAATCCTAGCTTGACTATAACATAAGGTTCCGTTAAACCTGTCGTTCGTCCAACCATTTTATAGACCTTCCCGCTTCCTTTATTTTTCGTTTTCATTAATCCTATATCTGAATTTTCTCCAACTTTATTTTTCGATGTAATATGAGTTTTCTCCCTGTACTTTCCCCTAGAACCAACTCATCTTTCCCATGTCTATCCTAAAAAATAATAATACCCCATGTCCTGTTAACTCATCAAAATAGAATGATATTTTATTTCGTAAATCAAAAGTTCTTACAAAATAATAATAATATTGTTTATATATAACTTGGCAAGTTAACTCCTCGTGATTGCGTACATAAGCTTGTGTCGGGGAAACTGAACACCTATGGGGTCACAAGGATCCCTTCTACATTCGGCGGGGGATTAGCTGCACGAAGAGCAAGTCGATCCGATAGCACACAGGGGATTTTTTTTCCAGGTTCGGACCGCAAAGATGTGTAATACCCTAGTCCTGCTTGTATGGTTATATGTATGTTCTTGAGCTTTTGAACTAGCTATGTGCGTGCTTTGTCCAAAAGTCCGAATCCCCTCTCTGTGTGCGTTGAGCCTCCTTTTATACCAAAAGGGGTTGCCAAAGTGGCACACAGGAGGTGGCAAACTATAGTGCATGAGCTTATCACTCGGCAACGTAGGACACACGCATTTAATGCGCCGCCTTCGTGTCCTCTTGCTTTATTGGGGATGGCAACAGAAGCCATCCCGTCCTTCACCGCTCCTCCTTGCTTTGACACGCGTCCGGGTCGACGAGGCATGCAGTGCTATGCTGGCAACCTAGCTGCTGTGTTGGCACAATGGTAAGCTTCCACGAAGATCTGCATGCCACCACGCAGGCGCCTGCTTAGTTGGAACGCCTACCATTGCACTGGAGTGCTGGTGAGGTGGCGAAACCTTGCAGGGCGCGGGTCTGGCCGCGGCCCCGCGATCATCCCCGGCAAGCGTTGGAGTCGTCCCCGGTAAGGGTCTTGCCGGGGGTCTTCGTCTTCTGGTCCCACGTGGATCTATGGGATGTCAATCTTTATGAGGATTTTCATGCTATCGAGCATGCGCTCTCCAGATCTTGGTCTTTAACATCGTCGATGGTGTCAGAGCTCTAAGCACCAAGGGTGATGGGCTTGTTGGTGCTGTGTAGGACGCCCAGCAAGGCCCTTGCCGGGGGTGGTCCAGCTCACCCTCTACTGCTTGCGCTTCAAGTATATCACATAAGCGCAAGGCGTAGTTAGGCCAGGCCTAAGGCAGTGCGCGGGCGGGCGTGGCAGGGATGGATCTCCACGATCTTTCTGTTAGTTGCGCTTCCCCATGACCTGCATCGAGCGCGTGATGTGGGGGTCGTGCGTGGGATGGCCTCAACATGCTTGCGTCATCTCGCAGTCGATAGCAAAGAGGCGGCCCGTTCTTCCCTTATAAAAAAATAATCTACATGGGCGCTACTCATTTACTAAGTGGACTTGGGTTGCAGCTTGCATGGCGCCACACCCTAGGATCACGGGGAAGAGAATGGTCGTCCCACCTGTCCTCACACCCCCTTCCGCTTCGCCATGTATCCTTCTTGCCTTGGGAAGGGCAGGCGGTGGATGCGAAGGACGTGGGCATTAACACCGAGGTGGAAAAGCAGGCATTTGTGGATTGGGGGAGCGGGTCGGTTCCATTTCCATGTGATTCCGGAGGCCGCATTGGCCGCTCGGGCCGGCCGCCGCTTGGGCTGGGTGGCCAGGCCCCGGCCTTGCTTCTTCTATAAAAGGGGGGAGGGGCACTGCTTCTCCACACTCGCCCCTTCCCCTCTTTTTGCCTATCATCTTCCTCTCATTCGCCATGGTGAAAAGGCGTGCTGGCGCTTCGATGGCGGTGACGAGGGCTTCTGCTCGACAGCGCGTTCCTCCTTGTCCGGAACCCCCGGCAGCGAAGCCCGCCGTGAGGGGAAGAGGAAGGGGGCGAGGCCGAGGTTTTCACGGTGCTCGGGGAGGAGGTGGACAGGGCGGCGCTCTAGCTGCGTTTCCACCAGCGGCCCCTCCTACGATGGGCGGCCACGTCGGAGACCAGCCCTACGAGTTCTTCATCAGGCTGTATAAGCTTGTGTGCAGTCGTCTCCGGCTTTCGACCCCGTTCGCCCGGGTGATGGAGCAGGATCCAGCGCAGGCCTTGAGGCTTCACATGAGGAGCTACGGGAACGGCAACATGTGGGCTGATGTTGACTTTCCCTGCCCTCACGTCATGTACCTTCGCCAGGGGTGGAAGACTTTTGCACATGCCCACAACTTGTCGGAGGGGCATGTTCTCCATTTCAAGTTAATGGATAGCAGTCCGCTCTCCGTCAAGGTCTTCGGGAGCTCAGGAATCCGCTTAGGGTGTTGTGTGGAGAGTTCCACTGACGACAAAAGCTCCTCCTCGAGCGAAAGCGGTGAGGAGGAAAGTGCCAACAACGACGATGGCAACGGGAGGGAGGACGACGACTCCGACTCCAGCTGGCCATCAGTGGCAGCACCATCATCTGCTCCACCTCCCCCTTCCTCCGACAACACGCCTTGTCGGGGTTGCGTCCTGTTGGCTCTGGCGTCAATGATGGACGGGCTTCCTCGTCAAGCTCTTCATTGCCGTGTTCCCCATGCCCGTCACCTTTCTTCGCCTGCCGTGCCTGGAGAGGAAAGGGGCAAGAACGGGGATTACAGGGCACTTAACTTTTTCTCAATTTGTAGGCACATGCCAAATCTTATCCTTTTTAGAAAATTGTAGTCTTCCAAGACCATGCTTATGTTCTGTAATATTTGTACTTGTATCAGCATATCAATGAAGAAGATAAGCCATAGGGAAACCGTGCATGCTAAAAACTATCGGGCTGCGCAGAGGGTCTGCGCCTAGCTTTGTACATAGGGTTACATGCCTTGCCGGCAAGGCTAGTACAAAAAAGGGGGTTGCCGGAGCTCCCGGCAGCCGTGCCCTATGGGTAAAACTTGCAAAGATGTTCGATGTTCCAGGAGTTGTCACCGGAATGCCATCTTCGGTCTCCAGGCAGACTGCGCCGGGCCTGGTGACTCGTATTACCCGATAGGGGCCTTCCCACTTTGGCGTCAACTTCTTTGAATTCTTGGCAGACTGAACGCGCCAAAGAACAAGGTTGCCTTCCTCAAGGCTTCTGGTGCGAACCTTGCGGCTATGATAGCGGCGCAAGGCTTGCTGGTAGTGAGTGGCTCGCACAACAGCTCGAAGACGATCTTCCTCAAGGAGCGTCGCATCATCTTGGTGCAACTGCTCTTGCTCAAGCTCATCACAAGCGAGCACTCGAGGTGACCCGTATATGAGTTCCGTGGGGAGAACTGCTTCTGCCCCGTATACTAGGGAAAAGGGTGTCTGGCCAGTAGCTCGATTTGGTGTCTTTTTGATTGATCAAAGAATCGTAAGTAATTCATCAATCCAACGTCTTCCTCACTTGCACAGCTTGTCGAACGTTCTTGTTTTGAGGCCTCGCAACACTTCAACATTTGCCCTTTTTGCTTGGCCATTGCTTCTTGGATGAGCAACCGAATCAAAGCAAACTTTACTGCCAAGGTCTTGGATATATTGCATGAAGGTGCGGCTCGTGAACTGTGTGCCGTTTTCGGTGATGACTCTGTTTGGCACACCAAAATGGCAAACACGTCCCTTGAAGAACTTGACGTCTGATTGCGCTGTCACCTTTCGCACTGGCTCCACTTCCGGCCACTTTGTGAACTTGTCAATCGCGACGTACAAGTACTCGAAGCCCCCGACAGCATGGGGAAAGGGGACCAGTATGTCAAGCCCCCAGACCAAAAATGGCTAGGAGAGAGGGATTGTTTGAAGGGCTTGAGTTGGTTGATGAAGCTTCTTTGAAAGAAACTGGCACGCTTGACACTTGGTTGCTAGTGCTGTTGCATCCTGGAGGGTAGTGGGCCAGAAGAAACCTTGCCAGAATGCTTTGCCGGCAAGGGCTCTTGACCCTATGTGGGAGCCACATATGCCTCTGTGTATCTCTGCCAACAGCTCCAGTTCGTCCTCCCGAGGAATACACTGCAATTTCACGCCGTTTGGCCTTCTTCTGTAAAGGATATCATCCACAAACTGGTACATGCTAGACCGACGGGCTACCTTCTCTGCTTCTTCCTGCTCCTCAGGGAGCTCCCCTGTTTGGAGGAAACGGACTGTATGTTGTGCCCATGCTAGAGCCTGAGGCTCGACGGTAAGGGATAAAGGCATGTCTTCTGTTGCCGGGGCAACTGTGTCGACGACAAGAGATCGGGACTCTACCGGAGGCCGCTGCTCCCCGGCAAGCTTGGGGTACCCGGCAACCTCCTTCCCGGCGGCTCCTAGGAGCTCTGCGGGAAAGTATTTGTCAGGGCCCACCTTCCTTCGCTTGTTCTTCTCTGCTGATGACTTGACGGATGTCTGAGTTAATTTAAGCACAAAGGTTCCTGGTTCCACAGGTTGCTTGAGGGCAGCGCTCTTTGATAAGTCATAGGCAATGTTGTTCTGTGCTCGAGGAACATGCTCTGCTTGTAGACCGTTAAAGCACTCTTCCAATTTCCTCACTTCATCCACATATGCCTCCATCAGCGGGCTCTGATAATTTTTGTTGACTTGCTTGACGACAAGTTGGGAATCTCCTCTGACAATAAGCTTCCTAATCCCGAGGTCCGCTGCGATTCTGAGACCGGCAAGCAGCCCCTCATACTCTGCGGTGTTGTTTGTCGACCTCTCCCAGGGAAAGTGCATCTAGACCACATACTTAACGCGCTCCCTGGTGGGTGCGACGAGCAGCACGCCGTCACCAGCACCTTGTAAGGAGAAGGCCCCGTCAAAGTACATAATCCAATAACTACTTTCCTCTTTGCCGGGAAGGGTGGTCTCTTGAACTTCTTCGTCTAGCGTGGATGTCCATTCCGCTATGAATTTCGCCAAAGCCCTACTCTTGATTGTCGAAGTACTTTCAAATTTGAGCCCAAACCTTGACAGCTCCAACACCCACTCCACAATCCTCCCCATTGGATCAGGGTTGTGCAAGATTTGTTGCAACGGGAGGCGAGTGACGACGGTGATCTCATGTGCTTGAAAATAGTGGCGTAACTTCCTCGAGGCCATAAGAAGTCCGAAAAGCAACTTCTGCGTGCCAGAATACCTTGACCTAGCCCCCTGCAAGAGGGAGCTGACAAAGTAGACTAGGCCCTGCCGGGGATTTTGTTTTGCCGGCATTGGACCCTGACGGCCCTGGTTCCTCATTCCATGGCTTAGCCACCGCCATCGTTGCCTCTTCTTCAGCTTCTCTCTCTGCCACTAGTGCAACACTAACCACTTGATTTGTTGCTGCCAACTACAACAGCGACGGCTCTTGTGGTTTGGGTGCGACTATTATTGGCGTAGAGGAGAGGTACCTCTTTAAGTCTTGAAGCGCTGCCGTTGCCTCCGGAGTCCATTTCATTGGACCCTCCTTTTTCAAAATTTTGAAAAAGGGGAGGGCACACTCAACAGACTTAGAGATAAACCTACTCAGGGCGGCAACGCAGCCGGCAAGCCTACGGACGTTCTTGACTTGTTGGGGCGCCTCAGTCTGCTCAATGGCTTTGATCTTGTCGGGATTCGCTTCGATTCCACGTTGAGACACAAAGAACCCAAGAGGTTTGTCGGACGGGACGCCGAACACACACTTCTCTAGGTTAAGCTTGAGGTTGATCTTGCACAAATTCATAAAGATTTCTTCTAGGTCCTGCACGAGCATGGCCTTATCTTTTGTTTTGACCACTATATCATCCATGTAGGCTTCCATATTTCTATGGAGCTCGGGCTCAAAACCGATTTGGACCGCTCGGGTGAACGTCGAACCAGCACTCTTCATCCCGAAGGGCATCCGTACGAAACAGTATGTACCACATGGCGTGATGAACGCAGTCTTTTCTTCATCTTCTTTCGTCACGAAGTGTGACACCCAAAAATTTTATCCTTGTTTTATTAGATTAAAATTTTGCCAGGAAACTTAAACTTTTTTTTATGCATTCTCTTTTGATTTCAGAACCATTCTTTTCTTTATTTTTATGGAGTTTTTACCCCTAGTGAAAACTTTCCAATTATATTATTGGACTTGTTTAACCTCTCAAGAAAAACATTTCTATTATGAGTGGATTTTTTTGCATAATTATTACTCTCTGAACTTTATTCCTTAAAGTGATTTTTCATTAGATTTGGAGCTCTATTTGAACTACAACCATTTGATAAATTTATTTAAAATTCCAACCAAAATTTGGAGATGTCATGTGATGTTTTCAAATCACTTTTATGCAAAAAATATCTTCTGTACATTAGAGATTTCGAGCTCTACACCAAGTTTTCAAATCTGGTCCAGTGGGCAATTTTGCACTACAACCTATTTAAATATTTCTTTAAAACTTCCAACAAAATTATGGGATGTTAATAGGAGTATATTATTCAACTTTATGCAAAAACCCAGTTATGTCCTTTGAAAAATTTGAGTGAATCAACCTCATTTTCATTCTGGTCCAACTTGATGATTTGTACTACAACCATATTTTATCTTGCTCCTTTACCCATGATTATTTTTCCTGCTTATAGACCACCCTACAAAACCCTTAAGTCCAAGAGATCAGCCCCATAGGCATGTTTTAAGTTGACCAGATTGCCCCTTTCCTTTTCTGTCCAGATTTGAGTTTCACCAAAACTTGCATCATAAAGTTTCTTGTTTTACCAAACCAACTCCACCACCATCTTTTTGAATGAAGGAGACACCAATCTGGAATGTTGTGTTGCCATCAGAGTCCTTTAGATGCCACTGGCATTTCATCAAACACCCGTAGTGCACGGCTAGTTTTGGCATGGTTGTAAGATTGTATTGTGAATTTCCCCCTCTGTCCAAACCAGGTTGTCTAGTAGCCTTATAACTCTCTCTAACCTAGGTCTATTGATTTTCATTGGCATTCAGGCAAGTTTGGTCGCTCTGGCAGTCCGTCGAACGATTGTCGTGCGTGCCCGGAGCGCGGCCAGAGCGCGCGTTTTGCACGTGCCGCGCCCGAGCCGCCACGCCCCTGATCTATTCCCCGAGCTTATCCTGACCCTCTGCCGCTCGCAGCATAGGGCCAAGCCTTGACCTGTACTCCCTCACGAGCACCACAGCCCCTCGCAATGTCTCCGGCAAGCCAGAAGCTAGCTGCCATCGCCGCCTGCTGTGTTCGGTACCGAACAGGCCACCTGGTGCGCCCCCGAGTACCTCGGCCCGCCGTGCTCATCCACAACCCCGTCGCCTACCTCTGCAAGCTCTGCCAGCTAGTCCCCACCTCCCCTGCTCTACAATAGTGTCGCCGCCGTCGTGCTTATCCTCGGGCAGCCGACGAACCGACCCCTGGCGCCTATAAAGCGAAACCCCCTCGCTCTATCAGCCTCAGGTAGCACCATATCTTCCCCTTAGACCAATCCCACGAATCAAATTGACCCGCAGAGGCCATCCCCTTCACCTCCGGCCGAGACGCTCACCTCCGCCCTTCTGTTCATTCCAACACCACCAGAACCCCTCCATCTTCCCTATCACCACCATTAGCTCCATCATGACCCCGAAAACCCTTTCCCACTTCCATTTTCACCCAGGAGCCACGGTATGCCAAATCCCATTCCCTCCCGAAGCTTCCCCTCTGCCATGGAGGAAGGTGCTCTCAGCCTCAAGCTCCCCCGCGCCCCTAACCACTACAGATGGATGTGGTGCCTCCTCCCGATCACCCCCATATTGCGATTGCAATGAACGGTGGCTTGTGTCGC
>NC_041383.1:360531483-360543267 GCF_002162155.2 Triticum dicoccoides
GGGGGGGGGGAGAAGATGAACCCGACAGGTGGGGACCACCTGTCGGTGAGCCAACCCAAGGCACTAGTGGCGTAGCCCGGCCGATGCGTTTTCCTCTGGTGGAAGCGTATGCGCCGTAAGTACGCGACCAATCTCTGAAGACGTAGTCCAGGCGAACCGTTTTCCTTTTTCTGTTTTTTTTAAACAGAAAGTTGACTAAACTTTGACTGGCTATATCTTTTTAAATAAAACTCCAAATGAGTTGATTCTTTTTCGTACCTCTCTCAAATATTGTCTAGTTTATTTTCAGATTTATTTGAAGAAATTTCATACAACTTTTCTGTACTATTTTGAAACTATGTGTTAATTTGAATATTTTCAAAATAGGATTTTTGGAGAAGAAGAAAACTTTCAAAAGTTTTAGGATGCACCCTGCCTCTACACAACTTGAAGACAAGCATTCTGAACCCTGGCATAATATTACTGTGTGTTGTTTGATACGGTTAGAACACCCCTCGTTTCGGAGTTTCGTTATTTTATGTGACGAGATGAACATACTCATAAGTGCATATTGATGATTCCGTGTTTTTTTTTGAAATTGATGCGTTGTGATAGTAATCACCATCGTATGCCTTTCATGCACACCGGAAGGAATGCGGGATAGCCTCTGTCTTGGGTAGACACAGGCTTGTCTCTAATCCTCCATCGAGACGGTTGAGTCCGGTACGACACGATAAGGTATGACGGGTGGTGATCATGTCTGTTGGTTGAAGTATAAATTGTTATGTTAATCATGCAGGGAATACTTAAACCTACTAAGTCGACCACATATCGAATCTTGTTCCGGTAACCCCCATACTTGTTCGTACTACCACGTGTCCCTGCTATAGGTAGGGTACGGTTCAGTAAGTTGTCAACCCCTTCCTAGCACACACCGTACAGAGAGGCCATGGTGGAAGATACCGACTGCAGCCGGTAGGCATGCCACCTGGTGCGGGGGCCTGGGTGTTTCCGGTTGGGACTGAGAGGGGGGCACCCCTTAGAGCGCGCGATATAAATTTGATCCCATGCCACGCTAGGTTGTAGCCTCCCCACTTAGAGTTTCGCTTAACATGTGTCGTGGGTGATTCTAGACACTAGTAAGTTAAGCTGGTGTGTGCGGTCAGGTGTGATTTCAATTAAAAGACCGTAAATGGAATTAGTCCTGATGGACTGAAGGAATCCGTTACTCGTGGGTAAAGAGTATATCTTTTTAAATAAAACTCCAAATGAGTTGATTCTTTTTGGTACCTCTCTCAAATATTGTCTAGTTTATTTTCAGATTTATTTGAAGAAATTTCATACAACTTTTCTGTACTATTTTGAAACTATGTGTTAATTTGAATATTTTCAAAATAGGATTTTTGGAGAAGAAGAAAACTTTCAAAAGTTTTAGGATGCACCCTGCCTCTACACAACTTGAAGACAAGCATTCTGAACCCTGGCATAATATTACTGTGTGTTGTTTGATACGGTTAGAACACCCCTCGTTTCGGAGTTTCGTTATTTTATGTGGTGAGATGAACATACTCATAAGTGCATATTGATGATTCCGTGTTTTTTTTTGAAATTGATGCGTTGTGATAGTAATCACCATCGTATGCCTTTCATGCACACCGGAAGGAATGCGGGATAGCCTCTGTCTTGGGTAGACACAGGCTTGTCTCTAATCCTCCATCGAGACGGTTGAGTCCGGTACGACATGATAAGGTATGACGGGTGGTGATCCTGTCTGTTGGTTGAAGTATAAATTGTTATGTTAATCATGCAGGGAATACTTAAACCTACTAAGTCGACCACATATCGAATCTTGTTCCGGTAACCCCCATACTTGTTCGTACTACCACGTGTCCCTGCTATAGGTAGGGTACGGTTCAGTAAGTTGTCAACCCCTTCCTAGCACACACCGTACAGAGAGGCCATGGTGGAAGATACCGACTGCAGCCGGTAGGCATGCCACCTGGTCCGGGGGCCTGGGTGTTTCCGGTTGGGACTGAGAGGGGGGCACCCCTTAGAGCGCGCGATATAAATTTGATCCCATGCCACGCTAGGTTGTAGCCTCCCCACTTAGAGTTTCGCTTAACATGTGTCGTGGGTGATTCTAGACACTAGTAAGTTAAGCTGGTGTGTGCGGTCAGGTGTGATTTCAATTAAAAGACCGTAGATGGAATTAGTCCCGATGGACTGAAGGAATCCGTTACTCGTGGGTAAAGAGTACACCCTCTGCAGAGATTAAACCTATTCGAATAGCCGTGTCCACGGGTAAGGACTACAGTCTGGGATGGGTCAAGTGTCAGTCTTAGTGTCGGTCTTCGGAGGAGAAACTACTAAACCAGAACATGGATCATGACCTGTGACTTATGATGATTGTGATTATTATTGTTATGGACTAACACTTTATGGTATTGGATTTATTGAGTATCCCTGGGAAGGTTCTACCTCCTGGATATTCACTGTGATTATTTTCTTACAAGCCCTTTATGTGGTGTCGTTCAGACGCCCGACTGTGGCATGCTTGCTGTTTACTTTATAAGCCCTTTATGTGGTGTCGCTCAGATGCCCGAGTGTGGCATGCTTGTTATTTACTTTATAAGCCCTTTTTGTGGCGTCGCTCAGACGCCTGACTATGGCATGCTTGTTATTTACTTTATAAGCCCTTTATGTGGTGTCGCTCAGACGCCCGACTGTGGCATGCTTGTTATTTACTTTATAAGCCCTTTACGTGGCGTGGCTCAGACGCCCGACTGTGGCATGCTTGTTACTTACTTTATAAGCCCTTTATGTGGTGTCGCTCAGATGCCCGACTAAGGCATGCTCGTTATTTACTATCCTTTCGAGGCGTCGCTTCAGACACCCGATCGGTGCATTTTATTACTACTCTGTTATTGCATATCCATGTTGTATATAAATAACCTGCTTGCATGCATCCGAGATTTTATTTTATGACTGACGTTGTGATCATAGAATATTTCAGAGCATGATTACCGTTTGTTATATTATACCCGTGTTCATAATGTTTGCGAGTACATTCAAAGTACTCACTAGCTTGTCCCTGGCTATTGTCTTGGCCAGATTTCTTGCATGCAGAGGAGCATTGTTATGACAGCCTCGGAATCTTAGCAACAGTGATAGCAGCCTCGCGAAGATAGGAGTTAACCTGGTCAGCTGTTCCTATGGGAAATGGAGTCCCATAACGCTGATGATCCACAAACCGCTTCCGCCATCAACCACTAGAAATCATTTGTTGTACTCATAGGCCAGAATGGTCTTGTACTACATATTTTTGTATTTTGCTTGCAATTTCTGTATCAAGTTGGTGCCTCATTAGTTAACAGTAATCCTGGGGCTGGTGAGCACCAGGGCCATTTTCTGGAAATTAATATCCCGAAAATCCGGTCCTGACAAACTTGGTATCAGAGCCAGGCTGACCATTGGCTAATCCTATCTTAGCCAGGTCGAAAAACCTAGGTTAACCAACCCACCAGACCTTAGCCTAACCCCAGCCAAGCTTCTCGTGCAAGATAGCCACACAGTGAACCCGACACTTTTAGCAGTTGGTGCCCAACCTATCAGCCTAGCCTGTCGATCACGCGCCAGTGACCGACCCCTAAATTGTCCCATTCGCAAGCGTACGAAGGAATACTCCGTCCCCTTTTTTATAAAAAGGGCATGCTAGCCTCAACACAGCATAGCACAAACTCTTTCCCAAACCAAGCTATAATGCCCGGCCCCATCGTGCACAATGAGACGACAGCAACCAACCTTGGAGGTTTTGTGACCAAGCTCGCAAACCTCACCCGCCGTGCCATTGCGTTAGAAGAACCCCCAGAATATGTTTGTGTACCAAGGACCCATGAGCGGTGAGAGCCATCAATTCTGGGGCACCGTGCACGTCTATGGTAGGGGTCTATCTCCAGAACGCCCCTATAGGTTCACCGGAAGGACAACTTGTCGCCCAGAGTTAACTGTCGCTCATTCTACTACTACCCCAGCCGTGACGGGTATGGTAGGCCACCCCAGGTTGCCAACAGAGATCACGAGACGGACGCTGCATTATTGCATATGGTGCGCTATGTAAGTGCACTAGAGGATATGTTCGATCAAATCACCCTTGATCTGATCGCAGCTCATGGAGAGCTAATTCACCGAGCCCCGGCAAGAGGAGGAGATGAGCCCGACACCAACATTGCAGTCGTACTGTTCGGACAACCGATCGAGTCCCTGAGGTCTGCCCCAGTCATCGACCAAAGTAGCTTGATGACCCCAGAAGTACTTCGTCGCCTTTTGGGAACACGTTCCAGCGGGATTGTGGCCAACAATCCCCGGGATGGTCATCATCGCTACCCCGACCCTGCAGCCCCTCAACCCCCTCTAGCTAATCCCGACGGTGAAACCCGCGGAGAAACCACGACGTCCACAAGGCACGCCCGCTTAGATATAAACGAGGTGGACTAAGTCACTCGAGTAGTACCGAGTCTTAGTATGTCCACGCCCTGTAATTGTGTGATCCTGTATCGCCGTAATTAAATGTTGTTTGCTTGTGCGCCCCTATTTTAAATAATAGCCACGCATAAGTACGTTGGTTTGCGTTTGCAATTTTAACCCGGGCCTAGCTGCCAACCCCGACGACACAAAGTTTGTGCTATGAGTAAACCTTTTGGTTTCAACTGACAGGAAAGATATTTTCGAAAACAACTCTTAACAAATCTCGAGCACGAGATTTTTCTTAAGGGGGGTACTGTTGTGACACCCCAAAATTTTAACCTTGTTTTACTATATTAAAATTTTGCCAGGAAACTTAAACTTTTATTTTCTGGATTCTCTTTTGATTTCAGAACCATTCTTTTCTTTATTTTTATGGAGTTTTTACCCCAAGTGAAAACTTTCCAATTATATTATTGGACTTGTTTAACCTCTCAAGAAAGACATTTCTATTATCAGTGGATTTATTTGGATAATTATTGCTCTCTGAACTTTATTCCTTAAAGTGATTTTTCATTAGTTTTGGAGCTCTATTTGAACTACAACCATTTGATAAATTTATTTAAAATTCCAACCAAAATTTGGAGATGTCATGTGATGTTTTTAAATAACTTTTATGCAAAAATATATTCTGTACATTAGAGATTTCGAGCTCTACACCAAGTTTTCAAATCTGGTCCAGTGGGTAATTTTGCACTACAACCTATTTAAATATTTCTTTAAAACTTCCACCAAAATTATGGGATGTTAATAGGAGTATATTATTCAACTTCATGCAAAAACCCAGTTATGTCCTTTGAAAAATTTGACTGAATCAACCTCATTTTCATTCTGGTCCAACTTGATGATTTGTACTGCAACCATATTTTAACTTGCTCCTTTACCCATGATTCTTTTTCCTGCTTATAGACAACCCTACAAAACCCTTAAGTCCAAGAGATCAGCCCCATAGGCATGTTTTAAGTTAACCAGATTGCCCCTTTCCATTTCTGTCCAGATTTGAGTTTCACCAAAACTTGCATTGTAAAGTTTCTTGTTTTACCAAACCAACTCCACCACCATCTTTTTGAATGAAGGAGACACCAATCTGGAATGTTTTGTTGCCATCAGAGTCCTTTAGATGCCACTGGCATTTCATCAAACACCTGTAGCACATGGCTAGTTTTGGCATGCTTGTCAGATTGTATTGTGAACTTCCCCCTCTGTCCAAACCAGGTTGTCTAGTAGGCTTATAACTGTCACTAACCTAGGTCTGTTGATTTGCATTGGCATTCAGGCAAGTTTGGTCGCTCTGGCATTTCATTGAACGATTGTCGTGCGTGCCCGGAGCGCGGCCAGAGTGCGCATTTTGCACGTGCCGCGCCCGAGCCGCCGCGCCCCTTGTCTGTTCCTCGAGCTTATCCTGACCCTCTGCCGCTCGCAGCATAGGGCCAAGCCTCGACCTGTACTCCCTCACGAGCACCACAGCCGCTCGCCACGTCTCCGGCAAGCCAGAAGCTAGCTGCCATCGCTGCCTGTTGTGGTCGGTGCCGTACGGGCCACCTGGTGCGCCCCCGAGTACTCCAGCCCGCCGTGCTCATCCACAACCCCGTCGCCTACCTCTGCAAGCTCTGCCAGCCAGTCCCCACCTCCCCTGCTCTACAATAGTGCCGCCGCCGTCGTGCTTATCCTCGGGCAGCCGACAAACCGACCCCTGGCGCCTATAAAACGAAACCCCCTCGATCTATCAGCCTCAGGTAGCACCATATCTTCCCCTTAGACCAATCCCGCGCATCAAATTGACCCGCAGAGGCCATCCCCTTCACCTCCGGCTGAGACGCTCACCACTGCCCTTCTGTTCATTCCGACACCACCAGAGCCCCTCCCTCTGCCCTATCACCAGCATTAGCTCCATCATGACCTCGAAAACCCTTTCCCACTTCCATTTTCACCCGGGAGTCACGGTATGCCAAATCCCATTCCCTCCCGAAGCTACCCCTCTGCCATGGAGGAAGGTGCTGTCACCGTCAAGCTCCCCCGCACCCCTAACCACTGCAGATGGATGCGGTGCCTCCTCCCGATCACCCTCATATCGCGAGCGCGATGAATGGTGGCTTGTGTCGCTGGGGATCGCCATTGGAAACTGCCCCTGTCTCTGTCGAGGCGCGCACGAGGGGGGGGGAGAAGATGAACCCGACATAGCATATGGTAAAAGCTTCGCTCGTGCCATCCTCCTTGACGGACACCTTCTTGGTTTCCAGCGGGGCCTCCTTAGACTTCTTGCTCTTGCCGGTAGAGCTCTCTGGCACGTCCTCAGCAGGAACACAGCACTCTGAAGAGGTGTGTTTGCCAGAGTGATTGCAGGAACCCTTGCCGGAGCGAGGAGTCTTGCTGCCGGCCGAGGCCTTACTGGTCTTCTTCTCGGTGGTAAGAGCAAGTGCCTTGGCGGCAGATGCTGCAACCGCCTCTCGATATAGCTGATCGGCGCATATGAGTGTGTCCTTCTTATCACAACCGACGGTGATGATGCTCATCAGGCCAGGCATCTTCAGCTTGTTATATGCGTAGTGCGATGCCGCCATGAACTTGGCCAGCGCTGGGCGGCCAAGGATCCCGTTGTATGGCAACAGGATCTCGGCAACATCGAAAATGATCCACTCCATCCTATAGTTGAGGTCACCACCAAACGATCCTCTTCTGATGGAACACGCTGATTATAGCGGCGGGGTGAACATCGGGGATGTTGTACTACACATGGCTGAACCTCTATATATACTGACGCAAGGATTCGCCATCCTTCTGGGAGATCACATGCAAATCACTTGCCTGCCCAGGAACTACATGGCCGCCCGTGAAGTCACCAAAAAACTCGTGGCATAGATCGGACCACGAGGCTACTGAGTCTATCGGCAAATGCATCAACCATGACCACATGTTGGGCTTAAGTGCCAACGGGAAATAGTTAGCGAGTACCTTGTCGTCTCGTGCTCCAATAGCTTGCATCGTAATGGTGTAAACACTCAGGAACTCGGACGGATGAGTCTTGCCGTCGTATTTCTCTGGGACCTCTGGTTTGAGCATGCGGGTGTTGGGCCATTGGAACTATCGCAGCTCATGGGTGAACGTTGGACAAGTTATTGCGTAGGGCAAGTCACCAGCATCCCGCGGCGTAGGCTTGTACACAGTAGGCCCAGCACACCTATTAGATTGATGGCGTGCGTCCCGGTGCCGTTCGATGGTGGTCTGGGCGTCTTCCTTGAGCCGCTCCCGGAGAATTTGACATTGGTCACGATGCGTCTGTGGGTCTGACGACGCCATGGATACATTGTCCCGGGCGTCACCCTGACGGGCCGGCCGTGGTGGAGGGTAGTGCACCATGGTCGCGGCGCCCTCAACCCTTCCACTGTCTACACGCACCGGCTCGTCATTCCGGTGCCGCGAGGGACTTGCTCCCCAGTGGTCGTCCCTGTTGGCATGGCCAATAAGGCTTTGGATGGCAGCCCTCCACTCTTCTTGTTTCTCCAAGGTAGGAGGAAAGTAAAGGAGTAGCTGCGCTCGCAACAGCGCTTGTGCTCGCGTGGGTGGCAGCGACAAGCGGGAGGAATTGGAGGAACTCGGACTTCTAACTATGTTAGACGGAGTCCCATCACGATTTTGCGGCCGCGTGCTCTTTTCGCCAACATCATGGCGTGCATGTCGGCCCTATGTGTCTCGAGAGTGACGCTGAGGGCTTTTGCCGCGGCGACGCCCGGGGTCTTAAACATCGTTGCGCTGTTCGTCGCGCATGAGCTGAGAGGACCACGGCGCGTGCGTTGGAGGGGTCGACTTCTTGCCCTTGGAGGTCCCCGCACCACCTGCGGGTAGCGGCTCCATCCATGGGCGCAGCGGCACACCGACCGTCGTCGCCTCTACGGAGGACACCGGCTGCCTGGCTTCTTGTATTTGGATGATGTGGAAGATCTCGATCTCCTCTACCACTGGTGCCCGCCATGTCGCCATTCCACGCGGGTGCGGGTGGAGCGGCCCTAGATGGGCCGATCGCTGTGATCGTCTTCTTCTTCGGCCCCATGGCGGTGAAGAAACTACTGCACTAACTAACAGACCAGATTCCCACAACTAATGCCCCCTACCTAGCGCGCCAAAGATGTCGGGGAAACCAAACGCCTATGGGGTCATAAGGATCCCTTCTACATTCGGCGGGGGATTAGCTGCACGAAGAGGAGGTTGAGCCGTTAGCAAACAAGGGATTTTTATCCAGGTTCGGGCCACAAAGATGCGTAATACCCTAGTCCTGCTTGTCTGGTTATATGTGTGTTCTTGAGCTTTTGAACTAGCTATGGTGCGTTCTTTGTCCAAAAGTCTGAATCCCCTCTCTTTGTGCCTTGGGCCTCCTTTTATACCAAAAGGGGTTGCCACAGTGGCACACAGGAGGTGGAAAACTATAGTGCACGAGCTTATCGCTCGGCAACCTAGGACAAGCGCATTTCATGCGTCGCCTACGTGTCCTCTTGCTTTATTGGGAATGGCAACAGAAGCCATCCCGTCCTTCGCTGCTCCTCCTCGCTTTGACACGCGTCCGGGTCAACGAGGCATGTAGTGCCACGCTGGCCGACTAGCTACTGTGTTGGCACAATGGTAAGCTTCCACGAAGATCTCCATGCCGCCACGCAGGCGCCTGCTTAGTTGGCATCCCTGTCGTCGCACTAGAGTGGTGGTGAGGTGGCGAAACCTTGCTGGGCGCGGGTCTGGCCACGACCCTATGATCTTCCCCGGCAAGGCTTGTCGGGGGCCTTGGAGTCGTCCCCGGCAAGGGTCTTGCCGGGGGTCTTCGTCTTCTGGTCCCACGTGGATCTGTGGGCTGTCAATCTTTATGAGGATCTGCATGCTGTCGAGCATGCGCTCTCCAGATCTTGGTCTTTAACGTTGTCGATGGTGTTAGAGCCGTCAGCCCCAAGGGTGATGGGCTTGCTGGTGCTGTGTAGGACGCCCCGGCAAGGGCCAACTCGCCCCCTACTCCTTGCACTTCAAGTATATGTCTTGGTAGTCTTTTGGTTTTGCCTTCCTCTGCCTCGCCAGGCCCTGCCGTAGGTGTGGCTGTGACTGCCCGTGCACTAGTAAGGGGCATAGAAGTACCCATACTTTTGTACAGCGACAGCTTGCAAAGATGTTACTAACCAATGCAGTAATAGACGTGCAATTATGTGTTTATGTTTTTATAACATTTCTCCCTCCAGCCCAACATGATATTTTCACCCAGCCCAGCAAGTCCGCGGATTTTGAGAAAAATGCAAAAGGGCTTTAAATTCCACCATAATATATAAATGGGCTGCATAGGCGCTACATCATTGTTTCACCCAGCCCAACAAATGGACTAAAAACAAATGGACTGGCTGACATGTGGGCCAGTAGGTCGAAGCCAAAGCACTTTCGCAAAAAATAAAAATACAAAGGTCCAATCCTAAGCAAGGCGTTGGATTCACATCCAACGGCCGTCATTCTTCTTCAATCTCTCGTCTTCTTCCCCCAGCGCTGCTGGGACCGCTTGCTCAAGCCTCCGGCGTCAGGCCGGGCTGTTTTGCACGCCTCGCATCGAAACGCTGCCCAACCGACGGCCAGGCCATCCCTCCACTCTTCCGCACCTCATGTTGTTCTCTGCCGAGTGTAGGCCCACCCCGCACCCGAAGCAGTCAAGTTTCCCACTCCTCTCTGTCTGCGACTCCACTGCCGCATCATCCCCATCCCCGGGGTGTTCCAGTCTGGGGCCTCGCCTTTGTCCACCGGCTTGGTGCGCTCTAAACGGTGTGGTCAACGTGGTCAACAAATGAGAGTCATCGGAAGATAACTGTACTTGGAGAGGCTGACAGTGGGGACGCACCATGCCCATTGACGCATGCATGCAACTGCATCCTTTTTACCTTAAAAATAATGTTTTCTCCCACTAACATGTGGGACCCACCAGCTACATCTTCGCACGCAAGGAAGTGCGTACTTATTATGGGCAAAAAAATGATTCTCCCCCTTGACAGCTAGGACCCACCAGCTATATCTTTGCAGGGAAGGAAGTGCGTCCTTATCCTCCCTGACAGCTGGGACCCACCAGGTCGAAGCATACGTAGCGTTGTCTGTGTATATACCGGTCGATCGGTCTGTCTGCCACGATGAACCGTGGCCGAGTAAGGAGCGGTAGCAGTTCAGGTAGTCCAGTCCAAACCGTGTACACGTACGTACAGCCAGGGTGCAAGAAAGTAAATACGACCACTTACGTACATACAGGCGGGGTCTCGAACGCGTACTCATGCATACGTATGGCCAGGGCTCTTGTACATGGAGAGGCCACGGACGGCAGCAACATCATCCTGTTCATCGGAAGCCAACTGGCTGGGTCGAAATGGAGAAACTGCGTCATGTTCATGGGGAGGCAACGGAATGGGCCGTGTTCATCGGGAGGCAACGGAATATGTTGTTTTCATCGGGAGCCAACCGACTTGGATGGAACAGCCGAAACAAGGTTTGGCATGCCGCGGAATGGAGGAAACGGGCCTTCTGGGACCACGTAAGGTCGAAACGGGGTCCTGTTCATAGGGAAGGGTCTGGCGTACCACAAAACGGAGGAAACGGACTTGTGTTCCATTGCGTACGGTCGAAGCGGGGTCCTGTTGATCGGGAGGGGTGTGGCTGTAATGCCCCGGATCCGATGCGCCAGGTGTCTGCCAGTTATTTGCCGTCGTTGCCATGTCATGTTCTTGCATGTTACATTTTATCATGTCATCATGTGCATCTCATTTTGCATACGTGTTCGTCTCATGCATCCGAGCATTTTCCCCGTTGTCCATTTTGCAATCCGGCACTACTATGCCATCCGGCGTTCCCCTTTTGTCTCTCGTTATGAGCGGGTGTTAAACTTTCTCTGAATGGCCCGTGATTTTCCAAGCGGCCTTGGTATACCACCGGTACATCGCCTGTCAAGTTTCGTGCCATTTGGAGGTCGTTTGGTACTCCAATGGTTAACCGCGTAGCCCGGAACCCCCCTTTCTCTTTGCAGCCCAACACCCGTCCAAACTGGCCCAAAACCCATCCTAACCCCCTCCATGCTCTCGATCGTTCAATCACGATCGTGTGGGCGAAAACCGCTCCTCATTTGGACTCTCCTAGCTCCCAGAAACTATAAATAGGTCCTCCCCTCCATTTTTCGTAGACAAAACCCTAGCTTTTCCCCCTTCCTCCCGCAGCCGGACGCGACCGCCCGCGCCGGACGCGTTCGCGCCGGCCGCCGCAGCCACTCCCCTCGCGCCACCTGTCCCAGCC
>NC_041383.1:360543756-360663451 GCF_002162155.2 Triticum dicoccoides
CCGCCCTCCGACCGCCGCCCCTTCGTCCTTCGCGCCGCCCCGCCGCCGCGTGGGTTTGCCGGCCCCGGCCCTCATCGCCGGAGTGCGCCGCCCTCGTCGCCAGCCCCTCCTCCTGCCGGATCCGGTGCCCCTGCGTCGACCCCGGCCGGATCCGCCCGTCTCCGGCGTCCCCCTCCTCTCCGGCGTCTACTCCGGCGAGAGCCCCGGCCATCCTCGGAATCCGTGCCCGATCTGGATCTGCAAGGTTGACTTCGTTTTTTTCCTAAGTCCCGAAATATTTTGCATAATGTTGCCCTGTTCATCGCATCATATCTCCAGGCATACTGCTCTGTTTCGTGCGTGTAATATGTCAAAATGTTCGCTGTGAGATGCTCTTCATTTCGTTCCATTGCACCATGTTCATTTGAGTCCATCTTGATGCCTGAATCATTGTTGCAAGAGTGATATATAATGTTGTCTGCTGTCTGTTAACAGAACATGTTCATTTGTCATTTTATCTATGTTTGATGTGTGCATCCTATGAGGTTGATGTCTACATGTGTTTTGTGCTACATCATTCCATCTTTACAGGGGTGTATGCCATGTATTTGTGTGATCAATGTGGTGACTAGAACAAGCATGCAAACTAGGCTTTGCGATGTTGCTGATTTCAGTCCCTGTTCTGCTGTCATTTTTATGCCATGTAAACTTGATGCTACAGAGAGATCCAAGCTTATTTTCAGATACTTCAGTAAGGATGTTTTGAATATATGCTTTTTCTCTATCCATTCATGCCCCTGTTTGCAATTATGGAGTAGTCTAGCATGTCATTTTCTTGCTCTACTTTTGCTATAAAATGTTTCCTGACAGATTGTTTACATGTTATTCAATTTTGCCAAGGTTGTTGTAGTTGATCCTTGCATGCTATGAACTTGTTATTTCCTTGGTTAGTTTCATAAACATGTCTTTTTGCTGATGCTATGCTTATCTTGTCATGCAATTATTTGTGGTGAGTGAATCAAGCTTGTTAAGTAGGGTACTTTCTGTTGCTGTTTTGCTAAGCTGAATCTGTTATTTTGTGATGCTATGTAAACCTGCTGTTACAAGTCATTCTATGCATAATTTGGAGATGTTCACTAAGGATGTTTTGTTACATATGTCATGATCTATCCATCCATGCCGCTGTTTGCATTTATAGCCTGCTGTAGCTTATTGTAATATTGCTCCAAAGTTGCTAAATAATATTTCTGTCAGCCTGTTAACATTAAGTTCAGTTTTGCCATGTGCTTTTCTAGTGATCCATGTACCCTATGAACTTGCTCTTTCCATGCTTAGCTTCATGAACATGTCTTCTTATTGTTGGTTGCCTTGCCATGCCATGTAATTCTCTGTGGTGAGTGGTACAAGCTCACCAACATGCCTACTCATTGTTGTTCGTGCCATGTATGAATCTGTCATATAACTTGCCATGTTTACATGGGTGCCATCATATCTTCTGATCCTTTTTGGCTCATGGTCAGTAAGGGACTTTTGTTCTATGAGATTAGTAGGTTCATGCCATGCCTTAATTTGCCATGTTAAGTTCCTGTAGAATTCTGTTTGATAGCTCTAAACATTGCAACCTGATGTTGTTTCTGCAAAGTCTGAAACTGTTATTATTTGCAATCTTGCCATGTGTGTTTGAGCATGTTCTGGTGATTTCTGGAGATAGCTCAGTGTTCATATTTTGTCATGCTTTACCTGTACATCATGTCCATGCCTTTTTTTCTCATGCGCGGGTGTTGTAGCATGTTGTTTTGATACTTGCAATATTCCTAGTTGCTGTTTTGGACAGCTTGTCCTTTAAACTTGTATAGTGTGTGTGTGTTGAACCGTTGCTCCGTTTTGAGTGTGCTCTATATGAAACTTGCTTGATTTTGCATGTAGCTTCATATTACCATGTTGCATCCTTGTTTTGAGGTGTTTGCTTGATGTTTGGGTGCATTTTGCATCAATGCCATGTTTGACTTGTTTTGCTCATATCTTCTAGGCCGTAGCTCCGAACTAAATGAACTTTATATGTAACTTGACTAGAATTTCGTGTATATCATCTTTGTGCATCTTAACTATTTGTTTAACAACTTCAACTTACGGTTTATTCAGATCTGGACCAATTTCGAAATTTGCATATGAGGACTTACCGAAAATTGTTATATGTTGTTCCTGGCCTCATTTAAACTTGCCTTGATGTGTTGTCTTGTATGCATCATCTCTTGCCATGAGTAGCTTCATGTAGCCTTGTCATGCATCATGCTTGGTTGTGAATCATGCCTTGTTCATGTGTGGTATGTTTACCATGTTGTGTGCTTCTTCTCGATAGTTCCCGTTTCGTTGCGATCGTGAGGATTCGTTCGTCTATGCTTGGTTCGTCTTCGTGGCTTCATCTTCTTCATGGACTCGTTCTTCTTCCTAGCGGGATTTCAGGCAAGATGACCGCTATCCTGGATCTCATTACTATCATTGCTATGCTAGTTGCTTCGTTCTATCACTATGTTGCGCTACCTATCACCTGTTTATCAAGCGTCCCTAATTGCCATGAACCGCTAACCTTTGACACCCTTCCTAGCAAACCGTTGTTTGGCTATGTTACCGCTTTTGCTCAGCCCTCTTATAGCGTTGCTAGTTGGAGGTGAAGTTGAAGATTGCTCCATGGTGGACAGGTTTATGTTAGGATATCACAATATCCCTTATTTAATTAATGCATCTATATACTTGGTAAAGGGTGGAAGGCTCGGCCTTATGCCTGGTGTTTTGTTCCACTCTTGCCGCCCTAGTTTCCGTCATACCGGTGTTATGTTCCCGGATTTTGCATTCCTTACGCGGTTGGGTGATTTATGGGACCCCCTTGACAGTTCGCTTTGAATAAAACTCCTCCAGCAAGGCCCAACCTTGGTTTTACCATTTGCCTCACCATCACCTACATTTCCCTTGGGAGTAATTAACCCGAGGGTCATCTTTATTTTAGCCCCCTCGGGACAATGCTTGTCTAAGTGTTGGTCCAAACCGAGCGATGTCCGGCGCTCCCTGGGCAACCTGGGTCTATGCCAACCCGTCGTCTTGCTCATCATGTGTGCCCAGAGAACGAGATATGTGCAGCTCCTATCGGGATTTGTCGGCACAGCGGGCGGTCTTGCTGGTCTTGTTTTACCATTGTCGAAATGTCTTGTAAACCGGGATTCCGAGTCTGATCGGGTCTTCCTGGGAGAAGGTATATCCTTCGTTGATCGCGAGAGCTTATCATCGGCTAAGTTGGGACACCCCTGGAGGGTATAAACTTTCGAAAGCCGTGCCTGCGGTTATGCGGCAGATGGGAATTTGTTAATGTCTGGTTGTAGATAACTTGACATCAGACCTGAATTAAAACGCATCAACCCCGTGTGTAGCCGTGATTGTCTCTTTTCGGCGGAGTCCGGGAAGTGAACACGGTTTTGGGTTATGTTTGACGTAAGTAGGAGTTCAGGATCACTTCTTGATCATTTCTAGCTTCACAACCGTTCCATTTCCTCTCTTCTCGCTCTTATTTGCGTATGTTAGCCACCATATCATGCTTAGTCGCTGCTGCAACCTCACCACTTTACCCCTTCCTTTCCCTTTAAGCTTTGCTAGTCTTGATACCCATGGTAATGGGATTGCTGAGTCCTCGTGGCTCACAGATTACTACAACAATAGTTGCAGGTATAGGTTATGCGAAGATCTTGACGCGAGGGCGATGCTTGCTTATTTTGGAGTTCTTCTTCTGCTTCTTCTTCGATCAGGGGATAGGTTCCAGGTCGGCAGCCTGGGCTAGCAGGGTGGATGTCGTTTGAGCTTTTGTTTGTGTTTCATCCGTAGTCGGATGATGCTCTTATGTATTGTGATGTTGTATTTGTGGGGCATTTTATGCCTCTTGTATGTATCGCCATCTATTATCTAATGTTGATGTAATGATATCCACCTTGCAAAAGTGTTTCAATATGTGGTTCTATCCTTGGTGTGACCTTCGAGTCTCTTTAGGATAGTATCGCATATTGGGCATGACAGTGGCGTACCGCAAAACGGAGGAAACAAACTTGTGTTGGAGCGCTATGGTCAAAATGGGGGTCCTGTTCATCAGGAGGGGTGTGGCTGTACCGCAAAACGGGACTCCACGAGCTACTGTTCATCTCCACCGTCGACCTCCTCCACCCTCCACAGGCTACTGTTCCTCCATCGTCGACCTCCTCCAGCCTCCACATGTGATTGTTCATCCACGGGCTCCCGTTCATCCAGCCTCCACCGCTCCTCCAACGACTACTCTTCAACCAGCCCTCTCCATGGGGTCCTGTTCAACCACCCCTCCATGGGCTACTGTTCATCCAGCTCTCCACTGGCTACTATTCAACCAACCCTCCATGGGGTCATCCTGTTCATCCAGCCCTCCACGGGGTCCTGTTCATCCACCAACAACCGGCTCGATCGATCGGGGTCCTGTTCATCCAGCGGCAATGGCCTCTACACCCCCACGGGGTCCTGTTCATCCAACCCCCACCGGGAACTATTCATCCAACCCCCAACAATGCTCACTGGTCATCAAGAGGCAACAGGTTCGATCGGCTTCAGTTAGCAGCAGTAGCGAAGGAATCGCACGATTGGGTTCAGTTAACACCAAGGGAGCGACCGGGGTTCGGTAATGTAGCTAGTGCAATTGCTCGGGTTCAGTAGGCCTTGCTCGGGTTCCGTTAGAGCCCAACGCCTCACACCCATGCGCGTACGTGTTCAAGAGAAACGCGTAATCCCTTCGTGCATCGCTCGGCCCCACCCACCCACCGTAACTGGGAACTCCCCAAAATTTTCCTCGCCCTCACTTCTACCATGATTTTTTCCGTCATGGATGGCCCAAAGAATGTCATGCAGTTGCATCTCTGGCCCGCGCAGGATGAAAAGTCAATTCTCTGTCATGATTTTTTGTCATAGAAGTAGGATCCCACCACATCTATGATGATACCGGGTTTTGTCATAATTATCATCATAGAAGTGTCATAAGTATGACAGAAAAAAATCCATTCCGCCCAAAATGTCATCGATGTGTCTTTTTTTGTAGTGCTTGCCCATTCCTTGGGGAATTCTTCACCCCTTATGATGCTTGTAGAATCAGCCAGTTGACCAGGAGCAAGTGGTGGCCTATTGCATGATGGCTTTACTGCAAAGTCCTTCATGTATTTTGGAGTCGCATATATGTAGTCTCTCCATTCATATGACCAGTATCTCTTTATCTTTTGCACGCACGTTTTACGCTGCTCATTGCTTTCTTTGGCATGAGTTGCTTCATTTGGCATGCAATATCCCAAGTAAATATCCTCGGTGATCTTAAAGGCAGTGTGTTCCTCTTTATGTTTTCCTCCCTTCTAAGGCTTTTTGCCATTCAAAATTTTCTTCAATTGAGGCTTCTGAGCTTTTGATGACTTTATGAAGTTTGAAGATTTTCCTCAAGCAACGCTGCAAATGAATTAATTAGATGAGAACCAAGAGGTTTATCAATAGACATTTGTACCTGTGAACATAATATAGTTGCAAGGAAACCGGGAGGAGTCACATGCGTTCTCAGATGTGTTTCAAAATAAACCAGTTGAGGAAATTGACCCTTATCGTCTCGACGAAATTCACTAAGTGTTCCTGACCTAGGTTCTAGTACATATTGAGACAATTTTCACAATTGAGGAATCTAGTTGTTAAGTATAACTTAGTTGAATTGCACAAGTCTAGCTCAAAGGAAGTGCTAAAGAATTGAAAGTGTGGTAAAAACAACACTTGAAGATTTTGGAGTGGAGTGAAGATCAAACGGGGTGGCAAAATTAGTATTTAATTACCCTAGTGATGAACTTGATGTACTAGGTGATGTAACGATGGAAATCGTCAGTTCAGATCCTCCGCACCCTAACTCGATGATGAAAGACGGCTATGGCTGTGGCGGGGGTGAAGAAACTCGCATCCGGCGTGAGTACGACGGCGAAGAAGTCGAGGCACTGAAGCTCTTCTTCTCCGGTGGTGATGAATTCCAGTAGCGACACTAGCGTTTGAAAGTGAGAGCGACGGGAGCAGAGGAGCAAAGTGAAGCTAGGTTGAGGGAGTCAAGGCTACTTATAGCCACGGTGAAAACTAAGAGGTCCAAAGATTTTGGACGGATAATCCCCTGGCCATTCACATCTCAGTGACACGCGTCACACATGCACTTTCACATGCTTATCCATGCGAGTGAAGTGTGGGATGAAGTTACTGTGGCAACCACAAAAAAACTTCTTGGAATTTAAAAATGTGTTCGAAATTTCTTTAGCTGTCAAGGACAAAGTGAAGACTTTGAACAGTGTCAAGTAGAACGCATATGAAGAATTTGTGAACAGAGTGGGTTGAGCTTAGCATTGAGGGGAGCGGGTCCGATCACATCCACATAGATGAAGAAATCCAACTGAAGCATTAGCAATATGTGGATCCTAGTGAGGACATGAAAAGCGCAAATATGTATGTGTGTGTATAATCAGCTCAAGCAATGAAGAATAACCTCAAATGACGAAATTGAAAGTTTGACGAAATTGCAAATGATGAAAAACTCAAATTTGAAGAATGTCATATAAAGGTGGTGGAGTTACCCACCGTATAAGAATTATGTTGACTACAGAGACCATGTACAATTATTGTAGGGTTCTGAGAGTCAAGTTCTTCATTAATTTCTTCACACTTAGAGGGTAAGTCCTCATTGATTGAAGAAATATGTTACTTCATGTGTTGTGCATCAAATTCATCAAAAATGCATAAGCGTTAGGATGTGTGTCCACTTCAGAGGACTTTCGAAGAATCTAGGATGTTTAGCTCATCGCAACTTGCAGAACCTCTTCTCATCCAAGGGCTTAGTGAAGATATAGGCAAGTTGGTCTTCAATCTTAACGTGGTCGATGACAATGTCTCCCTTCAGCACAAGATCATGAAGAAAGTGGTGACGAATCTGTATATGCTTTGTCTTGAAGTGTTGCACTGGATTGTGGGCGATCTTGATAGCACTCTCATTGTCGCAATAGAGAGGGACCTTCTTCATGTTGACGCCATAGTCCTTGAGGATTTGCTTCATCCATAGCAACTGTGAGCAGCAGGCACCAGCGGCAATGTATTTAGCTTCAGGTGTGGAAAGAGTGACGTTGTTCTGCTTCTTTGAGGACCATGAATACTCCATAGAATATTTTGAACACAAGGATCATGTCCGGCTCTGCAAAACAAATTCCACATACCACCGTAGAGAGCACAATATTCCACAAATCTAATCTGCTGACGGCTTTTCATAGCGTGACGTCACACCATGGCCCGATCGTTATTCGAACCGTTGTTCATAACCAGCCACTACACGTGATGCGAGGCGGTTCTATTGGCACATCTGGTCGAAGCAGATATCGTGTCCCCCTTATCACGGGATTCTCATCAATGCAGGTGTGGGTAACCCAACCGTGTTTGTTTAATATGACTCTCAATTTTAGGCAAGTCCCAAACGGTCACGCGGGGGACGCTTGATATTTGTCCTCTTTATAAAGGGGGCGAAGGCGTGTCCTTTTCTTCCCATGCTTGATCCTTCCCCTCCCAAACCTCGAGTTCCAAAACCCAAGGCTTAAGCTAAGCGTTTCAGACCTTCAACCATGTACGGATCCAACCTTCAAGGCTGGTGGATGGCCTCCTCCGTCATAGAGGAGGACATCAAGAAACTTAGGGAGGCCAGGTATCTCACCGCCGAGATTCCGCACAGGCTACCTGCTCAAGGGCAGGTCATCCCCACTCCCGAACCCAACGAGAGTGTCGTTTTTATTTGATACTTTCTCCGAGGGCTAGGTTTTAGCATTGATCCCTTCGTGAGAGGGCTCATGTTCTACTACAGACTATATTTCCACGATCTAGCTTCGGATTCCGTCCTTCACATCTCGTCGTTTATCGTCGTGTGTGAAGCCTTCCTCCGCATCACCCCCCACTTCGGCCTATGGCTCAAGACCTTCAATGTGAGGCCGAGGGTGATTGACAGGCGTCATGCGGAGTGCGGAGGCGTTATAATAAGCAAAGGCACCGACACCCCATGGCCAAATGGTTCTTTCACAGAAACTTCTGATTTATGGCAGCGGGAGTGGTTTTGTATCACAGCCCCCTGAGGTACAAAGCGGGTGGTCCAGCTTTCTGCTCCGGCCCTCCACCGCAACTGGCATCATGGGTCAACAAGGGGCTAGACTGGGGGCCAATTAACGATGTGCTGACATTGCAAAGCCGCACCTGAGACCTCCTCAAGAGGGATGTCAGTCTTGTCAAGATAATGCAAGTGATGCTGGTTCGTCGAGTCCTGCCCTGCCAACATCGTCCTCTCCGTGTGTGGGAGTTCAACCTAGAAGGACCGCGAACCGTTCAACAATTCTTCGGCATGACGCTCAAAGAGATGTATGGGTCATTCTTCGGATCACGAATAATGTGTCCGGACACCACCGAGGACGCGGGTCTCAACTGCAACCGTCTGGATACCCAGGTAAGTACTTCTGCTACCGAACACACCATCCTTTATGTTTACTATAATATCATTATGAAAAATTGCTCTCTGCCAGGACTGGCTAAGGAAGGCGGAGAGGATTAGGTGTCCGACCCCTCTTCCCGAAGGCTCGCCAGATCCTTTGTTGACCAGGATGCTTGAGCGCGTGCCGTATCAGGTGCCATCAAGAGAAGATGAGGGGAGGAATAGAGAAGCCACAGGTGGGCCTCATATTCTACACATCCAAATCAGGGGAGTGAGTGCCTCCGCGAAGGAGGATAATCGGGGAGGGGAATCTAAAATCCCCTCTCCTCAAGGTAAGAAAAGGGCCGCCTCTGAAGACTTGAAACGGAGGCTTCCAAACGAGGGAAGAAACCCTCACAGGGGCCCTGCCCCAGGGGGCGTCCTTAACGTGCAGTGCCCGCATGGGGGCCAGCCCTCCACCGAGCCGTAAGTAAAAGAGTACTTTGGTAAATATATCCCGTTTTATCTTTGAGGATAGTAACCGAAACATATTTGTTGCAGTCTGGCTCATAGCCCTTCTCCATAGAGTTCGTCCTCAGGGGATCTTCTTCCGGAGATGATGGAGAGCGAAACGTCTCCCCCTGCCTCCCCGTCACATGGGGCGCACGACCCCGCGGTGTCGTCACGGAGGATTTCTCCTGATCCACCAAGGCCAGAAGTTGACACTTCGGCTGCCCAGAGTCTGGAATATCCGGCTCCCAAAGAGAGCTTTAGGAGGAGTCCGGGATTGTCCGGCACACATCCGTACACACTAATGGGCCTTCTGGAGCGAGCGGCCATCTCAGAGACACATCGTGCCTTAATGGGTACGGTGATTGAGAGGGTTTCATCCACGAAAAGCGGTTTGAATGTAGCTTTTGCGAGTCTGCTGAGAGGCTTTGAGGTATGCAAAAAATGTATTTTTGATGGTACCGCACATGCTAGGTGTGCTCTGTATAGATAGTAGCCCCTGAGACTCTGGTTGCTATCAATGTGGTAAACAGAGGATCATAATCTTTGGTAATAAGCGCGCTGCTTTATGTGCAGGTGGCAGAGGGTCCGGCGGCTGACCGATCTGCTGATTTTGTCGAACTAAAGCGACAGCTTGACGTGGCCGATGCCGACATCACGCTAGTCAAAAAGCGGCTTGACAAGGCCCAGGATATGTATATTCGGCTTGTCAGCAAATGTTTAAGAGGAGCATGATGCTAGTATCTATAATATGCTGTGACTACAGATGGAGCTGCTGCCGTGGAGACCCTTCGGGCGGAGCTTGCCCCAGCCAAGGAGTAAGCCTGAATAAGTGATGCGGCCACTCTGAAGGCGGTCGAAGAGTTAAGAGCCGAACAGGCTGCTCATCGTCGCAGCAAAGAAAAGATAGCCCAGATGGCGACTGAGCTGAAAGATGCCGCCAACCACCGTGAGCTCCTTGAAAAGGAAAATCAAGCAAAAGCGGTTGACCTAAAGAATGACCTGGAGGCAGCCAAGGAAACCCGCTCTGAAATGAGAGGGATAAGGGAGGAGCTTCGTGAGGCCGGAGATATCCTGGCTGGGAAGCCCTATTTGTTGCGGATGAAATTCGGATATCCGAAGTATGCCCCTCTGGATCAGTTGTAGAGCGCTGCGGACACGTATGCGGACCTAGCAAAGAGTGCTACTGATGCGACTGAGTTTTTCAAAGATCGGAAAGACCATAAGGCTGAAAGGTTATTTTGGTCCCAGTTCATGCCGCGATGCGTCCGCTGCCATTGAATGAAAAGATGGCCGCTGGGCCGAACTCCACAGGTTGTCCGGGCTTGCTATGAGGTCTGCCGTGGATCATCTTTGGCCACGTGGACCAAGGCCGGACAACTATTTTGGATTGGTGCAACAATTCCTTGGTGCTGTGTCGCATATCGATGTTGTGAAGAGGTCAGCGTGCATAGAGGGTGCGCGGATGGCTCTTGCCCATGTTAAAACATACTGGCCTGGGATGGAAACCACCGCTATTGCAACCCGGGGTGCGGCAGAAGGCCAGGACCCGGCCGAGCACTATTTTGAAGAAGTCTTAGAAGGCGCCCGTTTAATAAAGGCTCAGTGCTCGAAGAGTGCCATGTTCAAATGACATGTATCTCGATTGTAAAGACAATGCTATTTTGATTATAAAGGCTGTGTTTATACTTTTGCCCGAAAGTATTATAATGCCTCCTGTGCGGCCGTTTATGTACGTATATAACCTGAAAGTTTGCAGTCGTCGGCTTCAGCCCCCACGCATATAATGCGGGGGTGTTCGAGAAAACGCGTAGTCACACTTGATCCAACGTCGTGGTCCGTTAAGGAGGTGATAGCATGATGAACCAGGCAATCGGACTATATAGCTTTAACACTTTCACTTAGCCATAGGAGTTTGACGGTGGGGAAACTATATAGCCCCTGGTACTTCCGCGTTCATCCGGATATGGTGCGCGTATGTACGTGACCGGGAAACCGGTCCTTCATTAATGCGGAGGAATCGTGAAGATTCCGCTGGGTAATCGAGTGGTTGACCAGTCTCGCGCTGTATCATGACAGTCAGTTTTCGACTTTCTATACTGAGGTGCTCATCCAGATGAACTAGGGCACAATCGCAGTAGTTCTCCCAGTGCCGTCTTAGCGGATAGAGCGGAACGTAAGGCAGCAAAACACGGGAGCCGGGCAAACCCAACATTTGAGCAAAGACATGAATCGGAGCTGATGCATATAAGGCCAATCTCGTGACGCCGAACACTCCCTAAGGTATTCGGACTTTATAATGTGTACTGGGCTGAATAACGCCCTTGATAAGAAGCCCTGAGTTTCCAGGTATGAGCAATAGTCTGGTGTGACAAAAATGCGGGAATCACCAGTATCCCTCTCGGTTGTATAAAGTTTCCGGAGGGGAAGAAGCAAGAAGAGACATTAAAAAGGTTTACGCAGGGTCTTAATCTAAAAAGAAACCTTCAAGCGGGGCCCTGCTACACGTCTGCGCCTTTATCTCTGTTGTGTCGTATCCTGGAAGGGTGTAGCACAATGATCATGTGTAAAAAGGAAAAACCCAGGTGAAATACTTCGTGCGAGGAGTTCGTTAATCTGAATGAACCATGAAAATGCAATATGTTATTGTATTGATAGGGTCGAGCCAAACTATGGGCTTTTTTTGCGAGCAGCCCCTAGCATGTTTTATGGGGAAATCCCAACTGGGCTGTTACATTGGGTGGAGCACCGGACTCGTCTAACCGTGCCCGTGGTCTTGACAACCGACCGTTTATTCTGGTTGGAGGGACCGCTCAGTGTTCGGCTGCTAGAGCCGCCACGTATTCTTCCGCGCGTAAGGAATGCTCTGTATTTCCGCTAACTGTGATGACGCCGCATGGACCGGGCATCTTAAGTTTAAGGTAGGAGTAGTGCGGTACTGCATTAAAACGAGCAAAGGCCATTCTTCCGAGTAGTGCGTGATAGCTGCTTTGGAATAGAGTGATGTGGAAGGTTAGTTCCTCGCTTCTGAAGTTGTTGGGAGAACCGAATACAACCTCTAGTACTAGAGAGCCCGTACAGTGGGCCTCGATGCTTGCTATCACTCCTTTGAAGGTAGTGTTGCTTAGGCTGATTCTTGAGGGGTATATCCCCATTTTGTGGATAGTGTCCTGATATATCAGGTTTAGACTACTGCCGCCGTCCATAAGGACTCGGGTGAGATGGTATCCATCAATTATTGGGTCGAGCACCAAGGCAGCCGATCCTCCATGCCAGATACTAGTCGGATGATCCCTGCGATCAAAGTTGATCGGGCATGCCGACCAGGGATTGAATTTGGGGGCGACGGGTTGCACAGCGTATACGTCTCGGAGTGCTTGTTTGCGCCTACTCTTTGGAATGTGAGTTGCGTAAATCATATTCACTGTTTTGACTTATGGTGGGAATTTTTTTTGTACTCCTGTTTTCGGCTATGTGCCTGATGTAGACTTGCGACCCACACGATCTCCAGCCTAATTAGAATCAGAAAATCTAGCTAGATCAAAAGATGAGCCCTTGGGATACCATAATCCAAGTGTTGGTGTGTGAGCTAAATATCAAAGGCGTTGGGTTCATGCCCAGAGCTTTGAGGAAGGCGCCCTTGCCCTTAGGCGCGTTCAGTCCTCCAAGGGTACAAACAAGTTGATGCCGAAGTGGGAAGGCCCTTACCGGGTAGTACGAGTCACCAAACCTGGCATAGTCCATCTAGACACCAAAGTTGGCATTCAATTGAAAAACTCATGGAACATTGAGCATCTCCATAAGTTCTACCCGTAAGGCGCGGCTGTCGAGCCCTGCCCGGCAGCCACCCTTTTGTACAAGCTTTGCCGAAGTTGCATGTAACCCTTTGTACAAAGCCAGGCGCAGATCCTGAGCAACAGAGAAATAAAAGAAGCGCTGGGTCCCAAAGAAGATTGCATGCATGCATAAGCATATCATGAGCATGGCATGATCATGTAGATAAGATCACATGTAGCTATGTTTTCATATGCACTAAGCTGCATGGATTCTTGCCGCGGACTTGGTCCCGAAGAAAAGAAGTGAAGACAGGCCTACATAGCGACCCTCCATAAGCCAAAGAGATAATGTCTCTCTCTTATCCATCTGTGTTCTGTGAAGACGAACTTGTGCATATGAAAACATCGCCACCTTCGAAACATAAGTGCTCCCATCCTTTGACTCGAATGTTGCTTCGGTTAGGATGGCTGCAGTGCCCTTTGGATGAAAAAATTGGCGGGGGGCTGGTCCGTCTTTGTGTTTTTGTGCCCGGCAAGCCTAGCCCAGCGACAACAAACTGTGGGTAGGCTGGATAGCCTGCCGGGGGAAACTTGTTTACTTGAATGTATAGAGGCATTTCACCTCTGCATGGATGTGATACAAGCACAAGTACTCGGCAAAGCTTGTATTTTTTATTAATATGCTGATAAGCAAGTACAAATCTTACAGAACGTGAACATGGGTAAAGAAGATTACATAATTTAGACTAAATTTTGGCCAATGCCTACATATTTTCAGACTGAAAATAGATAAGTGCCCCGTAATCCCTTTCTTGTCCCTCTCCTCCTAGGCACCACGATGGGAGGTGAAGAGGGAAAAAGGAGTGCCTGAGCAGATGCCCGATCCAATACCCTCAGGACCTACCGGGCGCAGCCTGACAAGATCGGGAGTGGCGAGGCTGTGAAGGACGGCGACGAAGGGAGCAGCTCAGCGGTGCCCTGGCCAGCACCCCCAGGGCCAACAAGAAATGCCGGTAGGGAGG
The DNA here is from genome assembly GCF_002162155.2 of Triticum dicoccoides. Classification (NCBI taxonomy): domain Eukaryota; kingdom Viridiplantae; phylum Streptophyta; class Magnoliopsida; order Poales; family Poaceae; genus Triticum; species Triticum dicoccoides. The sequence goes on from NC_041383.1 coordinate 360,557,547, forward strand.
GTTGCTGGAGCTCTGCTGGAAGACGCCTGGAGGAGGCGAAGGCACCAAGAGAGAAGCCCCCTCCTCAGCAACCATCTCGACGAGACCGGTGATGATGGTGCCGGCGAGGGAGGGGAAGAGCGGAAAGACGAGGCAACGGGCCGGCAGTACAAGACGAAGGCGTTGGTGCCATCGTACTCTGACCTGACGCCCTGCCACCCGCCTTCTCAGTCGTCCCTCATTTTCCCCATCACCACCGCTCTAGGGAGACGCCAGACCATTGGCCCGTCACCTTCCCCGGAGAGGCAGCCGACGAAAGCGGCGTCCAGGGCACGTGTGGAGCACCACTCCCTGCCTTAGCAGGCAGGAAGGCACCAGTGTCTTTTTTCAGCACCAACCCCAGCTCCACTGGAAGGAGCCGTCCTGGGATCGCCCATGATCCCGAACACTGCACCCCAGACAAGCATCGGAAGCCCCGGGATCCCCGTCGACGAAGTGACAAGCCTCGGCGACTCGCAGCAAGGGCTAGTGCTCCCCATCATACGGCCGTCTCGGGCGAAGGAGGCAAGCGTTTAACCATTTTGGAGAAACTTGGCACCCCCACGCTGTGAGCGACCCGACCGCCGCGTATCCTCGACCCCCGGACCAGACTCACTCCCCGAGCATCCGCATGATTAGTCGGTGTCGTCGACCCCAAGCTAGAGCCCGGGGCCTGGCCCCAGTCCCTCCCTCTCAGCATAACTAGAAGAAGGAAGGGGATGGAAGAGGAGAGGTGCGTGGATGAGCACGTCCGCTCCTCCCCACCCCCTCTTTTTATAGGCGGGCTAGGGATGGGGGCCGATCCCCCGGAGGGTAACCACCGTCCTTCTCCACCAATTCGAGAAGGCCGGGCCTCTGCCTTGATGCTCTCCCGCACCACGTGCCTCCGTTACCTACCCCACTCAATGCATGTGGCGTACGTGGCAAGGGATAAGGACGCCATGGGAAGAGTGAATTGGCAGTTACTCCCCCGCGTGTTAAAGTCATTCACGGGCCACTACCAAGATGACCCCACTACAATTAGCGTTATGCGACACACAGAAAGCCTGAAACTAACTCAAGCTTAGATTAATGGAGAAGAAAAGAAGACCTCAAAGGGCGAACTGTCGCAGCCTCCTCGTCTGTGTACTTGACAGGGCTTACCCCGACGACGCTCGGCAACGCGTGCAGGCCAAGCCCGGGGGCTCCTGTCGGTGCAAACCCCCGGCATTTTGCTTGGACTGTACACAGGCTCAATAGCAAGGTTACCACATCCAAGACAAGACCAAGCAGAAGAGGTAGCTCATCAAGGAATCAAAGGGCAGATCAAGAAGACCAATACAAGCTAAAGGAGCAAGACAACACTAAGGAAAAACCTCCCTTGCCATGCAGGCGAGCCTGGCAGGGTTGAGGTTGCCCCAAAGACCAGTCTCAAGACTGCACCGGGAAGCTTGCCAGTGAAAGGATCAATAAGAAGGGTCTAGAGGGGGGTGATTAGACACTCAACTAGCAAAAGTGGCAGTTTTTAAGTTCTTCAAGTTGAGGTGGATTTTTAGCACAAGTTTAAGCGTTCACAATACATTTCAAGCAAGCATGGCAAGAGTATATGAGTAGCGGAAAGTAAAGCATGCAACTTGCAATAAATAAAGGGATTGGATTGGAGTGTGCAAACGTAATTGGAGACACGAAGATTTTTTGCGTGGTTCTGATAGGTGGTGCTATCATACATCCATGTTGGTGGAGACTTCAACCCTGGAAGGGTAATGGTTCCGGGTGTCCATGGAGGGCTCCACCCATGAAGGGTCCACGAAGAAGCAACCTTGTCTATCCCACCATGGCCAGCACCCACGAAGCACTTGCCTCACTTGGGTAGATCTTCATGAAGTAGGCAATCTCCTTGCACTTGCAAACTTCTTGGTTCAACTCCACAATCTTGACAGAGGCTCCCAAGTGCCACCTAACCAATCTAGGAGACACCACTCTCCAAAAGGTAATAGATGGTGTGTTGATGATGAACTCCTTGCTCTTGTGCTTCAAATGATAGTCTCCCCAACACTCAACTCTCTCTCACAGATTTGGATATGGTGGAAAGATGATTTGAGTGGAAAGCAACTTGGGGAATTCTAGAGATCAACATTTGTGTGGTTGGATTGGAATGTATTGGTCTCAACACATGAGTAGGTGGTTCTCTCTTAGAAAATAAGTAGTGGAAGTGTGGGCACATTCTGATGGCTCTCTCTCAAATGGAGAAGGGGGTGGAGGGGTATATATAGCCTCCACACAACATCTAACCATTATACACAATTTACCAAACTCGGTGAGACCGAATAAAGAAACTCGATGGGACCGATCTAGTTCAGAATGTCAACGCTAGGATTTTTGGTGGGACCGACGGGATCAACTCAGTGGGACCGATGTGCCATGGCTAGGGCAAAACCTCATCTCAATGAGACTGATCGCATGAACTCAGTGAGACCGATTTGAGCAATTGATCAAACAGAGAGTTGGTCAAGCAAACTCGGTGGGACCGATTACATAGTTCGGTGAGACTGAAATAATCGCAATAGGTAACAGAGAGTTTACAAGGCCATCTGGGTGAGACCGAGATCCACATCGGTGTAACTGAATTGATTTGGGTTTCTGGCAGTGGCTATGTCAATGAACTCGGTGGCGCCGGATGAAACAAATCTGTGGGGCCGAGTTTGACTATAGGTTTTGGACATATTTGGAATTGTGAAAGTGGCTGAGTGTTTTGGAGCAATATCACTAAGCACTTTGAGTGAATAGACCATTAAGCAACACCTCATCCCCTTTTAATAGTATTGGCTTTTCCTATGGACTCAATGTGATCTTGGATCACTAAAATAGAAATGAAGAGTCTTGAGCTTTTGCCAATATTTGTCCTTAGCATCTTGAAGGGGTTCCACATCCTCTTGTTCATGCCACGCCTTTGTCGAACTTTCTGAAATATACTAGACGAAAATGTTAGTCCAACAAGAGATATGCTAACATTAATTACCAAAATCACCCAAGGAGCACTTGTGCTTTCGGCCAGGGACGCTGAGGGTGGACTACCCCGCCAAAGCACCACCGCTCCACCTCACAGCAATGCAAGTCATCGATCGGTGCGGTGGCAAGCCCCCAAGTGACTAAGTGGATGTTATTTGACACATGGCAGCCACTTCTGAAGGAAATCACCTCCAAATGACACCCGTCTAGAGACGTGGCAAGCAGGCAGGCGAGGAAATTGCTGAACGGCCCGACAAGGCTTGCCGAGCTGCACTATGATGTGACACTAAACGGCACATTTAATGCATCTTGTCCTGTCTGTAGAGTTAGGTACGATAGCACTGTTTGCTATCTAATCAGTATGCAATGACTTATTTGCCATTGTGCTAACCCCTTTATCTATAAAAGGAGGTCGTGGCAACCTTAGAAAGGATTTGGACCCTTGTACTCCCGTACGCGTGTAGCTGCTCTCACCCAGAGGCAACCTTGTCGGGCTCGAGCGTTGCGTCTCCACCACGGTCCCCTTATCAAGCCACCAAAGCAGGAGTAGATTTTTACAACCCGCGGTGGCCCGAACCTGGGTAAGACCGCCCGTGTGATCACTATCGTGCTGCTCTGCACCCTCCGCTCTTTGTGTAATGTGCTCTTCCCCCTATCGAACCACAAGGGGTCGATGGCCCCATAGGTGGCCGTGTTTTCCCATGACAACAATCATGACCACTACTCATCCCTTTGAATTACTTCATATGGATCTCTTTGGTCCCGCTCATTATGCTACACTAACCAATGCAGCATCACTCTATGGATTCATCATAGCCGATGATTATTCTTGTAACACCTGGGTGCATATCATTAGCTTCAAGACTGAAGTACAAGGTGTTTTCAGACGGTTTGTGAATTGGGACATGATGAATTATGGTCTCAAGATCAAGCTCATCATTAGTGACAACGGCACCGAGTTCTAGAACACTGGTCTTGATGACTATCTTGACGAACTTGGTATCACTCACGGGCTATCTGCTCCATATACTCCTTAGCAGAATGGAGTTGCAAAACACAAGAACAGGACACTCATCGAGACGGCTCGCACTATGCTTGATGAATACAAGACTTCTCGTCGATGGTGGCCTGAAGCAATTAATACTACATGTCACATCATCAAGCAGGTATTTCTTCACAAATTCCCCAGGAAGACAGCATATGAGCTCCTCACTAACAAGAAACCCAATGTGAGTTATTTCAAAGTCTTCGTTGCTAAATGTTGGATTAGAGATCCACATCACAATTATAAATTTGCACCAAAAGCACATGAGTGTTTCATGATTGGTTACGGAAAGGACTTGCACACCTACAGAGTCTTCAACAGCCACCACAACAAGGTTGTTGAAACTGTAGATGTGTGGTTCGATGAAACTAACGGCTCACAAAGAAGTCACCTGCCTCCTGTGCTAGACGAAATGCCTCCTGAGGAATCTATCAGGCTGATGGGAACTGGTGAAATTGTGCCCAGTGAATAAATATCTAAAGAATAAGTGATTATTCCCGTTGTGAACAAACTACTAATACTGAAGAATATGACGCTGAGGAAAATGCTCACCAATAACAAATTCTCCATCCAGCTCATCCATGAGTGGCGAATGAAGTGCAAATTGAGAAGATCCTCGACACAATAAATGCACCTGGTCCCCTCACTCTCTAAAGATCTTCACATTTAGATAATTTTTTTGGGCACTTTGCATTTATCTCTATCATAGAGCCCACCAAAGTTGATGAAGCATTTCTAGAGCCTAAATGGATTCATTCCATGCAGGAAGAACTGCAACAATTCAAGCTCAACAATGTGTGAGAGCTTGTGAATCGCCCTGATCCACGCAAGCACAATATCATCGGCACCAAGTAGATATACCGCTACAAGAAAGACGAAAGTTGCCAAGTTGTGAGGAATAAGGCCCATCTTGTAGCACAAGGCTACACACAATTGAGGGTATTGATTTTGGTGAAACTTTTGCACCTGTTGCTAGACTTGAAGCTATTCGTATATTGCTTGCGTATGCTAACCATCAAAATATTCTCTTATATCAAATGGGTGTGAAAAGTGCATTCGTTAATGGTAAGCTTGAGGAAGAAGTATATGTTGCTCAACCACCAGGTTTTGAGGATCCAAAGCATCCTGACAAAGTCTTCAGACTCAAAAAGGCCCTCTATGGCCTCAAGCAAGCCCCATGGGCTTGGTATGACACTCTGAAGGAATTCCTAGAGACAAAGGGATTCAAACCCGGTTCACTTGACCCTACTCTTTTCACAAAGTCTTATGATGGTGAACTATTCATATGCCAATATATGTTGATGATATTATCTTTTTATATGTTGATGATATTATCTTTGGTTGCACAAATTTGCATATATGATGCATGAAGAATATCATATGTCTATGACGGGAGGACAAAAATTCTTCCTTGGTCTTCAAATTTGTCAACAACCTAATGGCATCTTCATTTCTCAAGAGAAATACCTCAAAGACTGCCTAAATAAATTTGGCATGCAAGACTGCAAAGGCCTCAAAATACCAATGCCTACAAATGGTCAACTCTACATTGACGAAAATGGTAAAGATTTTGATCAGAAGGTATATCGCTCCATCATTGGTTCGCTTCTTTACCTATGTGCATCTAGGCCATATATTATGCTTAGCGTTTCCATGTGTGCCCGATTTCAAGGGACACCTAAGGAATCACACCACCATGCCATGAAACAAATTCTTTGATATTTAGCTCACACACCACCGCTTGGATTATGGTATCCCAAGGGCTCATCTTTTGATCTAGCTAGATTTTCTGATTCTAATTAGGCTGGAGATCGTGTGGGTCGCAAGTCTACTATGGCGACGAGCGCGAACCTCTTCAACAACATGAAGACGGCGCCCATATTGGACTTATACTCCGCGTCAAGCTACGCGACCGCGCACGGAGACATTTGCACCTACATCTCTCCTACACCCACATATGTCGAGATGCCCCAAGTGCCATGTGAGGAGAGCCACTACCACATGAGTGACATGAGTGAGTCCACCATACGTGACATTGAGAGAACTTCCTATGAGAGGATGAGTGTGACCACCACTAGCCCCACACATGAGAGCATGTCACACATCATATGTGAGGTTGAGTGCCATTTGAGTGACTCCACCAACCATATGAGTGAGAGCATCCTTGAGGGAGTGAGTGAGCCACAACACTTAGAGAGTGAGGTAGTTGACACGGCTGAGGCCACTATGATTTCTAGTGACTTAACCTCTACTCCTAGTGTGTTTTCTTCTTTGGTTCTAGGTCTCCTACATGACAACATGCCTACCCTCGACGAGTCTATCCCTCCAATGGGAAAACCGACAGCCATGGTGGACAATGATGCACCCCCACATGGTTCCATCAAGATGAAGATGGCAATGATCGGATCCTCAACACCTCACCTACAACACATGAGCGACACTCCAAAGGTAACATAGGTGATGGTGCTTCTCTTGTCCCACTAGTGGACTCTCTTGACATCGATTGCTCCCATGATGTTGACCCAACTATTCCCATGCTTCATGCTAGTGAGACTTCTTCATGGCTTGACTTACCTATTTATGATGAATATGATGATGAGCATGTTGAGTTGCCTAGTTGTGATGCTATGCTCCATAGGATATCATTTGAAAATTCTTTTGGTCACATCATGTTTGATAATCCTTTAAACTTGTCATATGCTATGAGTGAGATCTCCCATATTACATCATTTCAGTATCAACATAGTAACTATGCATGCCCCATTAAAATAAATCCCATTTGCACTTATGGCATAGATGACGAGATGATGGTCATTGGCTTTTGCTTCTCTTGTGATGATATTGCCATGCTTCCTTTAGATGATTTGCGCAATTCATCTACTATGACATGCCATGATCACATTGTTTCAAATATGCATTGTTTTGGATGTTGTCAATATTCTCCATGTGATGTTTCCATTAATGTTCATGAGGAGACCCCCATAGTTTCGTCATACATATTAGGAGATCTTCATGCATTTCATACTTTGCATGATTCCCATAATTGCGTGCACCACATGCATTCCATGAATAACAATGCTCTAGATATTTCTCATGATGCATTACATCCTTTGAGTATCCATTATGTCATACATAATAACAAACCCATCATGACGGATGACATGTTACTATATCACGCATCTCATTTATTTGAGCATTTGATATTTTCTGCTAACAGACACAAGCACGTTTGCATCATGATGGATGATGTGTACATATATCACGCACACACAATTTTTCCTTTGTCTATGTTTTGTGTAGGTACTCACATATACTCGTCAACATCTCAATCCCAAGAGTTGACGAAATGAGCTCTTGAGAGCAATGATGACTTGGGATCCCGTGGACTATCCTTACCACCGTTCCCTTCGCACAAGGACTACGCACATTTCTTCTACTTGTCTCTCACACGGCTATGGGCTATATATCACTTGTCACATTATGCTCATTTTACGGTGTTCACTTTGCATGTTATTTTTGCTCCTATGCCTTTGCCATGCAATTATGACCCTTGCTTGCATCTACCCATGATTCACCATTATGCTACTTCTATGTGTATTTGCAAGCTTGGTGGAGATACTTATAGCTATTTCCATTATTTCTTTGTGCCCCATGCTATTTATGATTGTTGTGTTGGTAGAGTCATGATGTCCCATTGCTATTTACACATGGCTTCTCACCAATACATTCATGCTATTCTACTCATATCTTGCTTTCATGCTTGTGCTATGACATGTGAATTATTCATGCCCACTATTTGCACACATGACATGCTTCCCATGATTCCTTCTAGTATGTTACATCTTCGCACTACTAGCATGCTTGACTTGATCGCTATGATTGCTTGCTATCTTGCATCACCCATGTTCCACTCTTAGTCGCTTTCATGGGTTGATGACAAATATGCTCATGCCTCTCACATGATATATATTGATCATTGTCTCTTGTGTCCATTAGTTGCCTCTCTCATATCCACTTATATTGACTGCAACCATACTATGCTTATTGATCTTGGAGACTTCGACACCTTACTTGTGATGCATGCTTCTTTACTCGAGCCTCTTGTATTTTGTTGTTCTTGCATCATATGCCTCCATACTATGAAATGTTCCCTTGTACCTTCTTATGATGAGCATGATGCATACACTTGTTGGGTATCTTACCACATGAATGATAGGTTTTGCACCTCCGCTAACCTCCTTTGTTTTTCCGAGTGTTTGTCATGTTCTTTCATTTTGAAGGATTCACAAGGAGGTACCATCATAAGACAACTTGGTCATATGAAGGCATACACGATGTGCTACACCAACATTTTCGACATTCTCATAAAGGTGAACTCCTTCCCTTTGAGCCATCCTCAAATACGCATATTGGATGGGTCACTCTTTCATTGTTGTTTCCTTCTTGTTGTCTACATGATACATCTCGCGAACGGAGGATCGACATTGGACATTGGCTCTATGGACCTTCACATTGAGGAGCGCTCGCACTTATTGATGCACCTTCAGACTTCCACTCTTGCCACGACATTGAGCATTGGTACACCAACTCCTCCATATTTGTTGATTGTGCTCACACTTGTTATGCTCGATGGACATATCATACTCACCACAAGTTTGCACCCTATGCATGGATTGACTCACATTATGATTGCATTGTTGCATCTTGTATTTCTATGTCATCCATGATATATGAGTTTGTGCATTTCCTTGGCAAATTTGTTGTGATATACCTTGATGGCATATTCATACATCATGATCATATTGCCCACCATCAATTGCATGATACCATACACATATTGAGCATCCATTGCCATATTCATGCTATTGATGAACCATCTCCCTATGACATCATTTTTCACAATGGTAGAATTTGTCTCTTTGTGCACCATGCTTTTGTTCCCATGAACGCTTTGCATACCTTCCTACAACATCTTGATAAGCTTCATGTGCTTTGACATGCACAATCTTACCGAACAGACTCATTCTTACATGATGGACACTTTGTGTGCGCTAACCACTGTATTTCCGAGTGTCGCTTGTGTTTGCTCTTTTTGCATGTCTATCACTCCGGTGACACCTTGGACTACTTGGATTGCGCCATGTCTTCCACTTCGTCCAACTACAAGTCCTTCCACGATAACCGTTTCCATGGTGATGAGGATCAAAATTTGAGGTCAGATCTTTCCCAGGGGGGGCGGGAGATGATGCAGAGCATCCCACGTTCATCCCCATGTACACTCCCACTACTCTCCAAGCCCCAAGAGGACATATGACGAGACCTCAAACATACGTCATTGGACACAAGGTGAATTCACTCCTCTTCGAACCGTCACTTTCCACATGTGAGACATGGATACTACCTCATGCATGGACCTTGCCTATACTTAGGTACAACCGAGATGACCATGGAGAATCAAAGGACCAAGGCCAAGCATGGAAGAGGAGAAGGAAGAAGAGCCAACTGCTACAGGCCCCGGACATCCGGCCCCAGCCCGGACATCCGGACCAGCCTGGACATCCGGCCTGACCCCCAGAAATCCGGCGCCCATCACAGGTCGCACCCGTAGCTGAACCCCGTTAGCCCGGACATATGGCCAGAGGCCCGGACATCCGGCTCTTCCCGAGCCGCCGGACATCCGGCCCTAGCCCGAACATTTGGACCCCGCCTATCCAGAGAGCTCCGAGACCGGCCACTCCAGCCCGGACATCCGTCCTGCTAGCTTGGACATCCGGCACCTCGCGAAGGCCCGGACATCCGGCCCGACGCCCGGACATCCGGCCTCCCCTGCCTGCATGCAGCGCATCTGGGCCAAGGCCCATGTACCCCTTCGCCCCTTAGACTATATATACTCCCCCTCCACCTATGTTTTAGGGTTAGCATTGGTTTAGCTCATTTGACATAGAGCTTTGCTCATCCATACGGATCTCCTCCTCGTGAGAGACCGCGGCCTCTTCGGGGAAGATCCACCTAGATTCAAGACCCCTTTACGGGAAGATCCCTTGAGGATTCAAGACCTCCTCTCGGAGATGAGATACCGCCGTTTGTATCGTCCTTTGTTGGATTTCGACCGTGTATCTCTTTGTGTTTCTTGGATCTAGCACATGTGTGATCATATTCATGTTGGTTGAGTGTTTTCTCTTGTGTTTCCCCGAGATTTCCCTCGTCTCCATCCACGTGTTCTTCGTGTTCCTCGTAGGGATCCTCTCCAAACGTGAAAGAACGACCCCTAGGGTTCCTCCCTACATCATGGGTGAAGCTCACCGATCGATGGGTAGTTGTTCCCACTAAGGGAGTCCTGGATTAAGGGGTCCTCGGACAGCCGTACTATATACTTTGGCCGGACTGTTGGACTATGAAGATACAAGATTGAAGACTTCGTCCCGTGTCCGGATGGGACTCTCCTTTGCATGGAAGGAAAGCTTGGCAATTCCGATATGTAGATCTCCTTCTCTGTAACTGACTCTGTGTAACCCTAGCCCCCTCCGGTGTCTATATAAACCGGAGGGTTTAGTCCGTAGAACGACAATCATAGTCATAGGCTAGCTTCTAGGGTTTAGCCTATATGATCTTGTGGTAGATCAACACTTGTAATACTCATATCATCAAGATCAATCAAGGAGGAAGCAGGGTATTACCTCCATTGAGAGGGCCCGGACCTGGGTGAAACATTGTGTCCCCTGCCTCCTGTTACCATTAGCCTTAGATGCATAGTCCAGGACCCCCTACCCAAGATCCGCGGTGCTTTCATTGAGAGTTCCACTGTGCCGTCCCGATAAGGCTTGATGGCTCGCCTCGTTGTCAAGGACAACATCACCTCTGGAGGAAACCTGACTGTAGGCCAGACTCTTCAGCTGGGCGGCTTCGTCAAGGCCGCCCGTTCGGCCGCCGTGCGACGGTGACTTCTCAGGTCATCAAGAACAGCCTCCATGTCAGCCCGGAATTTACCGAGTAGATGGATCCAATGGAGCTCTCCTCCCTAAACGAGCTCTTGGATCGCATCGCCGTCCTGGGAGTCGCTATGGACTACGATCGGATTGGGTTTAAACCCGACCTAAGGGAGATTAACTCTCCAACGATCACCCATCAGATAGCGGTGGTGGTGGAACAAAACAGCGATTCTTCCTCTATTTTGAGGACGAACTATGTCCGGATTCCCGAGCTCTCCAAGCTAGATACCCGTCTACAGGAGGACATGGCCGAGGCTCCGAACTTAGAATCGGGCAAGGGGCCACAAATATTGGGCAATGTCCCGGAGCCCGAGCTGCCAAGCTCGGGTGCTCCTTTGCCCCTGGGTCTCAGACTGGGTCAAGATGTGGACTTAAGTCTACCCACCCACCTAGACACAAGTGATCTTTCCCACATCAGACAAGAGCCCCAAGAGACAGTACACCACTTCTGGGCCAGATTCCTCCTTGTAATGAGCAAGGTTAAGGACTGTCACGAGGAAGACGCAATCTCATTCTTTTGCACAAATTGCACAGACAAGGGAATTCTCAACTCCATAAGTCGCCATGCCATAGCACACTTCGCCGACTTGGCGGCCATAGTACAGAAGTACTGTGCGATGGAAAGCGCCTGGAAAACCCAAACAAAATTCTAGGATCCTCCAGCCCTAACTAAAACCCTCGTCCGAACTAAAAGGGCGCGCTCTCGTAAGTCACCCAACCCAATTACAACGAAGCCAAAGCCCTCTACAGGGCGTGGAACCGTACTGGCGGGATGGCTCAACAAGCCATGCAAAATTCACAGCACACCGGGCATCATACTAACACACAGCCTTAGAGCATGTTGGATACTCCCGCAGGTGGCCAAGAGCGGCGAGGACCTTCTCACCAACAATACCGCAGAGCACCATCCCGCGGAAAATAACAATACAGTACTGACAGTCTTCTAGATTTTCAACTCAAACAATAGGCGCAAGAGAGTGCTCCGCAGCCTCGCCGAAGTCTGCCACGTCGCAGCAATAAACCTGTGGAACGATACGGCCATAACCTTCAATGCCAGCGACGAACCTCAATTCCGAACAGTCCGAGCACTAGCCGCTTTGGTCCTTAGTCCAATTGTGGACGGCTTCCGGCTTAGTAAAGTGCTCATGGACGGCGACAGCAGATTAAACCTCATCTATGAGGACACTCTTAACAAAATGGAAATAGATAAGAGCCGCATTGAGCAAAGCAGCACGACCTTCAGAGGAATCATCCCTAGTCGAGAGGCACAATGCACAGGAAAAATCACACTAGATGTGGTATTAGGCACTCCGGAGAATTATAGGTCTGAAGAAATCACATTCCAAGTGGCCCCATTTAGAAGTGGATACCACGCCCTTTTAGGGCGGGAGGCAATCACAAGCTCCCAAGCTATACCCCATTATGGGTACATGAAGCTCAAGATGCCGGGGCCCAATGGAATCATCACCCTAACCAGTGATCCGGACATAGCACTCCGCGCCGAAAATAAAACCGCCGCACTAGCCCTGGAGGCAATATCCGAAGCCCACACGGCTGAAGAATTAACTGTGCTGCGCTCCGCAGTGGACAGGGACGACATGATACTTGACAAACGACCCAAGTCCACCTCTTTTAAACCAGCAGACGAAATAGTCAACTTCCAATTCCACCTAACGGACCCTACAAAAACAACATCAATTGGGACACATCTGAACCCCACAATAGACGCTGCACTATGAGAGTTCTTGCGCGAGAATTGGGACATCTTCGCCTGGCATCCTTCAGACATGCCAGGTATCCCATGAAGGCTGGCCGAACATAGCCTAAACATACTAAAGGGATACAAGCCGGTCAAGCAGACTCTTTGGCGCTTTTCAGAACCCAAGCGACAATCCATGGGAGAAAAGCTAGCCAAGCTACTCGAAGCCGGATTCATCAGAGAAATAAAACATCCGGACTGGCTAGCAAACCTGGTGATGGTACCAAAGAAGGACTAATCCTGGCGCCTATGCGTCAATTTCAAAGACCTTAATAAGGCTTGCCCTAAGGATCCCTTCCCCCTCCCACCCATCGATCAAATTATCGATGCTACTGCAGGACATGACTCATTGTGTTTCCTCGACGCATACTCCGGATACCGTCAAATCAAGATGGCAGAGTCCGATCAAGCCGCAACAACGTTTATCACTCCATACAGTCCCTTCTGTTTTTACACCATGCCTTTCAAGCTCAAAAACGCTGGTGCAACCTATCAACACATGATTCAGACATGCCTGGAAACACAATCGGCAAAACAGTGGAGGCTTACATAGACGATGTGGTCATCAAAACCAGACTCGTCGAATCATTAATAGACGACTTGAGGCTTACGTTTGAGAATCTCCGAACATATGACATCAAGCTCAACCCAAAAAATGCGTTTTCGGCGTTCCATCCGGAAAGCTCTTGGGCTTTATTGTTTCCAATAGAGGAATTGAAGCAAACCCGGCTAAAATCCGAGCTCTATCACAGTTGGCTACCCCAACAGACCTCAAGCAAATGCAGAAATTAACTGGATGCATGGCCGCCTTAAGCCGCTTTATCTCCCGATTACGGGAAAAGGCACTACCTCTTTATCACCTTCTTCGACACACCGAACACTTCGAATGGACAGATGCGGCTACGGCTGGGCTGGAGGAAATAAAAGCCCTCTTGGCCACCAATCCAATCCTGGCAGCGCCAAGTGTCGGCGAACCCATGCTGCTATATATAGCTGCAACACACCAGGTTGTAAGCGCAGTGCTCGTCGTCAAACGAGAGACAGACGGACATAAATTCCCACTTCAAAAACTGGTATACTACGTATCCACTGTCCTCACTCCATGCAAGTCACGGTACCCACATTATAAAAATATAGCACACGCGATCTTCATGGCATCCCGAAAACTACGACACTACTTTCAAGAGTGTTCAATCATGGTGGCCTCCAAAGTACCAATAAATGACATAATAAAAAACCGCGACGCCACAGGCCGGATTGCTAAATGCGCTATCGAGCTCCTCCCGTTTGACATAACATACAAACCACGGCGAGCCATTAAGTCGCAAGTACTGGCCGACTTCGTCGCCGAATGGATAGAAGCCGAACTCCCTAAAGATTACGGCCCGTACTCCGATTGGATCATGCACTAGTCTAGGGGCTGGCATTGTCCTAACGTCCCCCACCGGAGATACAGTCCAATACGTACTCCAAATACTTTATACAGACTGCAACAATGCAGCAGAGTATGAGGCATTGTTGCACGGTCTTTGGATGGCAGTCTCCATGGGCATTCAACGCCTAGAATTACGTGGGGATTCAAACCTCGCAATATCTCAAATAAATGGAGACTTTGACGCCAAGGACCCAAAAATGGCGGCCTACCGCAATGCCGTTCTCAAAATGTCAGCTCAGTTCGAGGGGCTCGAATTCCACCATGTGGTTCGAGAAAACAATCAAGCGGCGGATATCCTTGCCCACATCGGCGCTAAATGTGACCCCGTCCCACCTAATATATTTTTGGAAAGGCTGTTCAATCCATCTATGGTATGGGAAGGGGAGAGCGGCAATACCAATCCGGATCCGCATACAACCCCAGATCCGGAACAATCTGCCATAATCGGAGGCTCCGCCACCAAAATAACACATTCGGCCCACGTGATTATGGAAGTCATTGCCCCGTGGACACAACCCTTCTTAGCCTACTTAAATAGGCAGGAACTCCCGGAGGACCAAAACGAGGCACGCTACATTGTGCGGCACTCTAAAGCCTACAAAGTCCACGAGGGAGAGCTTTATAAGAAAAGCGCGACCTGAGTGCTCCAAAGGTGCATCTCCAAAGAGGAAGGGCGGCAACTTTTGGCCGAAATTCATGCCGGACTTGGCGGCCACCATGCCGCAGCTCGGGCGCTCGTAAGCAAGGCCTTCTGTACAGGTTTCTACTGGCCAACAGCCCGGGCAGACGCACAGGACCTTGTCCAACATTGCGTCGGTTGCCAGCTTTTTGCAAATCAAAGCCATATGCCACCTACCGCCCTCCAAAAAATCCCCATAACTTGGCCCTTTGCGGTCTGGGGGCTCGATATGGTTGGGCCCCTTAAAGGAGCAAGCCATAAGAAGAAATATTTGTTGGTCATGGTCGATAAATTCACCAAATGGATAGAAGCCAAGCCAGTCAAAACGGCCGAGTCCGGACCTGTGATCGACTTTATATCTGGGGTCGTACACCATTACGGTGTCCCCCACAGCATCATCACCGATAACGACTCAAACTTCACAGCCGATGAGGTGAAAACATGGTGCAGCAAAATGGGCATAGAACTTGATTACGCCTCTGTCTATCACCCCCAAACAAACGGCCAAGTCGAACAAGCGAATGGTCTTATCATGAGCGGCAGTAAACCCAGACTAGTGTGATCCTTGAAGGAATCAGAACGCACTGGGTCGAGGAGCTCGACTCTGTACTATGGGGGCTGTGGACCACGCCAAATCGCACAACCAGACATACACCATTTTTTATGGTGTACGGCGCAGAGGCAGTGCTACCCTGCGATATCATCCATGACTCAGCTAGAGTGCGCATGTATGAAGAGAGAGAGAAGCCGAGCTGGATCGGCAGGACAGCCTAGATGCCTTGGAGGAGGAGCGTGACGTCGCAAATGTCCGTTCTGCATTCTATCAACAGCAAGCTCGAAGGTATCAAAGCAGAGAAGTACCGGCCAAAATTTATAACGTTGGTGAACTCGTTCTACGCCTACCAAAGAAGAAAAAGGACAAGCTCAAGCCCAAATGGGAGGGTCCCTTCATCATTGACAAAGTTCTCACTGGAGGTTCGTACCGTCTACATGATGCATCAGACAATCAACTAGAGCCGAACCCATGGAACGCGGCCAGACTCCGAAGATTCTACGCCTAGTGCGGAACTCTATGTTTGTCTCCTTACCTCCATTTTCCTTTTTTAAATTATACTCTCTCTCTCTCTCCCTTTTACATTTATAGCCTTATAAGCTTCAAGTATGCTTTGACCGCACACTCGGGCTGCGCTATGTGCGCTCAATATACCCGGCGGCTTATTACACATAAGCTTAATTGTCTTCTAGGGTTTATGCCCACCACATATGCGTCACTTCTCCGTATGTGCCTTTTTTCACCACTATATGCATCGATATGACTTATGTTTTGGCCAAGCTGGGTTGCCTGGATCTTGTATTTATGCCCTACGTTCCCGTTAATTTGGCTAGGGCATAAGGGGAGCACCTCTGCGATTGTTACTGTCGGGTCAGCCGGATGTGTACCTTAGACTAGGTGAAGCCGAAAGCTAGCATTCTTAAGGGAATATTCGATCGGTGAACAAAAGATGTATTTTACCTATTACAAAACATGCCCCCAGATGCTTATATCCTGCGTAAATTTTCACAGTTCGGACATGCACATCAATGCATGCACACCCAGGGAAAGGAACCCTTTACGAAACTATTCTCCCTGGAAGATGTTTCTTACTATGTATGTAATATAACATAACTAGTTGGGTACTTGTCTGTTCAAGCACTTATGACCCGTACGCATGGTTTCCACGCGTGCCCCGGTTTTCACGTAACCAAGCGGGTATTCGGATACACTCCGGACTGTCAGGTCCAGAGGTTGAAGCGAAAAGGTACGCCAAGTCAATTGATTTACAATCCGGCTAGGGGCAAAATCTGTCCTTCGAAGTACAAAGTCACTTAGACTGACTAAATTCTTCTTCTATACCATCCAACAGGCTGTCTACCCTACAGTCCTATTAGGAATACTTAGCGGCTAAAGCTACCTGGTCATACACTAGATGTACAGGGATCTCCTTCCCATCTGACCCTACAGGTCCAACCTCGGCCATGTGGTTCGGGCCAGCGTTGGTGTAACGCATCTTCACCATGGCCCAGGCTTCCCTTGCACCTTGTCGACAGGCCGATATCTTCCATAATCAAAAGCGTTGCCGCGCTCCCTTGAGCATCTACATAAGCTCCCCCATGCCTTCAGGCAGGGAGAGGGATGGCCATAAGGCCTGGGCAATACCCCGCATCACCTACCGAACTTGTTCATGCAGTTGTGAGAGCTCCTGCAGGAGATCGCCGGCAAACCCAGACATCTCCTCTTCGGGACGACCTGTCAACATACCTACAAACACAATTCTGTTAACACGCTTCTTCGCCGAACGTTATAATGGTTCGTTAGAGCACTTACTGAATATGCCGCGCCGAAGCCTCCTATTCTCCTTTATGGAGTCAGCAAGCTGGGCCCGAACATCCTTTAATTCGACGTCCAGTCAGGTGTTCGCGTCCTGGAGAGTATTTTTCTCCTTTATAACCTTGGTAAGCACACGCTCGCCAGCCTTCAGCTGTCGCCGAACATGTTGCTCATCCTCTGGTACGATCTCGGGATTGCCTCTGGGATTGTCTGCAGAATCTATTGTTAGATTTGCATTCATGCCGAATACTAAACTGATACATGCCATTATTTCCTATCAAAACAAGTATTACCAGATGGGGCCTTCGTAGACTCCTCCATCACGGTAATTGCGGCCCGCAGTTGGGCCTTGCACTCCTCCAGCTCTTTAGATAGCTGGGTATTCTTCCCTGGAAGAACCTATGCACACGAGGATCCTTAAATCAGTTGTGCCAACTGGGTCAAGTCTCAGGGGCTATTGATATACATACTTATAAAATTTTCTTACTCGTATATCCTTGACGTATTGGTCCGTTGCCCTAGCGAGGCCACCTTGAGCAGCCCGGATGTACGCGTCCCCTGAGTTGAAGGCATCGAATGCCTCTTCAGAGAAATTAGGGTCACGTAGTGCGGCCCGACGGCGCCTATGATTCATGGCACTCTCCACTTTGGAGTTTGTAGCGGAAAATCTATCTCCATCCTCTGTTGGAGGATCGTCCGTGTTGACCTCCGCCCTTGAGTCCGGCCTTGGAGTCTGGCTGGTGGAGGCATGACCGGCAGGCCCTCCGGATATAGTCCGGCGAGCGCTCTTTCTATCAGAAGACAGTGGTCATTGTTATATTTTAACGATGATAATTACATTGGAGGTTTTTAAACATACCTTTTCAACGGCGTCCTGAAATCATCACTTGTAACTCCATTCTTGTTCCCCGTGCGCATGCCATCATCTCCATGCTTATTCTTGCTCCAATGTTCATCCTTCTCCAAGCTAGGCCCTTCATTTGTAAGCAAAACAAATGTATCCAATTTAGGCAGCATCATATTCTCATGAACATTAGAATCATTACCAAGAAACGAAAGTACCTTGTAATTTAATTGGCGTGCACGAGCTCTAGTAATTGGTCCATTATGTATAGCAGCAGGGGCTGTGGGTGTAACAATGGTATTGATGTCCTCATCATAAGCCTACCCGACTTTGGTGCCCCTTGTTGGCGAGTCACCGCGGGTTCGGCTTGGTGCCCCGATGGCCTTCCCTGTAAGACGCAATACATGTGCAGTGGGTGAAGTGTAAAGAGGAAATCCTTTTTGGAAGTTTGGACTCTGGATTTACTTACATGGGATACAGGGAGTAGGCTAGGATAATCAGCTATGATGGCCACCATCACACCATCGCAGCTTAACTGATTAAATGTCCTGTCAACAAGCTCCACAAATGTGTCCGGATCTTCTTTGAATCCGGGGTCGAGAGCCTGGTTGGGGTCCTCTGGCCGTGGAGATGGGTTGTGAACATCCTTCATAGCTCTTCGCATTTCCTGCTATGAATTGACAAAGTAAACATTTGTGCTAAAAATGTTGGAAAGACTAGAATAAAAGAGAGCGACTCACCCAGCTTGGGGGTTGTAAATGGAGAATCCATCCCGTGGCTTGATATGGATGAACTCCTCCTCTTCTCCTTTGTACAAATCGGACAGTATCTTTGCCAGAGCGGCGGGAGATTCTGGACCTTTACGGCTGCAACGGGTGGCATCGTCTTCTCCATTGAAGTGCCACATGGGTTTTTGATGCGGAGCATCCTTCTGTCATCCCCATGGACCTTCCATCGCCTCACCAAGCACCAAAAGGACCCATGACTAGAGCACGAGCTAGAGCTCTCGAGACCAAGGTGACTTCTCTCCTTACTGACATATCACATGATCCTCTCGAGACATGGGTACTACCTCAATCCAGAATGTTGTGCATGATTAGGTACCAAGAGGACCCTCCCGAGGATGCACATGAAGATGGTCAAGACCCCAAGTCCACGGAAGAAGAGAACCAACAGAAGAAGGCAAGAACAGCCTCCAGGCACCGGACATCCGGCAAGGATCTCGGAAATCCAGCCCCTGGCGATCTACACGGACAGGACTCTGCAGAAGAAGCTACAGGGACCGGACATCCGGCGTCCAGCCTGGACATCCAGCCCCCCTCACCGGAAATCCGGCCTAAACCCCGGATATCTGGCACCGGCGTCTAGGGAGTACAGAAGGTTGCCCCGTTAGCCCGGACATCTGGCCAGCACCCCGGACATCCGGCGCCTCCCGAAGCAGCGGACATTCAGCCCCTCCGAGCGGACGTCCGGCGCCGCCCATCCAGAGGACAGAACGACTATCTTCACCAGCCCGGACATACGGCCCTGCCGACCGGACATCCGGCCCCTAGCGAGACACCGGACATCCGGCCGACACCCGGACATCTGGCCTTTCCTATCTGCGCACAGTGTAGGGCCGAGGCCCATGTATCCCTCTTCGCCCCTAGAGTATATATACTCCATCCCCACCTACGTTTTAGGGCTGGCATTGTGATAGCTCGTTTGAGATAGAGCATTGCTCATCCGTACCGGATCTACTCCATGTGAGGGACCGTGCCTCTTCGGAGAAGATCCATCCAGATTCAAGGCCTCCATCCGGAGAAGACAATCAAGACCTCCTCACGGAGAAGAATGGTTACTCTTGTATCTTACCTTTGTTGACTTTGGATCTTGTGTTACCTTGTGCTTTCGGTGATCTAGCCCTTGTGTGATCAATCACTTGTCGGTTGAGTGTTTCTCTCGTTTCTCCCCGTGATTTCCCTTGTGTTCTTCCGCGCGTTCTTCGTGTTTCCCGTAGGATCCACTCCGAACGTGAAAGATCGGCCCCATAGGGTTCCGCCCTACATCATCTTGGTATCATGATCCACGTTGATCACATTTTTGGAGCCCCTACACCGTGTTTTCTAGCTTAATTTTGTTGTTTTCGTCCTACATCCGAAAATTCCCTACCAAAAATAGCCCCAATTTTTTTGTCATTTGTTGGTGTGATGAAGTTTTGTTGGATTTGATCCACGGATCTGCTTTGCATCGAGTTGTCTAGCTTTTTCCATTCTCTCCCGCGAGTTCCATCCACCAATTCGTCCGAATTTTGCCCCGGAGTTGCAATTTTTTCTGTGGAGTTCATCGTGTTCGTCTCTGATCCAAGAGCCCGGACATCGGCCCCGCGTCCACTGGACATCCGGCGTACCGGACATCTGGCAGCTGGCCCGGACATCCGGCCCCTGGCAGCAGCATCTCCATCCCCCGCGCCCATTTCCATTTAGTTTAGCTCAATTTTGCCCAGGTGCCCACTCTTACTTCCGCATACCACCACTGCTTTCCACAAGCACCACCACCGCTCACCGCTACCTCCTATGTCGATTTTGACACGTTTTGGTCTTTGAGATTGGGGTTGTGGTTGCCGTGTCCTACTGTGTTTCGGATATATAGGTACGGTTCGATGTCACCATCACCACCGCTCATCTCCATTGACTACTCATCATCGCCAAGGACGGTAACTTTGGCGACATCTTTGTCATACTTTGCAATTGCATTGATACCCACATGGCCTTACTTTTGCATAGCTTACCCATCGAGACTAGCCATTGAGTATTGCCGGCAACGTGACTTGTGCATATTAGTGATCATACTCCATAGCATACATACCATACCACCATGGTGCTTATTTTGGCATCAACTTGTGTGTCACAAAGTTGTCATGGCATACACAATTGCTATCTCGGTTCGTGCAGTTTTGCATAAGAAAAGAGCTCAAAAGTGAAAGAGACACCAAAGCTTTTAAGCAAAGAGGAAAGATAAGCTAAGAGCTTATGAGCAAGAACCATAGCATCATACGACATTAAGATTGTCATACTCGATCATCTTGGATCATAGCACCGAAATACCATACATATAGCATACTTGGGATAGAGATTGTTGCATTTTTGCCTAGTAGGTTGTGCACAAGTTCCGTATCCGCCTATTGTGCAATCGTGCTAGCGTCTCTCGTGTATTGTGCAACAAGAGCATTTTCGTGGACTCCACATTTTGGCTCACTTTTGGGTTGCACAATCCCATTTATCTATTTGCGTGTGTGTTTCCGTGTACCCCCACTTGCTTGGTCTACTTGTTGCATTTGCAAATTTGTGAATCATTTCCAACATTATTGAATCTCACTTTCAATTGCATCAAATTTTGTGCCACCATCCTAACCAAGCTCCACCATAAGCTTTTACTTGTGTAGTTGTGAGAACCGACAAGAATTGGTACCAATAGTGTTATTTCATTGTCCGCATTTGAGTGAACTTGATTCATCGTCAACATCGGTCAAGGTACATTGGTATTAGTTCATCTCCTTCTACCACTCACATTTTTCTTGGAATGATGGATAGGTCGAGTACTTCTACCAACCCACTCTTCATCGAGCAAGACGATGACATGTCATCATACGTCACCAAGAGCCACCTCTTTGGTGCACAATGAGCGTTGCATCAAGAGCAACAAGCTATGAACGAACGCATCGACAACCTCACCACCGACTTGCGACTCTCCGAGCAACGTACAAAGGACTACTTCGATAACAAGCTCGACGCGCACAAGCAAGAGAACGATGCAAGGATGGACGAGATCCGCACCTTGTTGGTGAACCGGCCTCCTTCAACTTCTTCATACTCAAGACGGAGCCAGTCAAGTCGACACTCCGATGACTCCTTCTTCGGCTCAAGTACACCGTCATGGAACACTCTTCGACGAGCCGCGCGTCAAGACCGTCATGCATCTCACAACCCACTACACGAAAAGCATTCTCAAGATCAAGTCGATGAGCAAGTCCCTCGTCCTCACGCAAACCAAGTTGCTTTTTCTCAAGCTCAAGAACGACAACGACTATGGTACCAAGAGAAAGAACGAGCGCGTCTACAACAAGAGCAACAAGACGCTGAGGCTCAACGTCTTCAACAACAACAACGTGAAGCGCAAACTCTTGAGGCGCAACGTGCACTTCAAGAATCAAGTCGAGCCATCGCCAACCGCAATCGGGAACGGAGCAATCAAGAGGAAGCCCTTCGAGAAGAGATCCAAGAGAGGAACTACCAACCGCGTGTGCAACGTCAAGTTCCTCAAGCTCCTCCACAAGCTCGTCAAGCTCCACCTCAACCTCAAGTTCAACAAGAGCAAGTTGATCATGGCCTTCCTCCACGCCAAGAGCAACATGAGGATGATTACCCTCACCGTCAAGGGCGTCATAATCACCATTGCCAACAATACAATGAAGAGCAACGCTATGGCAAGCTCAAATTCACAACGCCCAAGTTCAATGGAAGCAATGATCCGGAAGAGTACCTCTCATGGGCATTGAAGGTCGACAAAATCTTTCATTTGCACAACTATGAGGAAGAGAAGAAGATCGCTATGGCATCACTTGAGTTCCAAGACTATGTGCTTATATGGTGGGAACAAGTCCTTGAGCGCCCACAATCAAGAGGTGAACCTCCTATCACCACTTGGGCCCAAATGAAGGATGTCATGCGAGCACGTTTTGTGCCCACCTACTACAACCGCTATCTCTTCAAGAAACTCCAACTCCTCAAGCAAGGAACAAAGAGTGTTGAAGAATACTACAAGGAAATGGAGATAGCTATGATTCGAGCCAATGTCACGGAAGATGATGAGCAAACTATGGCACGTCTCTTGAATGGACTCAATCATCCCATCAAGAAGATTGCCGACTTCCATCCCTACTCCAACCTCATTGAGCTCGTGCATCAAGCTACAAAGGCGGAACTTCAAGTGCAATATGACTTCAAGTACGCCAAGTACTTGTCCAAGACCTACGGCTTCTCCAATAACCAAGCTTCAACAACTCCTCCAACATCTACATCAACCAAGCCTTCTCCAAGCAACGACGACAAGTCAAGTTACAAGAGAACTTCGTCTAGTTCAAGTCGTCCTCCTCCTACTACAAGCAACTTCAAGCCGCGTGCTTCATCATCTACTCCGACCGATGAGACCATCAAGACAAGCTCCTTCAAGTGTTTCACTTGCGGCGGCCGAGGCCACAAGTCCTATGAGTGCACAAACAAGCACACCATGATCCTCAACGACGATGGCACCTATGACTCCATGAGTGACGAGGATATGGAAGCCCTTGAGCAAGTGGCCATGCACCGACGAGTGAGTGAGGATGAAGATGATCAAGTATTTTGTGATGAGGATTCGAGCCCCACTCTCGTTGTCTCTAAGGTCTTGACTCTTCAACATCAATAAGAAGAAGACCAATGATGCCACAACTTCCACACAAAGGCCGGCATCAATGGAAGGTCTGTCAAGGTCATCATCGATGGAGGTAGTTGTCACAACTTGGAAAGTGAAGAACTATGCTCCAAGCTTCAATTGGTCAAAATGAAGCACCCGCACCCCTACAAGGTTTAATGGCTAAGTGACTCCGGCACTATACGAGTTGAGCATACGGTCCAAGTATCCTATAAAATTGGTACATATGAAGACACTTTGGAGTGTGATGTCTTCCCAATGTTCGGTTGCCACCTCCTTCTTGGTAGGCCATGGCAATTCGACCGTGGTGTCATCCACAAATGGCGTACCAATCACTATAGCTTCAAGATGAAAGGAAAGGAGTATGTTTTACGACCTATGTCTCCTAGTCAAGTGATTGCCAACAAGAAAGCTACCCATCATGGAGAGAAGAGTGAGAAAGTGATCCACCAAAAAGTGAGTGAGAGCCACAAGCCAAACTTGGGAGCCCCTTCGCCTAGAGAGAATAACCTAGTCCTATTTGCCACAAAAAGTGAGATAAGAGAAGTGTGTGAGAACCCATCGAGTGTTATGCACTTTGTCCTTGTGTGCAAGGATGGGTAACAAAAAGCTAACACCTCTCACGAGATACCTTTAGTGTTTCAATCTCTTTTGCAGGAATTCCAAGATGTTTTCCCCGATGAGCTACCTCCGGGTCTACCTCCTCTATGAGGCATTGAGCATTGAACCGACCTCATCTCTGGAGCGCCCCTACCAAAAAAGCTCCATACCACGTCAACCCGGAAGAAACTAAGGAAATCCAATGGCAAGTACAACAACTAATCGACAACGGTCATGTACGTGAAAGCCTAAGCCCTTGTGTCGTTCCGGTTATACTTGTTCCTAAGCAAGATGTAAGTTATCGCATGTGTTCCCATTGTAGACCCATCAATGCTATTACCATTTGTTATAGGCATCCCATTCCTCGCTTAGATGATATGCTTGATGAACTTAGAGGTGCCGCCTTTTTATCAAAAATTGATCTTAAAAGTGGATATTATCAAATCCGCATACAAGAAGGTGATGAGTGGAAAACTGCTTTCAAAACCAAATTTGGCTTGTATGAGTGGTTAGTTCTGCCTATGGGTTTATCGGAAGCTTCCGGTACTCTCATGCGTCCTATGCATTATGTGCTTCGACCTTATATTGGAGTCTTTGTTGTGGTTTATTTTGATGATATTCTTGTGTTTAGCAAATCCATGAAAGAACATATTAATCATGTTAGGGATGTTTTGCAAACCCTTCGCAAGGAACGTCTTTATGCCAACTTGAAAAAATGCACGTTTGGTGTTGACAAACTCGTTTTATTGGGTTTCTCTTCCAAGGGTGTCCATGTTGATGAATCTAAAATTGAAGCAATTAAAACTTGGCTCCAACCCAACAATTTGCAACAAGTGCATAGTTTTCTTGGCCTCGAAGGTTTCTACCATCTCTTTGTGAAGGATTTTAGCACTATTGCCGCTCCTTTGCATGCCTTAAGTAAGAAGAATGCTCCTTTTGTTTGGGGATATTTGCAATCCATCGCTTTTGATGAGCTCAAGTCTTTTCTTACTCATGCTCCGATTCTTGCTTTGCCCATTTTTGACAAAACTTTTGAGGTTCATTGTGATGCAAGTGGTACCAGAATTGGCGGAGTTTTGATGCAAGAAAAACGAGCCATTGCATATTTTAGTGAAAAACTATCCGGTGCTCAACTTAACTATCCCATCTATGACAAACAATTGTATGCTTTAGTGCATGTGCTACATGTTTGGGAACATTATCTTAGACCTCATGAGTTTGTCATCCATACCGATCATGAAATGCTTAAGTACTTAAAAGGTCAAACTAAGTTGAACAAGCATCATGCCAAATGGAGTGAATTTATTGAATCTTCCCCTATGTGATCAAGTACATTAAGGGTAAGGAAAATGTAGTTGCGGATGCACTTGCACGCATATGCACACTTGTCACTAAACTTGAGTTGAATGTTATTGGCTTTGAGCACATAAAAGACTTGTATGTTAATGATCCATCTTTTGCGACTCCTTATGCTAAATGTTTGACGCATACATCTTGGGAACAATATTACATCAAGGATGGTTATCTTATGAGAGCTAACAAACTATGCATTCCTGAGTCCTCTCTTTGTTTGCTCCTTTTGCAAGAGGCTCATGGAGGCGGACTCATGGGACATTTTGGACGCGACAAGATATTCGCCACGCTCTCCAAGAACTACTTTTGGCCCAAGATGTTTCGCGACGTCTCACGCTTCACCAACCGATGTTCTACATGTCGCAACGCTAAGTCTAAAGCTCAATCCCATGGTCTTTACATGCCTCTTCCTATTCCTTATCAACCTTGGGAAGACATTAGCATGGATTTTGTACTTGGTTTGCCTAGAACTCAAATGGCAAGGATTCCGTGTTTGTTGTTGTGGACCGATTTTCGAAGATGGCACATTTCGTTCCTTGCAACAAGATAGACGATGCTTCACACATTGCAAATCTCTTTTGTAGGGAAATTTTGTGACTCCATGGAGTACCAAAGACAATCGTCTCCGACCGCGACGTCAAGTTCTTGAGTTACTTTTGGAAGACGCTATGTGCCAAGCTCGGAATCAAGCTCTTGTTCTCATCCGCGTACCATCCTCAAACCGAAGGCCAAACGGAGGTGACGAACCATACACTCTCCACTCCACTTCGCGTGTTGATCAAGAAGAACATCAAGGAGTGGGAGGAGTGTCTACCCATCACCGAGTACGCCTACAACCGTGCAAGAAATTCGACTATCGGCAAGTCCCCTTTCGAGGTCGGCTACGGCTTCAACCCATTGTCCCCATTGGACATTCTATCTCTTCCTCTACAAGAGCGCACCAACCTCGACACAAGTGCTCGTGAAAAGCTACATCAAGAAGATGCATGAGGATACAAGACACACCATCGAGCGCCAAGTACAACGACTCACGACCAAGCTCAACGTCAACAAGCATCCCATGTTATTCAACATTGGAGACCTCGTGTGGCTACACCTTCGCAAGGACCGCTTCCCCAACGAACGCAAGTCCAAGCTTCTCCCTCGATCCGATGGACCCTTCAAGGTGCTAGCACGCTACAACAACAACGCTTACAAGATCGATCTCCCACGCGACAAGTACAACATGAGCGACATCTTCAACGTCTCCGATCTCTCCCCGTACCATCCATCGCCTCACCAAGCACCAAGAGGACCCATGACTAGAGCACGAGCTAGAGCTCTCGAGACCGAGGTGACTTCTCTCCTTAGTGATATATCACATGATCCTCTCGACACATGGCTACTACCTCAATCCGGAATGTTGTGCATGATTAGGTACCAAGAGGACCCTCCCAAGGATGCACATGAAGATGGTCAAGAGCCCAAGTCCACGGAAGAAGAGAACCAATGGAAGAAGGCAAGAAAAGCCTCTAGGCACCGGACATCCGGCAAGGACCCCGGACATCCGGCCCCTGGCGACCTACACGGCCAGGACTCTGCAGAAGAAGCTACAGGGACCGGACATCCGGCGTCCCGCCCAGACATCCGCCCCCCCTCACCGGAAATCCGGCCTAAACCCCGGACATCTGGCACCGGCATCCAGGGAGTACAGAAAGTTGCCCCGTCAGCCCGGACATCCGGTCAGCACCCCGGACATCCGGTGCCTACCGAAGCAGCAGACATACGGCCCCTCCGAGCGGACGTCCGGCGCCGCCCATCTAGAGGACAGAACAACCATCTTCACCAGCCCGGACATCCGGCCCTGCCAACCGGACATCCGGCCCGACGCCTGGACAGCCGGCCTTTCCTGTCTGCGCACAGTGCAAGGCCGATGCCCATGTATCCCTCTTCGCCCCTAGATTATATATACTCCATCCCCACCTACGTTTTAGGGTTAGCATTGTGATAGCTCGTTTGAGATAGAGCGTTGCTCATCCGTATTGGATCTACTCCATGTGATGGACCGTGCCTCTTCGGAGAAGGTCCATCCAGATTCAAGGCCTCCATCCGGAGAAGACAATCAAGACCTCCTCACGGAGAAGAACGGTTACTCTTGTATCTTCCCTTTGTTGACTTTGGATCTTATGTTACCTTGTGCTTTCGGTGATCTAGCCCTTGTGTGATCAATCACTTGTCGGTTGAGTGTTTCTCTCATTTCTCCCCGTGATTTCGCTTGTGTTCTTCCGCGCGTTCTTCGTGTTTCCCCGTAGGATCCACTCAAAACATGAAAGGTTGGCTCCATAGGGTTCCGCCCTACATCATTTCCCCCCGATATTGAAGTGGCTGCACTCCCCGCATTATACTTATGGACATAACCTCAATTATTGTCAGTCCTGATTTGGCCAGCGTATTTATCCTGTCCATCAGCAAAAGGATCTCTCTGTTATCTTCCTCCTGGGGGCTCCTGGGGCGCCAGCTGTGGTGTTTCTTCAATGGGGCATTTACAAACTTGGGAAGGCCTTTTTGAATAGGGTCCGGAAGAGGAACATCCTCCATGTAGAACCACTCTGAAGGCCAGTCTTCGTATGTCTTCTTCGGGGTACCGGATAGGTATCCGGTCCCGGTGATGCGCCATATTTCGGCTCCGCCCACTTGATATATCGACCCCTCCTGAGTGCGGGGTATGAGGCAGAATAGCCTCTTCCACAACTCGAAATGAGTTTGCATCCCAGAAATAGCTCCCAGAAGGCAACATAGCCTGCGGTATGCAGTATGGAGGCTGGGGTAAAGTTGTGTAGTTGGAGGCCGTAGAACTCCAGGAGCCCGCGGAGGAAAGCATGGATTGGAAATCTGATTCCCCTCAGCAAATAGGGGACAAAGCATACTCGCTCTCCCTTGGATGGGTTTGGAGAGCTCTCCGCTTGCTCCCCGCCATTATAAGTGGCTAGTCCAGCTCGGACGGGGACCATGTATGCAGGCGGGAGAAACCCCTTGGTCTGCAACTCTACTAGTCGGCTGTGGGGAACATAACATTTCTCCCAATCGCCTGGCCTAGTGCTACGGGAGCGAGAGGAGGAACCGCGATGACCGGCCAGGGTGGTATGGATTTTCCCGGGCGCGCTCTGATGAATACTCGCTGGGAGGAGATGGTGGGATTTGGATCTGAGGATCCCCGCCTCATTAAATAGACGATTTACTCGCATGGTTGGGGTGGCAAATGTAAAAACGCCTCGACTTCTCGCATTCGCTCGACACATGGAGACAGCCATTATTAAAGCATAGAAGCCGAGGAGCGCGACATTGACGAGGAGCCGGACACTGCTCGTTACAACAATACTCTGGAGGATTTGGAGAAGAACCCGCCTTGCAATGCCGAAGACAATCTGCGCGTCGGACTCATCATCATTGAAGCCTGGTTCAGGGGCTACTTAGGGAGTCCTGGATTAAGGGGTCCTTGGACAGCCAGACTATATACTTTGGCCGGACTGTTGGACTATGAAGATACAAGATTGAAGACTTCGTCCCGTGTCCGGATGGGACTCTCCTTTGCGTGGAAGGCAAGCTTGGCAATTCGGATATGTAGATATGCTTCTCTGTAACTGACTTTGTGTAACCCTAGCCCCCTCCGGTATCTATATAAACTGTAGGGTTTAGTACGTAGAACGACAATCATAATGATGGGCTAGCTTCTAGGGTTTAGCCTCTACGATCTCGTGGTAGATCAACTCTTGTAATACCCATATCATCAAGATCAATCAAGCAGGAAGTAGGGTATTACCTCCATTGAGAGGGCCCAAACCTGGGTAAAACATCGTGTCCCCTGCCTCCTGTTACCATTAGCCTTAGATGCACAGTTCGGAACCCCCTACTCGAGATCTGCCGGTTTTGACACCGACACCCGCCAAGCTCTCTGCCGGGGGATTTGGGAAGCTCCACCAGGAGAGGCTTGCGGGTGTTCAGTTTCCTCCTCTTTCTGGCCATTGTTGCCGGGGACACGGAGGGTTGCGTTAGATGGAGAACAGAAGTCCCTGGTTCCACAGGGACTTTTTTGTGCAGCGCACTTTGACAGATGGTCAGCAACGTTGTTTTCCGCACGTGGCACATGCTCTGTTTGTAATCTGTAAAAGCACTCCTCCAACTTCCTCACTCCCTCGACATATGCCTCCATCAATGGGCTTTGGTAATTTTGTTTACTTGTCTATCCATAAGTTGTGAATCTCCACGGATGATCAACTTCTTGATTCCCCAGTTCTATTGTAAGCTTGAGCCCGACAAGGAGTCCTTCATACTCTGCAGTATTGTTGGTAGCCTTCTCCGGGTGGAAATGCATTTGAACGACGTAATTAAGGTGCTTCCCAGTGGGGGCAACGTGAATCACACCAGCTCCTCCACCCTGTAGGGAGAAGGAACCATCAAAGTACATAATCCATTCTTGGGGCGCTTCCTTGTCGGGAATGACTTTCTACAGTACTTCTCAGGGGTTAGTGTCCACTCCGCAATCAACTCTGCCAGTGCTTGTCGGTGAACGTAGTATTTCAAGGAAATTTCTATGATCACGCAAGATCTATCTAGGAGATGCATAGAAACAAGATGGGAGAGTGTGTCCACGTACCCTCGTAGACCGAAAGTGGAAGCGTTTAGTAACGTGGTTGATGTAGTTGAACGTCTTCGCGATCTAACTGATCCAAGTACTGAACGTATGGCACCTCCGTGTTCAGCACACGTTCAGCTCGATGACGTCCCTCGTGCTCTTGATCCAGTTGAGGAAGAGGTTGAGTTCTGTCAGCATGACGGTGTGGCGACGATGATCATGATGTTACCGGCACAGGGCTTCTCCTAAGCACTACGACAATATGATCGAGGTGTGTAACTATGGAGGGGGCACCGCACACGGCTAAGGCAAAACTTGGTGTGTTCTAGGGTGCCCCCTGCCCCCGTATATAAAGGAGGGAGAGGGAGGCCGGCCGACCAAGCTAGGTGCACCGGGAGAAGGGGAATCCTACTAGGACTCCAGGTCCTAGTAGGATTCCACCTAAGGCCTAATTTGGTTGGAAGGGCAAAGTTACCCAGGGCACTAATCCACCTCAGGGTGATTTCCATGGTCATTGGGGATCCCCTTCCACCACGGGGAGAAGACGAACTCAGTTTGGGAAACATGCAAGAGGGAAGGGCGGGGACGGGTGAGGGGGCGCCGCTTTTCTTTTGTCAGACGGAGAATCACAGAGGCAGAGGCTGGAGGGTCACGAGGGAGAGTGAGCGAACAGTCGAGGGTTTTCTCCCCGAGCTAACGACATAGGGAAATCTACCCGGGGATAGGCCGCGGAAAGGCTAGGGATATGCCTCCCTCGCGTGTAACCAAATTGGGCTGATTGCTTGGCCAGGGCCAAGTCGGCCCGTGGTTTACCCACCAGGGGAAAAGGCAGGGATTCCCCCCGGGATAGATTACAACCAAATGGGGCCTAAATGAGAAGGGGGGAGGAAGGGAGAGGGGGGCCGTGCCCCCAACCCCTTGTCCAATTCGGACTGATCTTGGGGGGGGAGCGGGGCGCCACCTCCTGGCCGCTACCTCTCCTTTCCCACTAAGGCCCATCAACTCCCGGGGGGTTCCGGTAACCTCCCGGTACTCCCGAAAATACCCGAACTTCTCCGGAACCTTTCCGATGCCCAAATATAGCCTTCCAATATATCAATCTTTATCTCTCGACCATTTTGAGACTCCTCGCCACGTCCGTGATCTCATCCGGGACTCCGAACAAACTTTAGTCATCAAAACACATAACTCATAATACAAATCGTCATCGAACGTTAAGCATGCGGACCCTACGGGTTCGAGAACTATGTAGACATGACCGAGAAACATCTCCGATCAATAACCAATAGCGGAACCTGGATGCTGATATTGGATCCTACATATTCTATGAAGATTGAGGGAGTCCTGGATTAGGGGGTGTCCGGATGGCCGGACTATGACCTTTGGCCGGACTCCCGGACTATGAAGATACAGGATTGAAGACTTCGTCCCGTGTCCGGATGGGACTTTCCTTGGCGTGGAAGGCAAGCTTGGCGATACGATATGAAGATCTCCTCCCATTGTAACCGACTCTATGTAACCCTAGCCCTCTCCGTGTCTATATAAACCGGAGAGTTTTAGTCCGTAGGACGAACAACAATCATACCATAGGCTAGCTTCTAGGGTTTAGCCTCTCTGATCTCGTGGTAGATCAACTCTTGTACTACCCATATCATCAATATTAATCAAGAAGGAGTAGGGTTTTACCTCCATCGAGAGGGCCCGAACCTGGGTAAAAATATCGTGTCCCTTGTCTCCTGTTACCATACGCCTAGACGCACAATTCGGGACCCCCTACCCGAGATCCGCCGGTTTTGACACCGACATTGGTGCTTTCATTGAGAGTTCCTCTGTGTCGTCACCATTAGGCCCGATGGCTTCTTCGATCGTCAACCATGACGCGGTCCAGGGTGAGACTTTTCTCCCCAGACAGATCTTCGTATTCGGAGGCCTCGCACTGCGGGCCAATTCACTTGGCCATCTGGAGCAGATCGAAAGCTACGCCCCTGGCCATCAGGTCAGTTTTGGAAGCTTAAACTACACAGCCGACATCCGCGGGGACTTGATCTTCGACGGATTCGAGCAACGGCCGAGCGCGCCGCACTGTCACAATGGGCATGATCTAGCTCTGCCGCCGGACAACGCCCAGAGCGCCGCTCAGGTGTCCGCTCCGACCGTCACCTCGGAGCCGACCGCGCCAGATGGGGACGGACGGTTGGACGCCGCCCCAGGAGCCGCAATCTCTACGGCGATAGAGCCGAATACCAGCCTAGTCCTTTGCAAGGCCCATGACTCCAAGGTGCCGGACTCTGTTCCGGACTCTGAATCCGCCCCTTACGATCGAACCCGATTGGGCTCCGATCATGGAGTTCACCGCCGCGGACGTCTTTCAGCACTCGCCCTTTGGCGATATCCTGAATTCACTAAAGTCTCTCTCTTTGTCAGGAGAGCCCAGGCCGGACTATGGTCAGCAGGGTTGGGATGCGGACAACGAAGAAATTCGAATCCCACACACCACCCACTTTGTAGCCACTGTCGACGATTTAACCGACATGCTCGACTTCGACTCCGAAGACATCGACGATATGGACGCCGATGAAGGAGACGACCAAGAACCAGCACCTATAGGGCACTGGAAAGCCACCCCATCATACGATGTATACATGGTGGACACACCTAAAAGAAACAACGACGAGGATCAAAAGGGCGCAACCAGGGATCGATCCCTCGAAAAACAATCAAAGCGGCGGCGTAAGCGCCACGCCAAGCCCCACCTTGACAAAGACCCAGCCATAGAGCAGGGCGAATCAACGGAAGACGAACATGCCATCGAGCAACCATCCAAACAGGGCGGACGGACCGAACAATCCGTCCCTGGGAAAGATAATAGTCCGGACGACCTCACGCCGAACAAGTTGCTGGAACACCAGAACCTCCACCAAAGGCTCGTTGCCACTGCACGTAGCCTGAAAAAGCAGAAGCGGAAGCTCAAAACAGCGGAAGATGCACTCAGAATCAGATGGGGCAAAGTACTCAATACCGCACACAAGTACGGCAATAGTCATCACAAAAAGAGCTATCCGAAGCGGAAATTACTACCGGAATTTGATGAAGAGGCCTTAGAGCCCCCACAGTCAAAAAACAAGGAAGCCACCAGGTCGGATAGACGACCCCATGATAGATCTCAAGCGACAAAGGGCGCCGCACTCAATACGACACGCGATCCACCCAAGGATTCGCATAAAAAAACTTGTCTACACGCGATCCAGAAGTTATCAAATACCTCTCGCTCAAGCTTAAAGGACCAGCTCGGCATTGGCTTAACAGCCTGCCAGCAGAGTCAATTAGTTGCTGGGAGGACCTGGAATCCGCATTCCTTGACAACTTCCAGGGCACTTATGTGCGACCACCAGATACCGATGACCTAAGCCACATAATCCAGCAGCCAAAGGAATCGGCCAGACAATTCTGGACACGGTTCCTAACCAAGAAAAATCAAATAGTCGACTGTCCAGACACAGAGGCCCTTGCAGCCTTCAGGCACAACATCCGAGATGAATGGCTTGCCCGACACCTAGGACAGGAAAAGCCGAAATCTATGGCAGCCCTCACGACACTCATGACCTGCTTTTGCGCGGGAGAAGACAGCTGGCTAGCTCGTAGCAATAACATAAACAAGAGCCCTGGAAATTTGGAAACCAAGGACAACAATGGCAGGTCACGTCGCAACAAGCACAAGCGTTGCATTAACGCCGACAATACTGAGGATATGACAGTTAATGCCGGATTCAGAGGCTCTAAACCCGGTCAGCGGAAGAAGCCATTCAAAAGAAACCCGCCGGGCCCATCCAGTTTGGACCAGATACTCAATCGCTCGTGCCAGATACACGGCACCCCCGAACAACCAGCCAACGACACCAACAGGGATTGTTGGGTGTTCAAGCAGGCAGGCAGGTTAAGTGCCGAAACCAGAGACAAGGGGCTACGTAGCGATGACGAGGAGCCCCGGCCGCCGAACAACAGAGGACAAAAGGGATTCCCCCCGCAAGTGCGGATGGTGAACATGATATACGCAACCCACATCCCCAAAAAGGAGCGAAAGCGTGCTCTCAAGGACGTGTATGCGTTGGAGCCAGTCGCCCCAAAGTTCAACCCATAGTCCTCCTGCCCGATCACTTTTGACCGAAGGGACCACCCCACTAGCATCCGTCACGGTCGATTCGCCGCATTGGTCCTAGACCCAATCATTGACGGATTTCACCTCACTAGAGTCCTCATGGACAGCGGCAGCAGCCTGAACCTGCTTTATCAAGATACAGTGCGAAAAATGGGCATAGATCCGTCAAGGATTAAACCCACAAAGACAACCTTTAAAGGCGTCATACCAGGTGTAGAAGCCAGCTGTACAGGCTCAGTTACACTCGAGGTAGTCTTCAGATCCCCAGATATGATAGAGGCAAAGGAGTCCCGTCTTTCGATGAGATGATGGATATCGCTTTGGTGGAAGTCGACTTTGACGATCCGACTACGAACGTGCGAGGACATCGCGCCTTAGCAATCGCTAAACCAACTCCGAGAGGTTATTGACCACGCCGAAGCACGATCAACCTGACCACAAGGGTCTGTTTCCTGTGAGCAAACGAAGAACAAGCAAGAAACTGAGATTGCAATCTGGATATTGCGAATATAAGATGAAAGCTTTATTGATCAAGGTGGGGTTCTATGACGCCTTTGTCTGGTCGTTGAACACAAACAAAGTACGCGAAGTTGCAGCTATGGCGAACTTTAATATAAACAAAACCCAAAGTCTAAACGGTTCCCTAAGGGCTGTATATATGGAGGAAGAGAGGGGGAATTTCGTGGCCCTTGGTGGAGGGGTCCGAAATCAACCCTATCTCTTGTTTCCCCATACATACAGACTCTAAAAATAGCCTATACTTATGTATTTCGAAATTACATGGGCCTGGCCCAATAAAAAGGTGACGCAGCACCTATAATAGCCTTTGGACGAAATTTATGAAGTGACATCTTGTATATTTCGTCCAAGGCTTCATACACTCGTTATGGTGGCTTCAAAGACCTGAAATCATCACTTGTAACTCTGTTCTTGTTCCCCTTGCGCATGCCATCATGTCCATGCTTGTTCTTGCTCCAATGTTCATCCTTCTCCAAGCAAGGCCCTTCATTTGTAAGCAAAACAAATGTATCCAATTTAGGCAGCATCATATTCTCATGAACATTAGAATCATTACCAAGAAACGAAAGTACCTGGTAATTTAGTTGGCGTGCGCGAGCTCTAGTAATTGGTCCGGTATGTATAGCAGCAGGGGCTGTGGTTGTAACAATGGTATTGATGTCCTCATCATCCTCCCCTTCTTGAAATGAAGTCGTCCTCGACAAAAGCTCATCTTCCTCACCCAAATAAGGCATCAAATCTGCATTGTTAAAAGTGGGACTAACCCCAAAATCTGCAGGCAGCTCAAGTTTATATGCATTATCATTTATTTTCTCTAACACCTTAAAGGGACCATCAGCACGTGGCATGAGCTTTGATTTGCGCAAATCAGGAAATCTATCCTTACGCAAATGTAACCAAACAAGATATCCAGGTGCAAACACAACATGTTTTCTACCCTTATCTCCAGCAAGTTTATATTTGGCATTCATACGCTCAATGTTTTCCTTAGTTAACTCATGCATTTTAAAATCAATTCAGCACGTTGTTTAGCATCAAAATTAACCTTCTCTGGAGATGGATGAGGCAACAAATCAATAGGTGCACGAGGTAGGAAACCATACACAACTTCAAAAGGGCACATCTTAGTACTAGAATGCAATGAACGATTATAAGCAAATTCAATATGAGGCAAGCATTCCTCCCACATTTTCTTATTACTCTTCAAAACAGCCCTAAACATAGTAGACAATGTTCTATTGACTACTTTAGTTTGTCCATCAGTTTGGGGGTTACAAGTAGTACAAAAAAGCAGTTTAGTCCCCAACTTAGCCCATAAACATCTCCAAAAGTGGCTAAGAAATTTAGTATCACGATCTGAAACAATAGTATTTGGCACACCATGCAGGCGAATAATTTCACGAAAGAACAAATCAGCAACATTAACAGCATCATCGCTTTTACGACATGGTATAAAGTATGCCATTTTCGAGAATCTATCCACGACAACAAATATGCTATCCCTCCCCTTCTTTGTTTGAGGTAGACCTAAAACAAAGTCCATAGATATATCCTCCCAAGGAACACTAGGTACAGGGAAAGGCAAATATAAACCATGAGGATTGAGTCGTGACTTAGCTTTTTGACATGTAGTGCAGCGAGCAATAAAACGCTCAACATCCCGTCTCATCTTTGGCCAAAAGAAATGTGTAGCAAGTACGTCCTCCGTCTTCTTCATGCCAAAGTGTCCCATTAATCCTCCTCCATGCGCCTCGTGCAACAACAAAAGACGAACAGAGCTAGCTGGAATGCATAGTTTATTAGCACGAAACACAAATCCATCATTAACGACAAACTTGTTCCACATTCTTCCTTCTTTACAATTCTGCATTACATCTTTAAAATCAGCATCATGCACATATTGATCTTTGATGGTCTCCAAACCAAATATTTTGAAGTCAAGTTGTGAAAGCATAGTATAGCGACGAGACAATGCATCAGCAATAACATTTTATTTTCCCTTCTTGTGTTTAATGACAT
The DNA here is from genome assembly GCF_002162155.2 of Triticum dicoccoides. Taxonomy (NCBI): domain Eukaryota; kingdom Viridiplantae; phylum Streptophyta; class Magnoliopsida; order Poales; family Poaceae; genus Triticum; species Triticum dicoccoides. The sequence goes on from NC_041383.1 coordinate 360,594,382, forward strand.
AAGGGAAAGTCTCAATGAATTCAACCCATTTAGCACGTCTACGATTCAGTTTAGCTTGACTTTTAATATGTTTCAAAGATTCATGATCAGAATGTATAACAAATTCTTTGGGCCATAAATAATGTTGCCATGTTTCTAAAGTCCGAACAAGAGCATATAATTCTTTATCATAAGTAGAATAATTCAGACTAGGCCCACTCAATTTTTCAGAAAGGTATGCAACAGGTTTGCCATCTTGTAATAACACACCTCCTAATCCAATTCCACTAGCATCACATTCAAGCTCAAAAGTCTTATTAAAATCAGGAAGTTGGAGTAAAGGAGCATGTGTCAACTTATCTTTCAATACCGTGAAGGCTTCTTCCTGTGCGGTACCCCAAGGAAAAGGCACATCTTTCTTTGTAAGCTCATTGAGAGGTGCATCAATGGTGCTGAAATCTCTTACAAAACGCCTATAGAATCCATCGAGGCCAAGAAAACTCCTCACTTGTGTGACCGTTTTGGGCTGCGGCCAACTCTCAATAGCTTCAATCTTGGCTTTATCAACTTCAGTTCCCTGTGGAGTAACAACATAGCCAAGAAAAGATTCTTGGTCGGTGCAAAAGGTGCACTTCCCAAGGTTACCAAATAAACGTGCATCACGTAGAACAATAAAAACAGCACATAAATGTTCCAAATGTTCTTCCAAAGATCTGCTATAAATCAATATGTCATCAAAGTATACTACCACAAATCGTCCAATGAAAGCACGTAAAACTTCGTTCATTAATCTCATGAAAGTACTAGGTGCATTAGTTAACCCAAAAGGCATAACTAACCACTCATATAATCCAAACTTAGTTTTAAATGTTGTTTTCCATTCATCTCCCAATTTCATACGAATTTGATGGTATCCACTATGCAAATCAACTTTGGAGAATATTGTAGAGCCACTCAATTCATCAAGCATATCATCTAGCCTAGGAATAGGATGACGATAATGAATAGTAATATTATTAATGCCTCTACAATCAACACACATACGTGATGTACCATCCTTTTTCGGCACTAGAATAATAGGAACAGCACAAGGACTAAGGGATTCGCGTATATAACCTTTGTCGAGAAGCTCTTGTACTTGACGCATAATCTCCTTCATCTCCTCTGGATTGGTACGATATGGTGCACGGTTTGGCAGTGAAGCACCGGGAATTAAGTAACTCTGATGCTCAATCCCTTGAATAGGCAGTAATCCCGGTGGCACGTCTTGTGGAAAGACGTCAGCGAACTCCTACAAAATGTTAGTGACAGCAGGAGGCAAAGAGGAAGGCACGTCCTCGAATGAAAATAATGCCTCTTTGCACACAAAAGCATAGCAAACAGATTTGCTGAAATCTAGCTCATCAATATCAGATTTGGTGGCAAATAAACATGCACTTTTCAATTTAATTTCATAAGCAACACTAGATGGTTTATTATTAGGCTTCATTTGTTGCTCAAATTCTTTTGCCACAATCTGATTTTCACTCTTATTCTTCTCCTGTTTTGCTTTATTAGCTCTATTAATATCATCTTTCAAAATGGAATCAGGAGTCATAGGAAGCAAAGTAATATTTTTATCCTTATGAACAAGAGTATAGTGATTGTTTCTACCATGGTGTACAGAATTTTTATCAAATTGCCATGGTCTACCAAGTAATAAGGAACATGCTTGCATAGGTACCACATCACAATCAACATAATCAGCATATGTAGAGATACTAAAATGCACACGAACAGTACGTGTTACCTTAACCTTGCCGCTGTTGTTGAACCATTGGATGTAGTAAGGATGTGGATGTGGTCTTGTGGTGAGAGAAAGCTTCTCCACCATCTCCATGCTAGCCAAGTTGTTGCAGCTCCCTTCGTCTATGATGACGCGCACAGAATGTTCCTTCACAACTCCCTTGGTATGGAACAAATTGTGCCTCTGATTTTGCTCAGCTTGTGTGACCTGCACACTCAAAACACGTTGAGCAACTAAACATTCATACCTGTCAGCGTCTTCAGGAGCCATGTATTGCGTCTCATGATCAGAATCATCTCCACCATGTTCTTCACGTGTAATAAGAGCCAAAGTCTCCTCATCATAGTCACTAGCAGACTCATACCCACCATCCTCAGTAGCAATCATCACAAGCTGAGATTTGCATTCTCGCGCATAATGACCTCTTCCCTTACAACGACGACAAATAATATCACTTGTGTGCCCTGTTGATCCCATGGAAGAAGAAGAGCTCTGTGCAGGCCCGACAGGTGCGCTCTTGGCAGATGATGGTGGTTGTGCCTGCTTTCTTGTATCACGGCTGGAGATGGCACCTGATGGAGTTGCTGGTGGAGTGGAAGTAGAAGATGCAGGCGGTGTCCATGAAGAAGGTCGACCTGCAGAAAATTTAGTGCACGCCATTGCTTGTCGATCCAACACTTCACGTTCAGCTTTACAAGCAAGATGGAATAAACAAGTGATATTAGTATACTCCTTATACTCTAGAATGGTCTGAATCTCTCTATTTAATCCACCCGTAAAACGTGCAAGCATACCTTCATTCTCCTCAACAATACCACATCTAATCATGCCAGTTTGTAATTCCTGATAATATTCCTCTACAGAATTTTTTCCTTGTCTTAAACGCTGCAATTTTTGAAGCAATTCACATTGATAATATGGTGGAACCCAACGAGTACGCATAGCAGTTTTCAAAGCAGCCCAAGTAGCTGGAATAGGATATAATCTACAATGTTTAGACCACCATACACATGCCAAACTAGTGAAAGCACAAACAGCAGCAGCAACCCGTCTCTCCTCGGGATACTGTAAACATGTAAAACGTTGTTCAGTTTCTAACTCCCAAGTAAGATATATATCAGGAACATATCTACCCTCAAATGGTGGAATATTCAATTTCAGTTTGGGAATATGGACATCATCTCGTACCTGAGGTGGTGGTGCAGGCCTACCATTACGAATATATACCTGAGGTCGACCTGCTGGTGGTGGTGCTGGTGGTTGCACGTAGTTGTGATTTTGATCAACCTCATCCTCATAATCGCCCGCATACTCATCATCCTCCTGGGTACCAGTAACAGCAGTAGCACGAGCCAAAGAAGCATCAACAACAGGAACAGCAGCACAGAAGTTTGGCCATCCTCAATAGGAACACGCTTCGCTCGTCCATACTGATTCGGAAGGAGGCGTTGTTGTTGTTGTTGCAGAGGTGCGATAGGTGCAGCCGGCGGTGGATGTGGGAAACGCGCGAGAAATTCATTAAACTTGTTATCAAGCTTTGTTTCGAACGTCTTCTCAATGCCATCTATCTTCTCCATGGCCTCGTAAAATCTGTTTAGCACATCTTGCACCTGTCCACTCATCATTTGCTGAAATTTATCATGTAGCTGTTTGTTCGTCAGGTTCTCCCAATCAGTCTTATCGGCTTGTGATCCTGGCATGGTTAGCAGCAATAGAAACACAAAATAATATGATTCTACAGACTACTAGGAAGCGGTGGTGGTGGTGGTGTGTCACAAATCCTTCAAGCGAATCTCAAATTCTTACTAGTTCTTACCCAGTAGCAGGTGGTGATCGGCAACCGTTGTAGTCAAAACTCTCAAAGCTTGGATAGAGCAATTACCAGGGAGAATCAAATGCACGACGTAGATGTATGTGGAGCTGGGAAGGCTTATAATATGGTAGCAAAAAGGGTCAGCAATAATCAATTCACAGATGCAAAGTTGAATAAATGCTCAACGACGGTACTATGCTGGTCCTATGCTAGACTGTGCTAGAGACGCGAGCCTAGAACACTAACAAAATCATGGCGCTGCACGTAAACAAGGGAGGAGCGCACTCTGAATTTTTTCTCTCTTTTTTTTGCACTCCCCCCCCCCCCTTTTTTTGCTCCGCAACAATTTTTTTTTCGAAAAAGTCTACAAATGGTCTAGAAACTGCCTACCAGAATTTTCTCTTTTGTTTGTCTAGAAACTGTCTCCAATTTTTTTTTGAAATTGGAGCTATTTTTCTACTGCGGGTAACACAAAAGTTCGGGAGTCCTTCTCTATCACGACTCGTAGTATGGCGTGATCTGGAAGTCGAAAACAAAGCAACAAATACTGGACTCGGAGTAGGACTGGTGGCGGAGATGAATCTGGTGGAACTCGGACTGGTGGCAGATATATGTTGCAGGTGGACTCGGATTGGCGTGATGGAGGTGGATATGTGGTATATGGCTGCGGTGATGTCGATGGTGGTAGATGGCAGCGGTGATGATGGTGGTGGTATATGCAAGCGGTGATGACGATGGTGGTATATGGTAGCGGTGATGGCGATGGTGGTATATGGCAGCGGTGATGATGACAATGCGGCGGCGGCGTGACAACTTGTGAACAGAACTCGAAACTCTAAAGGACTAGACACTAAGATCACCAACTAGACACGACGATGCAACCGCAAATTCAACAACGCAAATACAGAAAAGATTATGCAATGGCTCAGACTGGTTCGGATATGATGAACTAACCCTAATTTTTTTGTGGCTTTTTCGTGGACTATAGGTATGAAGAAAAGACTCGATCTAAACTACGAAAAACTATAAAATCTCACCGAGTAACCTGGAAATCCGATACCACTTGATAGAGGCAAAGGAGTCCCGTCTTCCGATGAGATGATGGATATCGCTTTGGTGGAAGTCGACTTTGACGATCCGACTATGAATATGCGAGGACGTCGCGCCTTAGCAATCGCTAAACCAACTCCGAGAGGTTATTGACCACGCCGGAGCACGATCAACCTGACCACAAGGGTCTGTTTCCCGCGAGCAAATGAAGAACAAGCAAGAAACTGAGATTGCAATCTGGATATTGCGAATATAAGATGAAAGCTTTATTGATCAAGGTGGGGTTCTGTGACGCCTTTGTCTGGTTGTTGAACACAAACGAAGTACGCGAAGTTGCAGCTATGGCGAACTTTAATCTAAGCAAAACTCAAAGTCTAAACGGTGCCCTAAGGGCTGTATATATGGAGGAACGGAGGGGGAATTTCGTGGCCCTTGGTGGAGGGGTCCGAAATCAAACCTATCTCTTGTTTCCCCCACACATACGGACTCTAAAAATAGCCTATACTTATGTATTTCGAAATTACATCGGCCTGGCCCAATAAAAAGCTGACGCAGCACCTATAATAGCCTTTGGACGAAATTTATGAAGTGACATCTTGTATATTTCGTCCAAGGCTTCATGCACTCGTTATGGTGGCCTCAAAGAACTGAAATCATCACTTGTAACTCCGTTCTTGTTCCCCTTGCGCATGCCATCATCTCCATGCTTGTTCTTGCTCCAATGTTCGTCCTTCTCCATGCTAGGCCCTTCATTTGTAAGCAAAACAAATGTATCCAATTTAGGCAGCATCATATTCTCATGAACATTAGAATCATTACCAAGAAACGAAAGTACCTGGTAATTTAGTTGGCGTGCGCGAGCTCTAGTAATTGGTCCAATATGTATAGCAGCAGGGGCTGTGGGTGTAACAATGGTATTGATGTCCTCATCAGGATAATTTCTGAAGCGAAGAGTTAATCTTCGATATAGTCCCATTCCGCAGTGGCTATCACGCCCTTCTCGGACGAACCGCATTCGCAAAATTCAATGCGGTGCCGCACTACGCATATCTCAAGCTCAAGATGCCAGGTCCTCGCGGAGTCATTACGGTAAATGGAAACACCGAACGCTCTCTCCGAACAAAGGAGCACACAGCGGCCCTGGCGGCGGAAGTATAGAGCAGCCTCTCAAGGCAACTCTCCAATCCGGGTGTTAAACGTCCGGACAACGTCAAGCGCGCCCGAAGCAACCTACAACAAAGCCGGCTGCCACGTTCCGAGCAAGCATAGCAGTGCGGCCCCAACCCCAGCCCTTGCCAGATGGTGATATCTGTACCACGCGTACATAATTACGCTTTGGAAATACCATGGGCATAAGGGGAGGGGAACTACTACGGCACGCCCAAAATGCGGCTCAACCGCACTTAGGGGCTCCCTATTCTGCCGTTCCTTTTTTTATATAGTTTCAGGACCCAACTATTCGGAAGGCCTGTCCGTCAATACACTCTCCGAACACACGATGCAACAGCCAGTGCGAGAACAAGCCACGTCAAAATGTCCAGGTGGTCTCTATAACGAGCTAAATACCTGTTTTACTTAAATTCACGCAGCTTGCCCCTGGAGGGGGGACATGTCAAATAATCCCATCCCTTGCTTATCGCACTATTTGTATCATTCTGCTTTCATAGCAACCCTTTTTAATAAACAATACATAGCTCTTATCTATTATTGTATTCATCTATTTTATACAAATATGTTCAGTCATGACATTATGCAACCGTACACTTTGGTACGGCCAATACACCAGGGGCTTAAGCACCCCATAACATGGTGTGAGAAGATCGACCACTCTCATGAGTGCGACACCCCGAACTTATAGCACTATATGCATCGGCTCCGAATCATGTCTTGGGTCAATAGTTGGGTTTGCCCGGCTCCCATGTTTTGGTACCTTACGTTCCACAATGTTGGCTAAGGTAGCGCTGGGAGAACTACTACGATTGTGCCCCAGTTGAGCTGGGTTAGCACCTTAGTAGAGAAAGCTAAAACTGACCGTCATGATAGTGCGAGAGACCGGTCGCTGTTCACGAGGTTTTTCGAGTCCTTAAAGACTTATGCCGCTTAGAGCGAGGAGCCGGATTTATCTGGCCTAGGCGTGGATAGCGCCCCGAACTCGGTCTTTCGAATACTAGGGGCTTCGCCGAAATTTAAAATTATAGAATTCTATGGCTAAGTGAGAGTGATACAGCATTATAAGTCCGGTGGCCTTGTTCGTTGTGCTGAGCGCCTCCCTAGATGGACCCAAGAATGGGAACAAGAGCGCTCAGGTTTATCCCGAACACCCCAGCACTCGTGGCATGGGGGTAGAAGCCGACGACTTGCATCTCTCAGATTTAATAAATGGCCGCACAGAAGGTAATATTTTAAATTAACAAGCGTTGCTTAGCGCATATGAACAAAGTTTTCAGCGTACAGGATAACAGATGCGAGTCTACTCAAAAATTACATCTTTGGATCATTCACCCGCTATAAGGCGGGCACCCTTCAGGACGCCCTTATAATACATCTCGGGCGTGCGATACTCCTTGCCCGGCGGTGGCGCGTCCGTCAATAGCTTCTCAGCGTCCAGCTTGCCCCAATGCACTTTAGCACGGGCGAGGGCCCGACGGGCACCTTCAATACAGATGGAGCGCTTGATGACTTCAATCCATGGACAAGCGTCCACCAGCCACCGCACCAGACTGAAGTAACTCCCAGGCATGGCTTCTCTAGGCCACATCCGAACTATGAGGCCCTTCATGGCATGTTCGGCCACCTTGTGGAGCTCGACCAGCTGCTTCAGTTGGTCGCTCAGGGGCACCGGTTGTCCGGCCTCAGCATATTGAGACCAAAACACCTTTTCCATCGAGCTCCCCTCCTCGGCTCGGTAGAATGCGGCAGCATCAGACACACTAGGGGCAGATCGGCGAACGCTCCTGGAGAACTCCGGATTCAGGTAAGTAACAGATAATTCACTTTTACATGCTTGCTTTGCATAAAGAATACCTTACCCGCCGCTATTTTATTTATCGCCTCGATCTCCTGGAGGGCCTTCTGGGATTCGGCCTTAACGGTTTTGGCACTCTCAAGAGCCAAGGCGAGCTTGGACTCTCGAGTCTTCGAGTCACGCTCCAAACTCTCATGTTTTTCCACGAGAGCCTGGAGCTCTTGCCACACCTCCGCCACCTGCGCCTCCTGCTTCTCTCGCTCGGTGCGCTCCAAGGCCGCACAATTTTCAGCCTTGGACAACGCCTCCTTCAGGGTCGCCACCTCGGTCGTGGCGCCTGCAACATTCACGTTGGTCCTGTCATTATTTGCAACCAGGTATTTCTACATACATTTACATACGGTATTACATACCGTCCTTGTCCTCGAGCTAATTCTTGGCACGGCCAAGCTCGTTCTCGGACCGCTCGAGACTCTCCTTCAATGCATTGACCTCCGCAGTCAGTGCGGCAGAGGTCAGCAGCATAGCCTGCATTCCCATATTGACATATTTATGCTAGACTCCTGCGTAATATCTTTTTAGATCCTCAGCTCGGCTTTTCTTTCCGAACACCAAACTGAGCATCAGGGGCTACTATCTATGCGGTAACATTTTTATAAGTTTTGAATACATACCTCAAAGCCTGTTAACAGGCTTGTACAGGCTTCTGTCAACCCGCTCTTGGCGGACTGAACCTTCTGAATCACCGCACTCATAACAGTGCGGTGTTCCTCGTCGATGGAGGCGCCGTTAAGCACCTCCAGCAAATTGTACGGCGCCTCCGGGTGGACGGAGGTCGCCGGCGTCATCGGCTTGCCCTTCTTATGAAGGCGCCGCCTGTCAGACTCTGGAACCGCTAATGGTTCCGGAGCAATGTCCAGCCCAGCGTCGGACTTAGATCCCTTTGGAGCTTTACCCCCTTTGGGATTGGAGTCCGGGAGGTCGCCTTGCGGCGCCTCCAGGACCACCTCCTCCTGGTTTAGTCCCTTTTGGGACTCCACCTCGGTGTCGTCCGCAGGGAGTGGGGAGGAAGCCGTTGGAAGTGAAGCACTATTCACATCCAACGAATCTAGGGAGCCGCTCGACGAATCACCGAGCTGAGCCTTGGGCGGACTGCATGATTGAATTCGGCATCAGAAAATACCGACTAATAGAGGAGCGCCATAAGTTATCCTGGTATCCGGACCCTTACGATTTTGCTAGGGGCTTGACCCTGGATGGCCATTCCTCCCTGCCGTCTTCGGCATCGAAGGCGTAGTCCGATAGAAGGGTCTTCCCCCTCTTGGACCCTTCGTCCTCCCCAGTTGGGGTGACCTTCCTTTTCTTTCCTCCCCCCGCTGGAGGGGGAGAGGCTTCTTCTTCTTCATCCTCCTCGTCTTCAGAGGTGGAGGGTGCTTCAGGGTTGTCAGGCAATGAATCCGACACCACCAGGCACCGGGAGCTCTTTCGAGTCCCCGTGGCCTTCTTCTTGGGCTTCTTATCTGGCACCACGTGAGGTGCCGGAACCAGCAGCTTGGTCAGACGAGCATCCACTGGGTCTTCGGGCAAAGGAGACGGACAGTTGATATGCCCGGCCTTCTTCTCCCAGTCCTGTTGAAAGGGATGGGAGTTTAGATCCCGCATAGAGTCAAACTATGTAAAAAATACCCCGTAATGGGAAAATTAAGCTCATCGCGCTGGCTTGGAGCTTGGTGCAGAATCCGTGATCCTCGGTGACGGGAGGGGAGACCTCGGAGCTCTTGAATAGCACCTTCCAGGCATCCTCGTGCGTTGTGTCGAAGAGCCGGGACAGAGTCTGGTGCTGGACCGGGTCGAACTCCCACATGTTGAAAGCCCGTCGTTGACACGGGAGAATCCGGCGGAAGAGCATGACCTGGACTACGGTGACAAGTTTAACCTTCCTGCCGATCAGGTCCTTGATGCAGGTTTGGAGTCCGGTCACTTCTGCCGAATTACCCCACAACAGGCCTGTCTCTTTCCAAGATGTGAGCCGTGTGGGGATGCCAGATCGGAATTCGGGGGCCGCTGCCCATTCAGGGTCACGTGGCTCGGTGATATAGAACCACCCCGATTGCCACCCTTTGATGGTCTCTACGAAGGTGCCCTCCAGCCATGTAACGTTGGCTATCTTGCCCACCATGGCGCCTCCGCACTCCGCTTGGCGGCCGCCCACGACCTTCGGCTTGACGCTGTAGATCTTCAGCCATAGGCCGAAGTGGGGCTGGATGCGGAGGAAGGCCTCGCACACGACAATAAATGCCGAGATGTTGAGGATGAAGTTCGGGGTCAGAGCGTGGAAGTCCAGGCCATAGTAGAACATGAGCCCCCGGACGAACGGGTGAAGAGGAAAGTCCAGCCCGTTGAGGAAATGGGGGAGAAATACAACCCTCTCATGGGGCCTAGGGGTGGGGATGAGTTGCCCCTCATCTGGAAGCCGGTGCGCGATGTCGTCAGACAAGTATCCGACCTTCCTCAACTTTTTGATTTGCCCCTCCGTGATGGAGGAGGCCATCCATCTACCTCCCACTCCGGACATCATTGGAGAAGGTTGAGGTGGGAAGTGCGGACTTGGGCGTTGGATCTCGAGTGCGCGGGGATGGACAAGCAAAGGAGGAAGAAGGCGTAAATGGAAAGGGTAGATCCTTATCCCCTTATATGGGCGGCCGAAACTACAAGCCCCCACCAGCCTAATAAAACTCGCTTATCTCCCAAGCGCCGCGGTTAATGGCGCGGTTGGGTTACCCACGCCCGTATTGATGAGAATCACGGAATAAGGGGACACGATCTCTGCTTTGACAAGACGTGCCAAGGAAACCGCCTCGCTAAATGCGTTGAGGTGGAACAGTAAAATGATTCGAATAAAGGCTTCGCCATGGCGTGATGTCACGCTGCGAAATACGTCAGCAGATTAGATGGGTGCGGATATTATTCTCTCTACCGTGTTATATGGTACTTATTTTGCAGAGCCGGACACTATTCTTGTGTTCAACATCTTCTATGAAGTATTCGAAGGAGGAACCCGCCTTGCATTGCCGAAGACAATTTGCGTGCCGGACTCGTCGTCATTGAAGCCTGGTTCAGGGGCTACTGAGGGTGTCCGGATGGCCGGACTATGACCTTTGGTCGGACTCCCGGACTATGAAGATACAAGATTGAAGACTTCGTCCCGTGTCCGGATGGGACTTTCCTTGGCGTGGAAGGCAAGCTTGGCGATATGATATGAAGATCTCCTCCCATTGTAACCGACTCTATGTAACCCTAGCCCTCTCCGGTGTCTATATAAATCGGAGAGTTTTAGTCCATAGGACGAACAACAATCATACCATAGGCTAGCCTCTAGGGTTTAGCCTCTCTGATCTCGTGGTATATCAACTCCCATATCATCAATATTAATCAAGCAGGAGTAGGGTTTTACCTCCATCGAGAGGGCCTGAACCTGGGTAAAAACATCGTGTCCCTTGTCTCATGTTACCATCCGCCTAGACGCACAGTTCGGGACCCCCTACCCAAGATCCGCCGGTTTTGACACCGATAAAGATCTTTATCAGTCAAACCGCATAACAACATGCGTTGTTCCTTTGTCATCGGTATGTTACTTGCCCGAGATTCGATCGTTGATATCATCATACCTAGTTCAATATTGTTACCGGCAAGTCTCTTTACTCATTCCTTAATGCTTCATCCTCAACCAACTCATTAGTCACATTGCTTCCAAGGCTTATAGTGATGAGCATTACCGAGAGGGCCCAGAGATACCTCTCCGATACATGAAGTGACAAATCCTAATCTCGATCTATGCCAACCCAACAAACACCTTCGGAGACACATGTAGAGCATCTTTATAATCACCTAGTGACGTTGTGATGTTTGATAGCACACAAGGTGTCCCTCCGGTATTCGGGAGTTGCATAATCTCATAGTCTGAGGAACATGTATAAGTCTTGAAGAAAGCAGTAGCAATGAAACTGTAATGATCATAATGCTAAGCTAACAGATGGGTCTTGTCCATCACATCATTCTCCTAATGATGTGATCCCGTTTATCAAATGAAAACACATGTCTATGGTTAGGAAACATAATAATCTTTGATCAATGAGCTAGTCAAGTAGAGGCATACTAGGGACACTATGTTTTGTCTATGTATTCACACATGTACTAAGTTTCTGGTTAATACAATTCTAGCATGAATAATAAACATTTATCATGATATAAGGAAATATAAACAACAACTTTATTATTGTCTCTAGGGCATATTTCCTTCTATCTCCCACTTGCACTAGAGTCAATAATCTATATTACACAGTAATGATTCTAACACCCATGGAGTCTTGGTGCTGATCATGTTTTGCTTGTGGAAGAGGCTTAGTCAACGGGTCTGCAACATTCAGATCTGTATGTATCTTGAAAATCTCTATGTCTCCCTCCACGACATGATGTCGGACGGAATTGAAGCGTCTCTTGATGTATTTGGTTCTCTTGTGAAACCTGGATTCCTTTGCCAAGGAAATTGCACCAGTATTGTCACAAAAGATTTTCATTGGACCCTATGCACTAGGTATAACACCTAGATCGGATATGAATTCCTTCATCCAGACTCCTTCATTTGCTGCTTCCTAAGCAGCTATGTACTTCTCTTCACACGTAGATCCCGCCATGACGCTCTGCTTGGAACTTCACCAACTGACAGCTCCACCATTCAATATAAATACGTATCCGGATTGCGACTTAGAGTCATCCGGATCAGTGTCAAAGCTTGCATCGATGTAACCATTTACAAAGAGCACTTTGTCACACCCATAAATGAGAAACATATCCTTAGTCCTTTTCGGGTATTTCAGGATGTTCTTGACAGTTGTCCAGTGCTCCACTCCTGGATTGCTTTGGTAACTCCCTGTTATACTTATAGCAAGGCACACATCAAGTTTGGTACACAACATTGCATACATGATAGAACCTATGGCTGAAGCATAGGGAATGTCTTTCATTTTCTCCCTATCTTCTGAAGTGGTCGGGTATTGAGTTTGACTCAACTTCACACCTTGTAACACAGGCAAGAGCCCTTTCTTTGATTGATCCATTTTGAACTTCTTCAAAACTTTATCAAGGTATGTGCTATGTGAAAGTCCAATTAAGCGTCTTGATTTATCTCTATAGATCTTGATGCCTAATATGTAAGCAGCTTCACCGAGGTCTTTCGTTGAAAAACTCTTATTCAAGTATCCTTTTACGCTATCAAGAAATTTTGTATCATTTCCAATCAACAATATGTCATCCACATATAATATTAGAAATGCTACTGAGCTCCCACTCACTTTCTTGTAAATACAGGCTTCTCCAAAAGTCTATATAAAACCATATGCTTTGAGCACTCTATCAAAGTGTTTATTTCAACTCCGAGAGGCTTGCACCAGTCCATAAATGGATTGCTGGAGCTTGCACACTTTGTTAGCACCCTTTGGGTGGATAAAACCTTCTGGTTGCATCATATACAACTCTTCTTCTAGAAATCCATTCAGGAATGCAGTTTTGACATACATCTGCCAAATTTCATAATCATCAAATGCCGCAATTGCTAACATGATTCGGATAGACTTAAGCATTGCTGCGGGTTAGAAAGTCTCATCATAGTCAACTCCTTGAACTTGTCGAAAACCTTTCGCAATAAGTCGAGCTTTGTAGACAGTAACATTACCATCAGCGTCAGTCTTCTTCTTGAAGATCCATTTATTTTCTATGGCTTGCCGATCATCGGGCAAATCCACCAAAGTCCACACTTTGTTCTCATACATGGATCCCATCTCAGATTTCTTGGCCTCAAGCCATTTCGTGGAATATGGGTTCATCATTGCTTCCTCATAGTTTGTAGGTTGATCATGGTCTAGTAACATGACTTCTAGAATAGGATTACCGTACCACTTTGGTGCGGACCGTACTCTGGAAGACCTACGAGGTTCTGTAATAACTTGATCTGAAGTTTCATTATCATCATCATTAGCTTCCTAACTAATTGGTGTAGGAATCACTGGAACTGATTTCTGTGATGAACTACTTTCCAATTCAGGAGAAGGTACAATTACCTCATCAAGCTCTACTTTCCTCCCACTCACTTCTTTCGAGAGAAACTCCTTCTCTAGAAAGGATCCATTCTTAGCAAGGAATATCTTGCCTTCAGATCTGTGATAGAAGGTGTACCCAATAGTTTCCTTTGGGTATCCTATGAAGAAGCACTTCTCCGATTTGGGCTCGAGCTTATCAGGTTGAAGCTTTTTCACATAAGCATCGCAACCCCAAACTTTAAGAAATAACAACTTTGGTTTCTTGCCAAACCATAGTTCATAAGGCGTCATCTCAACGGATTTTGATGGTGCCCTATTTAAAGTGAATGCAGCCGTCTCTAAAGCATAACCCCATAATGATAGCGGTAAATCAATAAGAGACATCACAGATCGCACTATATCCAATAAAGTACGGTTACGATGTTCGGACACACCATTACGCTGTGGTGTTCCAGGTGGCGTAAGTTGTCAAACTATTCCACATTGTTTCAAATGAAGAGAAAACTTGTAACTCAAATATTCACCTCCACGATCAGACCGTAGAAACTTTATTTTCTTGTTACGGTGATTTTCCACTTCATTCTGAAATTCTTTGAACTTTTCAAATGCTTCAGACTTATGCTTCATTAAGTAGATATACCCATATCCGCTCAAATCGTCTATGAAGGTAAGAAAATAACGATACCCACCACGAGCCTCAACACTCATTGGACCGCATACATCAGTATGCATTATTTCCAATAAGTCAGTAGCTCGTTCCATTGTTTCGCAAAACAGAGTTTTAATCATCTTACCCATGAGGCACGGTTCGCAAGCACCAAGTGATTCATAATCAAGTGATTCCAAAAGTCCATCAGCATGGAGTTTCTTCATGTGTTTTACACTGATATGACCTAAACGGCAGTTTCACAAATAAGTTGCACTATCATTATCAACTTTGCATCTTTTAGCTTCAATATTATGAACATGTGTATCACCACCGTCGAGATTCAATAAAAATAGACCACTCAGCAAGGATGCATGACCATAAAAGATATTACTCATATAAATCAAACAACCATTATTCTCTAATTTAATGAATAACCGTCTCGCATCAAACAAGATCCAGATATAATGTTCATGCTCAACTTTGGTACCAAATAACAATTATTCGGGTCTAAAACTAATCCCGAAGGTAGATGTACAGGTAGTGTGCCGACGGCAATCACATCGACCTTGGAACCATTTCCGACGCGCATCGTCACCTCGTCCTTAGACAATCTTCGTTTAATCCGTAGCCCCCATTTCGAGTTACAAATATGAGCAACAGAACTAGTATCAAATACCAAGGCGCTACTATGAGCATTTAGTAAGGTACACATCAATAACATGTATATCAAATATACCTTTCACTTTGCCATCCTTCTTATTCGCCAAATACTTGGGGCAGTTCCTCTTCTAGTGACCAGTCCCATTGTAGTAGAAGCACTCGATTTTAGGCTAAGGTCCATACTTGGGTTTCTTCTCCTGAGCAGCAACTTTCTTGCCGTTCTTCTTGAAGTTCCCCTTCTTTCCTTTTCCCTTTTTCTTGAAACTAGTGGTCTTGTTGGCCATCAACTTTTGATGCTCCTTTTTGATTTCTACCTCCGCAGCTTTTAGCATCGCGAAGAGCTCGGGAATTGTCTTGTTCATCCCTTGCATATTATAGTTTATCACAAAGCCTTTATAGCTTGGTGGCAGTGATTGAAGAACTCTGCCAATGACACTATCATCAGGAAGATTAACTCCCAGCTGAGTCAAGTGGTTATGGTACCCAGACATTCTGAGTATCTGTTCACTAACAGAACTATTCTCCTCCATTTTGCAGCTATAGAACTTGTTGGAGACTTCATATCTCTCAAATCGGGCATTTTCTTGAAATATTAACTTCAACTCTTGGAACATCTCATATGCTCCATGACATCCAAAACGTCTTTGAAGTCCTGATTCTAAGCCGTAAAGCATGGCACACTGAACTATCGAGTAGCCATCAGTTTTGCTCTACCAGACGTTCCTAACGTCTGTAGTTGCGTCTGCAGCAGGCCTTGCACCTAGCGGTGCTTAGATGATGTAATTCTTCTGTGCAGCAATGAGGATAATCCTCAAGTTACGTACCCAGTCCGTGTAATTGCGACCATCATCTTTCAACTTAGCTTTCTCTAGGAACACATTAAAATTCAAAGGACCAGTAGCACGGGCCATTGATCTACAATAACATAGATATGCAAATAACTATCAGGACTAAGTACATGATAAATTAAAGTTCACTTAATCATATTACTTAAGAACTCCCACTTAGATAGACATCCCTCTAGCCATCTAAATGATCACGTGATCCAAATCAACTAAACCATGTCTGATCATCATGTGAGATGGAATAGTTTTCAGTGGTGAACATTGATGACCCACAAGTGTAGGGGATCTATCATAGTCCTTTCGATAAGTAAGAGTGTCGAACCCAACGAGGAGCAGAAGGAAATGACAAGCGGTTTTCAGTAAGGTATTCTCTGCAAGCACTGAAATTATCGGTAACAGATAGTTTTGTGATAAGGTAATTTGTAATGGGTAACAAGCAATGAAAGTAAATAAGGTGCAGCAAGGTGGCCAAATACCCTTTGTAGAAAAGTACAAGCCTGGACAAGTTCTTATATAGAGAAAAGCGCTCCCGAGGACACATGGGAATTATTGTCAAGCTAGTTTTCATCATGTTCATATGATTCGCGTTCGTTACTTTGATAATTTGATATGTGGGTGGACCGGTGCTTGGGTACTGCCCTTTCTTGGACAAGCATCCCATTTATGATTAACCCCTATTACAAGCATCCGCAACTACAAAAGAAGTATTAAGGTAAACCTAACCATAGCATGAAACAAGTGGATCAAAATCAGCCCCTTATGAAGCAACACATAAACTAGGGTTTAAGCTTCTGTCACTCTAGCAACCCATCATCTACTTATTACTTGATAGAGGCAAAGGTGTCCCATCTTTTGATGAGATGGTGGCTATCGTTTTGGAGGAAGTTGACTGTGACGATCCGACTACGAACGTGCGAGGACGTCGCGCCTTAGCAATCGCTAAACCAACTCCGAGAGGTTATTGATCACACCGGAGCACGATGAACCTGACTGAGGGAGTCCTGGATTAGGGGGTATCCGGACAGCCGGACTATATACATCGTCCGAACTATTGGAGCGTGAAGATACAAGACTCAAGACTTCGTCCCGTTTCCGGATGGGACTCTCCTTTGCGTGGAAGACAAGCTTGGCGATTCGGATATTGTATTTCCTTCCTTGTAACCGACTCCATGGAAACCCTAGCCCTCTCCGGTGTCTATATAAACCAGAGAGGTTGGTCCTTAGAAGGCCGATAACAATTACAATCATAATCATCATAGGCTAGCTTCTAGGGTTTAGCCTCTACGATCTCGTGGTAGATCTACTCTTGTACTACTCATATTGTCAATATTAATCAACTAGGAAGTAGGGTTTTACTTCCATTGAGAGGGCCCAAACCCGAGTAAACATTGTGTCCCTTGCTTCCTATTACCATCAGCCTAAGACGCATAGATCGGGACCCCCTACTCAAGATCTGCCGGTTTTGACACCGACATTGGTGATTTCATTGAGAGTTCCTTTGTGTCGTCGCTGCAAGGCGCGATGGCTACTTCAATCATCATCAACGACATGGTCCAGGGTGAAACCTTTCTCCCCGGACAGATCTTTGTGTTCGGTGGCTTCGCACTGCGGGCTAATTCGCTTGGCCATCTGGAGCAGATCGACAGCTACGCCCCTGGCCACAAGATCAGGTCCAGAAACTTGAACTACACGGCGGATATTCACGGACACTTGATCTTCAACGGATTTGGGCCTGTGCCAGGAGCATGGACAGTCGCGATGAGCATGGCTTAGACCTGCTGTCTGACAATGTTCGGGATATCAACCCTGGAGTAGCCCCAGACCTAAATCCAGAGCATGCTGCGTTGCCTAAGGACGGAAGGATGGGCCCCGCCCCGCAGGCCGCACACTCATCGGTGGTAGAGCCGAACACGGGCCTCACTTCCGAGGAAGCCTGTAACTCTGGAACCCCGGACTCGTAACCGGTTGTTGGTTCTAGTCCATGCACTCTCGAGCCAGCCGAGCCAGGTTGGGCTCCGGTAATGGAGTTTACCGCTGCGGACATCTTCCAGCACTCACCCTTTGGCGACATGCTGAACTCATTAAAGTCTCTCTCTTTGTCAGGAGGCTCTTGGCCAAACTATGTCCCGCTTGAGTGGGAAGCAGGCGACGAAGGAATTCGTTGCCCACCCACCATGCACTTCATTGCCACGATCGATGATTTAACCGACGTGCTTGAATTCGACTCCGAAGACATTGACGGTATGGACGACGATGCACGAGAAGAACAGGAACCACCGCTCACGGTGTGGTGGACAGCCACCTCCTCATACGATATATATATGGTGGACACTCCAAAGGAAAACAATGGTGATGAGGCAACGTTGGATAACCCCTCAGGGTGAAAAAGAAAGCATGGGCGTCGTCAATGCCGCTCCAAGCCCTGCCACAGCAATACCGGCCTAGGAGACGAAAACAATCCGAATGGTGCCGAAGAGGAATACAACCCTGATCAGCCCGCCTTCGAGCAAGCCGAGCAGGAAGATGAGCAGGTCAGCCCAGACGAACAGGCGACAGACGGATATCTGGAGGAGGACAACTATAGGCCCCCCTCCGAAACGAGATTAGCCTCGGCGATGATGAGTTCGGCGTGCCCGAGGATCCCGTGGAGAAGGAGCTCTTCAAGCGTCGGCTTATGGCCACTGCGAGGAGCCTGAAAAGGAAGCAGCAGCAACTCCAGGCTAATCAAGACCTGCTCACAGATAGATGGAGTGAAGTCCTGGCAGCCGAGAAATACAGACTCAAGCGCCACACAGCTGACCGGCCACCCCGCGGCCGAGATAAAACGACATATCAACCCGAATACTAGCGCGCACCCCCACGCCAATACACTACGGCCCGGGGCAACAGGCAAGACCTGCAAGATATACTAGAAAACAAAGCAGGACGGCCAAGATCGATCTACGGATCGTGGGGGCACGCCCTAGCACGCGATGATGACCGTCGCGACGGATACACCATAAACAAGTCCGGCCGGGCCGAACACAGCAACCCAGACCAATTCGAACTGCGTAGCCACATAGCCCGGCAAAGAGGCGCCGCACACCCCCTCTACTTCACCGATGAAGTGATGGATCACGAATTCCCAGAACGGTTCAAACCGGTAAACATCGAATCATACGATGGCACAACAGACCCCGCAGTATGGATTGAAGATTTCCTTCTCCATATTCACATGGCCGGCGGAGACGATCTACACGCCATCAAGTATCTTCCCCTTAAGCTCAAAGGACCCGCCCGGCACTGGCTAAACAGCCTGCCCGCAAATTCCATTGGTAGTTGGGAAAACCTGGAAGACACGTTCCTCGACAACTTCCAGGGCACATACGCGCGACCACCGGACGCCGATGATTTGAGCCACATTACTCAACAGCCTGGAGAGTCAGCCAGGAAATTCCGGACTCGGTTCCTAACTAAAAAGAACCAAATAGTCGACTGTCCGGACGCCGAAGCCTTGGCGGCTTTTAAACATAACATCCCTGACAAGTGGCTCGCCCGACACCTCGGCCAGGAAAAACCCAAGTCCTTGGCAGCTCTCACAACACTAATGACCCGCTTTTGCGCAGGCGAGGACAACTGGTTGGCTCGCAGCAGCACCACGCCACATTCTGGCACCTCGGACGTTCGTGACAATAACGGCATCCATGGCGCAACAGACACAAGCGACGGAACAACAGCGACAACACCGAAGACACGACAGTCAACGCCGGATTAGCCGGATCCAAATCCGGTCAATGGAAGAAGCCGTTCAAAAGGAACAATCAAGGACCGTCTAGTCTGGACCGCATACTAGAGCGCTCGTGCCAAATTCATGGCACCCCAGACAAGCTAGCCATCCACACCAACAGAGACTCCTGGGTGTTCAAACAGGCTGGCAAAATAAACGCCGAAAACAAGGACAAGGGGCTCCACGGCGACGATGACGAAGAGCCCCGGCGTCCGAACACGGGGGGACAGAAGAAATTCCCCCCAAGGTGAAAACGGTCAACATGATCTATGCCACTCACATTACCAAGCGGGAACAGAAGCGAGCACTAAGGGACGTCTATGCGATGGAGCCAGTCGCCCCCAAATTCAACCCATGGTCAGCTTGTCCGATCACCTTTGATCGTAGGGATCACCCTACTAGCATCCGTCACGGCGGCTCAGCCGCATTGGTCCTAGACCCAATCATCGACGGATTCCACCTCACGCGAGTCCTTATGGACGGCGGCAGCAGCCTGAACCTGCTTTATCAGGACACAGTGCACAAAATGGGCATAGACCCTTCAAGGATCAAGGCCACCAAAACCACCTTTAAAGTTGTAATTCCTGGAGTAGAGGCCCGTTGTACGGGCTCTATAACATTGGAAGTGGTCTTCGGATCTCCGGATAACTTCCGAAGCAAAGAGTTAATCTTTGATATCGTCTCTTTCCGTAGTGGTTACCACACACTGCTCAGATGAACCGCAATCGCGAGATTCAATGTGGTACCACACTATGCATACCTCAAGCTCAAGATGCCAGGACCACGCGGGGTCATAACAGTCAACGGAAATATGGACCGCTCTCTCCGTACAGAAGAGCATACTGCATCCCTCGCGGCGGAAGTACAATGCGGCCTCCTCTGACAAACCACCAATCTGGCGGCAACAACTTCGAGCACCGTCAAGCAAGTCCGGAGCACCACGCAACAGGATCATCAGGCACGCCAAGAGCGCGACTAGCAGTCCGGCCTCCGCTCAAGCCCCATCAAAGCAGCATCCGTGCCACACGTACACAATTACGCACTCAAAATACCATGGGCATAGGCAGAGGCGTAGCAATGACTCAGTCAACAGTGCGATATCACCGCAGCATACCCTTATAACTGTCCCTTTTTATCTTTCAGGACAGTGCTTTAGGGTAGCCTCTTCAGAAGACCCGGTTTGACAGACTTGCATTGGAGATAAAACCAAGGAGGCAACAGGCTTTGCGCACAAAAGGAAATACCCAGGTGGAATCTGTTTATGATCGTTATACCTGTTTTATATACCTACATGGAGCCTGCCCTTGGATAGGACATGTTAAATAGTCCTATTTACTTCCGCCTAAATGCACCCATTGTAAACATATGCTTAAATGTATTATTCATCAATGGGAGATAATATATAGAGTCAGCTTATTATTCCTATTTGCGCATGTTTCTTGCAAATGTTTATTTAAGATGGCATTCGTACACCTTGGTACGATCAGTTTGCCAGGGGCTTCTTATGGCGCCCCACAATATGGCAAAAGAAGTCCGTACACTTTCAACAGTGCGGCACCCCGAACTTATAGCACTATATGCATCAGCTCCGAATCACGTCTTGGGTCAATAGTTGGGTTTGCCCGGCTCCCTTGTTCTGGTACCTTACGTTCCGTTTTATCGGCTAAGGTAGCGCAGGGAGAACTACTGCGATTGTGTCACGGTTCTTCCGGACGAGCACCTCAGTAGAGAAAGCCGAAAACTGACCGGCATGATGCGGCGAGAGCTGGTCGTTGTTCGAGAGGTCTTAAAATCCTTAAAGATTTTTTCTGCTTTAGGCGATGAATCGGCCTCGTCCGATTTAGGCGTATATAGCGCCCCAATTCGGCCTTCTAAATTCAAGGGGCTTCGCCGAAATTTAAAATTATAGACTTCTATGGCTAAGTGAAAGTTATAAAGCCGCATAGTCTGATTGCCTTGTTCGCTGCGCCGGATACCTCCTTAAGGGACCAAAAATTTGGATAAAGAGTATCTGGGTTTTTCCAGGAACACCCCGGTACTAGTTGCGTGGGGGCCGAAGCCGACGACTGGCCTACTTTCAGCATTCTATAAACAGCCGCACAGAAGGTAATATTTTAAATCAAACAGTGCTACATAGTACAAGTAACTTCGTCTTTAAATTACAATAGCGGTAGAGGTACATTTAGTCAAAGATCTTGTCCTTGGTACATTCATCAGCCACAAGACGAGCGCCCTTCATAACACCATCATACTACTTCTCGGGATGGCGATGCGCCTTGCCCTCCGGCGACCCGTCGTTCACCAGCTTCTCCGCATCCAGCTTACCGCAATGCACCTTCGCACGGGGCAAAGGCCCGTCAGGCACCCTCAATGCAACGGTTGGTCAGGCCGTGGACAGGCATTCACCATCCGCTTGATCAGGCCGAAGTAGCTAGTGGGCAGGGGCTCACCAGGCCACATCCGGATTATGAAATCTTCCATAGCCACTTCGGCCGCCCTGTGGAGTTCGACCAACTACTTCAGTTGGTCACTTAGAGGCATTGGGTGTTCGGCCCCAGCATACTGGGACCAGAACAGCTTCTCCGTGGAGCTCCCCTCCTCGGCTCGGTAGAACTCCGTTGCGTCTGAGAAGCTGCATGGCAGATCGGTGAATGCCCCTGGAGAGCTCCGAATTCGGGTAAGTAAAAGAAACACCTCCTCCACATCTTTGCTTTTAAATAAAGAATGTCTTACCCGCCGCTACCTTCTTGGCCGCCTGGATTTCCTGCTGTGCCTTGTCGGCGTCGACCCTGGCGTCTCTCATACTCACAAGGGCCTTCGCAAGCTCGGCCTCTTTCATCTTCAGATCATGCTCCACGGACTCGAACTTCTTGCCGAGGTCCCGGAGCTCTTGCTGTACCTCGCCCACTCTAGCACTTTTCTTTTCGCGCTCCTTGCATACCAAGGTCGCCTTGTCTTCAGCCTCGGAGAGCGCTTTCTTCAGACACACCACTTCGGTGGTGGCCCCCTGTTACACAGTCACGACGCTTCGGTGTTAGAATACCCAATTTTATCTATCCTTCATTACATGAGAGCGGGGAATTAATCACCTTTGTTCTCTTCGAGCTGCCTCTTCGTGAGGTCGAGCTCCCCCTACGCCTGCTCCAGGTCCCGCTTTAGTCCGGCAACCTCGGCTGTGCGGGCAGCAGCGGCAAGCAGCACAGCCTGCTTATTCACATGCACACTCATTATTAGGCTCCTGCGGATTATAATTGACCCTCTGTTTGGCTTTTCTTTCTGAACACCGAACAGAGTATCAGGGGCTACTACCTATCAGGTGGTAATTTCACACATTCCTATTACTTACCTCAAAGCCTGTTAGGAGGCTGGTACATGCTTCGGTCAGTCCGCTCTTGGTGGACAGAACCTTCTGAATCACCGCACTCCTAAGAGTACGGTGCTCGTCATCCATGGAAGCGCCGCAAAGCGCTTCCAGCAGACTATCCGACGCTTCTGGTGTGACGGATGTCATCGGCACGGATGGCTCGCCCTCCCTAGCGAGGGGCCGCCTACCCGCATCCGGAGCCATCGAAGGCTCCGGCACAGTATCCGGATGAGAGTCCGGCTTGCCGCGGCTCTAATCGGCATGATCTGCGGGGATCTTGAACCCTGCATGTCTCACATCTGGAATTCCGCCTTGGGGCGCCTCCAGAGTCACCCTCCTGCTCTGGGAGACTTTGTGACAACACCTCCGTGTCATCCGCAGGCTGAGGAGTAGTGGTCGTGGGGAGCGAGTTCATAACCAAATCACTCAAGGATCCATCCGAAGACGATACCTCGGCCGGACTGCATACATGTTCAGCGTTACAACAATACTATGAAGCAAATACTATGAAGTACAACTAAATGCGGAGACTTACGATCTCGCCAGGGGCTTCCCCCTAGGCAGCCACCCTTCCTCGCTATGTGTGGCCGTGGTGGAGTAGTCCGGAAGGGACATCTTTCCCTTTCTTGGACGTCCCAGCCTCCCCCTCCGGGGCGTCTTTCCTCTTTTTCTCCTCCCCAGTGCGGGGAGGTAGAACTTCTTCGTGTTTCCCCCCGCCTCCGCGGGAAGAATCTTCCACCTCGTCGTTGGACGACGAGGGTATAACGGCCTTGCGCTGGGAGCCTTTCCCGCCCCCATGGTCCGCCTTCTCAGGCCCCTCATCCTCTCCGGATGGGGTGGCCCCTTCTTCTTCTTATTCCTCCCCTTCGGGGGAGGAGTGTGCCTCATCGTCTTGGAACGAGGCCTCCGGTATAACCTTACGCCGGAGACCCTTCCTGGTCCCCGGGGCCTTCTTTTCGGCCTTCTTCTCCGGTGCCTTGTAGGGCGCCGGGACTAGCATCTCTGTCAGGAGAGCATCAGCTGGGCCTTTTGGCAGCGGAGCCACACAGTCAATTCGCTCCGCTGTCTCCACATAATCCCGATTAAATATGCACAATTACTTACGACTCCCCCATGAATATACTGGGAAGAGCTGAATCCGGTGGTAGTCAGGAAACTCATCGCACTAGGAGGCCGCGCGGCGTGAAGTCCACGGTTCTCGGATGTGGGAGGAGGTACTTCGGAGGCCTTGAACAGCGCCTTCCAAGCGTCTTTATGCGTCATGCCTTAGAGCCTCTGAAGCGTCTGGTGTTCGGCTGGGACGAATTCCCACAGATTAAATGCCCGCCTTTGGCACGGAAAAATCCGGCGAACGACCATGACCTGGATCACGTTGACAAGCTTGATGTTCTTGTCCATCATGCTCTTGATGCGGTTTTGGAGTCCGGTCAGCTCTGTAGATTCTCCCTAGGCCCGGCCCTTCTTTTCCTAGGAGGTGAGCCGGATGGGGGTTCCGGATCCGAACTCAGGGGCCGCCACCCAGTTGGCACCGCGCGGCTCGGTTATGTAGAACCACCCTGACTGCCACCCTTTCACGGTATCCACAAAGGAACCGTCAAGCCAGGTGATGTTGGGCATCTTTCCCACCATGGCCCCTCCGCACTCCGCTTGCTGGCCGCTCATGATCTTCGGCTTCACGCAGATGATTTGTAGCCACAAGCCAAAGTGAGGCTTGATGCGGAGGAAGGCCTCGCACACGACGATAAACGCCGAGAAGTTGAGGACGAAATTTGGGGCTAGATCATGGAAATCTAGCCTGTAATAGATCATGAGCCCGCGGACGAAGGGATGAAGTGGAAATCCCAGTCCATGGATGAAGTGGGCGACAAACAAGACCCTCTCGTGAGGTTCTAGGATTGGAATGGTCTGCCCTTTGTCCGGCAGCCGGTGCGCGATGTCTGCAGCCAAGTATCCGGCCGCCCGAAGATTCGTGATATGCTTCTCTTTCACGGTGGAGGCCACCCACTTGCCTCCTGCTCCGAACATGTTCAGTTGTGCGGAGAAGACTTCGGCTAGGGCGCTGGAGCTCGAGGGGGCAAGAGTGGGCAGAGGAGGAAGAAGGCGTGGGTAAAAATGGGGAACTCTTATCCCTTTATAGAGGCGACGAAAGCGGTGCGCCTCCCCACTTGCCTGTTGAGGATCGCTTACTTCCCAAGCGCCACGATTGATGGCGTGGTGGGATTACCCATACCCGTATTGATGAGAATCCTATGATAAGGGGACACGATCTTTGCTTTGACAAGACGTGTCAAGGAAACCGCCTCGCAATATGCGCTGTGGCTGGTTGTGGGAAAACGGTTCGAATAATGATCCGACCGTAATGACATGTCATGTCATCTAAAAAGTTATCAGCTGAAATATCGTTCTCTCTACGGTAGTATGTGAAGATCATTTTGCAGATCTGGACATGGTTTACGTGTCCGATGATTAGCTTGGAGTATTCGGAGAAGGAACCTGCCTTGCAATGCTGAAGAGAAGACTGCACAGCGGACTCATCGTCATTGAAGCCTGGTTCAAGGGCTACTGAGGGAGTCCTGGATTAGGAGGTATCCGGACAGCCGGACTATATACATTGTCCGGACTATTGGGGCGTGAAGATACAAGACTCAAGACTCTGTCCCATGTCCGTATGGGACTCTCCTTTGCGTGGAAGACAAGCTTGGCGATCTGGATATTGTATTTCCTTCCTTGTAACTGACTTCGTGTAAACCCTAGCCCTCTCGGGTGTCTGTATAAACCGGAGAGGTTGGTCCTTAGAAGGCCGATAACAATTACAATCATAATCATCATAGGCTAGCTTCTAGAGTTTAGCCTCTATGATCTCGTGGTAGATCTACTCTTGTACTACTCATATCGTCAATATTAATCAAGAAGCAAATAGGGTTTTACCTCCATCGAGAAGGCCCGAACCTGGGTAAACATTGTGTCCCTTGCTTTCTGTTACCATCAGCCTAAGATACACAGATCAGTACCCTCTACCCGAGATCCGCCGGTTTTGACACCGACACTGACCACGAAGGTCTGTTTCCTGCAGGCAAACAAAGAACAAGCAAGAAACTAAGATTGCAATCTGGATATTGCGAATATAAGAGGAAAGCTTATTGATCAAGGTGAGGTTCTGTGATGCCTTTGTCTGGTCGTTGAACACAAACGAAGTACGCGAAGTTGCAGCTATGGCGAACTTTAATCTAAACAAAACCCAAAGTCTAAACGGTGCCCTTAGGGCTGTATATATGGAGGAAGAGGGGGGAATTTCGTGGCCCTTGGTGGAGGGGTCCGAAACTAACCCTATATCTTGTTTCCCCACACATACGGACTAAAAATAGCCTATACTTATGTATTTCGAAATTACATGGGCCTGGCCAAATAATAAGGTGATGCAGCACCTAGAATAGCCTTTGGAGATATTTATGAAGTGGCATCTTGTTTATTTCGTCCAGGGCTTCTTGCACTCGTTATGGTGGCTTCAAAGCCCTGAAATCATCACTTGTAACTCCGCTCTTGTTCCCCTTGTGCATGCCATCATCTCCATGCTTGGTCTTGCTCCAATGTTCATCCTTCTCCAAGCTAGGTCCTTCATTTGTAAGCAAAACAAATGTATCCAATTTAGGCAGCATCATATTCTCATGAACATTAGAATCATTACCAAGAAAGGGAAGTACCTGGTAATTTAATTGGCGTGCGCGAGCTCAAGTAATTGGTCCAGTATGTATAGCAGCTGGGGCTGTGGGTGTAACAATGGTACTGATGTCCTCATCATCCTCCCCTTCTTGAAATGAAGTCGTTCTCGACGGAAGCTCATTTTCCGCACCCAAATAAGGCTTCAAATCTGCAATGTTAAAAATGGGACTATCCCCAAAATCTGCAGGCATCTCAAGTTTACATGCATTATCATTTATTTTCTCTAAAGCCTTAAAAGGACCATCAGCACGTGGCATTAGCTTTGATTTGGGCAAATCAGGAAATCTATCCTTACGCAAATGTAACGAAACAAGATCTCCAGGTGCAAACACAACATGTTTTCTACCCTTATCTCAAGCAAGTTTATATTGAGCATACATACGCTCAATGTTTTCCTTAGTTAAATCATGCATTTTTAAAATCAATTCAGCACGTTGTTTAGCATCAAAATTAACCTTCTCCGAAGATGGAAGAGGCAACAAATCAATAGGTGCACGAGGTAGGAAACCATACACAATTTCAAAAGGGCACATCTTAGTAGTAGAATGCAATGAACGATTATAAGCAAATTCAATATGAGGCAAGCATTCTTCCCACATTTTCTTATTATTCTTCGAAACATCCCTAAGCATAGTAGACAATGTTCTATTGACTACTTTAGTTTGTCCATCAGTTTGGGGGTGACAAGTAGTACTAAAAAGCAGTTTAGTCCCCAACTTAGCCCATAAACATCTCCAAAAGTGGCTAAGAAATTTAGTATCACGATCTAAAACAATAGTATTTGGCACACCATGCAAGCAAATAATTTCACGAAAGAACAAATCAGCAACATTAACAGCATCATCGCTTTTATGACATGGTATAAAGTGTGCCATTTTCGAGAATCTATCCACGACAACAAATATGCTATCCCTCCCCTTCTTTGTTCGAGGTAAACCTAAAGCAAAGTCCATAGATATATCCTCCCAAGGAACACTAGGTACAAGCAAAGGCATATATAAACCATGAGGATTGAGTCGTGACTTAGCTTTTTGACATGTAGTGCAGCGAGCAACAACGCGCTCAACATCCCGTCTCATCTTTGGCCAAAAGAAATGTGTAGCAAGTACGTCCTCCGTCTTCTTCACACCAAAATGTCCCATTAGTCCTCCTCCATGCGCCTCCTGCAACAACAAAAGACGAATGGAGCTAGCTGGAATGCATAGCTTGTTAGCACGAAACACAAATCCATCATTAACGATGAACTTGTTCCATGTTCTTCCTTCTTTACAATTCTGCAATACATCTTTAAAATTAGCATCACGCAAATATTGATCTTTGATGGTCTCCAAACCAAATATTTTGAACTCAGGTTGTGAAAGCATAGTATAGCGACGAGACAATGCATCAACAATAACATTTTATTTACCCTTCTTGTGTTTAATGACATAAGGGAAAGTGTTAATGAATTCAACCCATTTAGCATGTCTACGATTCAGTTTAGCTTGACTTTTAATATGTTTCAAAGATTCATGATCAGAATGTATAACAAATTCTTTGGCTCATAAATAATGTTCCCATGTTTCTAAAGTCCGAACAAGAGCATATAATTCTTTATCATAAGTATAATAATTCAGACTAGGCCCACTCAATTTTTCAGAAAAGTATGCAACAGGTTTTCCATCTTGTAATAACACACCTCCAAATCCAATTCCACTAGCATCACATTCAAGCTCAAAAGTCTTATTAAAATCAGGAAGTTGGAGTAAAGGAGCATGTGTCAACTTATCTTCCAATACCGTGAAAGCTTCTTCCTGTGCGGTACCCCAAAGAAAAGTCAGATCTTTCTTTGTAAGCTCATTGAGAGGTGCAGCAATGGTGCTGAAATTTCTCAGAAAACGCCTATAGAATCTAGCGAGGCCAAGAAAACTCCTCACTTGTTTGACCATTTTGGGCTTGCGGCCAACTCTCAATAGCTTCAATCTTGTCTTTATTATCTTCGGTTCCCTGTGGAGTAACAACATAGCCAAGAAAAGATACTCGGTCGGTGCAAAAGTTGCACTTCCCAAGGTTACCAAACAAACGTGCATCACGTAGAGCAATAAAAACAACACATAAATGTTCCAAATGTTCTTCCAAAGATCTGCTATAAATCAATATGTCATCAAAGTAAACTACCAAAAATCGTCCAATGTAAGCACGTAAAACTTCGTTCATTAATCTCATGAAAGTACTAGGTGCATTAGTTAACCCAAAAGGCATGACTAACCACTCATATATTCCAAACTTAGTTTTAAATGTTGTTTTCCATTCATCTCCCAATTTCATACGAATTTGATGGTATCCACTACGCAAATCAACTTTGGAGAATATTGTAGAGTCACTCAATTCATCAAGCATATCATCCAGCCTAGGAATAGGATGACGATAACGAATAGTAATATTATTAATGCCTCTACAATCAACACACATCCGTGATGTACCATCCTTTTTGGCACTAGAATAATAGGAACAGCACAAGGACTAAGGGATTCGCGTATATAACCTTTGTCAAGCAGCTCTTGTACTTGATGCATAATCTCCTTCGTCTCCTCTGGATTGGTATGGTATGGCGCATGGTTTGGCAGTGAAACACCGGGAATTAAGTTAATCTGATGCTCAATCCCTAGAATAGGCAGTAATCTCGGTGGCACGTCTTGTGGAAAGACGTTAGTGAACTCCTGCAAAATGTTAGTGACAGCAGGAGGCAAAGAGGAAGGCACGTCCTCAAATGAAAATGATGCCTCATTGCACACAAAAGCATAGCAAACAGATTTGCTGAAATCTAGCTCATCAGTATCAGATTTAGTGGCAAGTAAACATGCACTTTTCAATTTAATTTCAGAAGCAACAGTAGATGGTTTACTATTATGCTTCATTTGTTGCTCAAATTCTTTTGCCACAATCTGGTTTTCACTCTTAATTTTCTCCTGTTTTGCTTTATTAGCTCAATTAATATCATCTTTCAAAATGGAATCAGGAGTCATAGGAAGCAAAGTAATATTTTTATCCTTATGAACAAGAGTATACTGATTGTTTCTACCATGGTGTACAGAATTTTTCTCAAATTGCCATGGTCGACCAAGTAATAAGGAACATGCTTGCATAGGTACCACATCACAATCAACATAATCAGCATATGTAGAGATACTAAAATGCACATGAACAATACATGTTACCTTAACCTTGCTGCAGTTGTTGTACCATTGGATGTAGTAAGGATGTGGATGTGGTCTTGTGGTGAGAGATAGCTTCTCCACCATCTCCATGCTAGCCAAGTTGTTGCAGCTCCCTCCGTCTACGATGACGCACACAGAACGTTCCTTCACAACTCCCTTTGTATGGAACAAATTGTGCCTCTGATTTTGCTCAGCTTGTGTGACCTGCACACTCAAAACACATTGAGCAACTAAACATTCATACCTGTCAGCGTCTTCAGGAGCCATGTATTGCGTCTCATGATCAGAATCATCTCCACCATGTTCTTCACGTGTAATAAGAGCCAAAGTATCCTCATCATAGTCACTAGTGGACTCATACCCACCATCCTCAATAGCAATCATCACACGTTGAGATTTGCATTCTCTTGCATAATGACCTCTTCCCTTACAATGACGAAAAATAATATCACTTGTGTGCCCTATTGATGCCATGGAAGAAGAAGAACTCTGTGCAGGCCCGGCAGGTGCGCTCTTGGCAGATAATGTTGGTTGTGCCAGCTTTCTTATATCACAGCTGGAGGTGGCACCTGATGGAGGTGCTGGTGCAGTTGAAGTAGAAGATGCATGCGGTGTCCATGATGAAGGTTGGCCTGCAGAAAAATTAGTTCGCGCCAATGCTTGTCGATCCTGCACTTCACGTTCAGCTTTACAAGGAAGATGGAATAAACGAGTGATATTAGTTACTCTAGAATGGTCTGAATCTCTCTATTTAATCCACCCAAAAAACGTGCAAGCATAGCTTCATTCTCCTTAATAATACCACATCTAATCATGCCAGTTTGTAATTCCTGATAATATTCTTCTACAAAAAATTTCCCTTGTCTTAAACACTGCAATTGTTGAAGCAATTCACGTTGATAATATGGTGGAACCCAACGAGTATGCATAGCAGTTTTCAAAGTAGCCCAAGTAGTTGGAATAGGATATAATGTACAATGTGTAGACCACCATACACATGCAAAATTAGTGAACGCACAAACAACAGCAGCAACCCATCTCTCCTCGGGATATTGTAACATGTAAAACGTTGTTCAGTTTCTAACTCCCAAGTAAGATATATATCAGGAACATATCTACTCTCAAATGGTGGAATATTCAATTTCAGTTTTCGAATATGGTCATTATCTCGTACCTGAGGTGGTGGTGCAGGCCTACCATTGCGATTATATACCTGAGGTCGACCTGCTGGTGGTGGTGCTGGTGGCTGCACGTAGTTCTGATTTTGATCAACCTCATCCTCATAATCACCCGCATACTCATCATCCTCCTGGGTACCAGCAGCAGCAGTTGTAGGAGCCAAAGAAGCATCAACAACAGGTACAGCAACACCAAAAGTTTGGCCTGGCTCAATAGGAATACATTGTGCTCGCCCTATTGTATCACGACGTAGAACTGGTTGTGGGAGATGTTTGAGTAATTCATCGAACTCGGCGTCCAACTTGGTGTCAATTGTCTTCTCAATGTCATCCATCCTCTCCAATGCCTTTCCAAAGCTGTCCATCACGTCTTCCACCTGTTGACCCAACATTTGATGAAACTTATCATTAAGCTCCTTGTTCGTCATGTTGTCCTAGTCAATCGCGTCGGCTTGTGATCCTGCCATGGTTAGTAGCAATAGAAACACAAAAGAATATGATCCTACAGACTACTAGGAAGTGGTGGTGATGGTGGTGTGTCACAAATCTGTCAAGCGAATCTCAAATTCTTACCAGTTCTTACCCAGCAGCAGGTGGTGAATGGCAACCGTTGTAGTCAAAACTCTCAAAGCTTGGATAGAGCGATTACCAGGGAGAGTCAAACGCATGACGTAGATGTATGTGGAGCTGGGAAGGCTTATAATATGATAGGAAAAAGGATAAGCAATAATCAATTCAGAGATGCAAAGTTGAATAAACGCTCAACGACGGTACTGTGCCAGTCCTAGGCTAGACCGTGCTAGAGACGCGAGCCTAGAACACTAACAAAATCATGGCGCTGCACGTAAACAAAGGAGGAGCACACTCTGATTTTTTTCTCTTTTTTTCCTCTTTTTGTTGCTCCGCAACAATTCTTTTTGAAAAAGTCTACAAATGGTCTAGAAACTGCCTAGCCAGAATTTTCCAGACTTAGTTTTTTTTAAACTAGAACTATTTTTTCTACTGCAGGTAGCACGAAAGTTCGGGAGTCCTACTCTGTCCCGACTTGGAGTATGGTGTGATCTGGAAGTCGAAAACAAAGAAACAAATACTGGACTCGGACTATAACTGATGGCGGATATGAATCTGGTGGAAACTCGGACTGGTGGCGGAGATATCTAGGGCGGTGGAACACGGACTGGTGGCGAATCTGTGATGGAGGTGGACTCAGATTATCGTGATGGCGGTGGATATGTGGTATATGGCTGCGGTGATGACGATGGTGGTAGATGGCAGCGGTGATGACGATGGTGGTATATGGCAGCAGTGATGACGATGGTGGTATATGGCAGTGGTGATGATGATGATGCGACGGCTGCGAGACAACTTGTGAACAGAACTCGAAACTCTAAAGGACTAGACACTAAGACCAGCAACTAGACACGACGATGCAACCGCAAATTCAACAACGCAAATACAGAAAAGATTATGCAATGGCTCAGACTGGTTCGGATATGATGAACTAACCCTATTTTTTGTGGCGTTTTCATGGACTATAGGTATGAAAAACAGACTCGATCTAAACTATGAAAAACTGTAAAATCTCACCGAGCAACCTGGAAATCTGATACCACTTGATAGAGGCAAAGGTGTCCCGTCTTTCGATGAGATGGTGGCTATCATTTTGGAGGAAGTCGACTTTGACGATCCGACTACGAACGTGCGAGGATGTTGCGCCTTAGCAATCGCTAAACCAACTCCGAGAGGTTATTGACAACGCCGGAGCACGATCAACCTGACCACGAAGGTCTATTTCCTGCAGGCAAACAAAGAACAAGCAAGAAACTAAGATTGCAATATGGATATTGCGAAAATAAAAGGAAAGCTTTATTGATCAAGGTGGGGTTCTGTGACGCCTTTGTCTGGTCATTGAACACAAACGAAGTACGCGAAGTTGCAGCTATGGCGAACTTTAATCTAAACAAAACCCAAAGTCTAAACAGTGCCCTAAGGTCTATATATATGGAGGAAGATGGGGCAATTTCGTGGCCCTTGGTGGAGGGTTCCGAAACTAACCCTATCTCTTCTTTCCCCACACATACAGACTCTAAAAATAGCCTATAGTTATGTATTTCGAAATTACATGGGCCTGGCCCAATAATAAGGTGACGCAGCACCTAGAATAGCCTCTGGACGAAATTTATGAAGTGGCATCTTGTATATTTCGTCAAAGGCTTTATGCACTCGTTATGGTGGCTTCAAAGCCCTGAAATCATCACTTGTAACTCCGTTCTTGTTCCCCTTGCGCATGCCATCATCTCCATGCTTGGTCTTGCTCCAATGTTCATCCTTCTCCAAGCTAGGTCCTTCATTTGTAAGCAAAACAAATGTATCCAATTTAGGCAACATCATATTCTCATGAACATTAGAATCATTACCAAGAAACGAAAGTACCTGGTAATTTAATATGCGTGCGAGAGCTCTAGTAATTGGTCCAGTATGTATAGCAGCAGGAGTTGTGGGTATAACAATGGTATTGATGTCCTCATCATTACTTCCCAGTGCCTTCCTCTAGGCCCAAATAATGATGAAGTGTCATGTAGTCGACGTTCACATAACACCACTAGAGGAGAGACAACATACATCTCATTAAAGTATCGAACGAATACCAAATTCACATGACTACTAATAGCAAGACTTCTCCCATGTCCTCAGGAACAAACGTAACTACTCACAAAGCATATTCATGTTCATGATCAGAGGGGTATTAATATGCATTAAGGATCTGAACAAATGATCTTCCAGCAAATAAATCAACTAGGATGAACTACAAGGAGTAATCAACACTACTAGCAATCTGAGGTTTGGGTACAAAGATTGGATACAAGAGATGAACTAGGGTTTGAGAGGAGATGGTGCTGGTGAAGATGTTGATGGATATTGACCCCCTCCCGATGAGAGTGTCGTTGTGATGACGATGGTGATGATTTCCCCCTCCCGAAGGGAAGTTTCCTTGGGAGAACAGCTTCGCCAGAGCCCTAGATTGGTTCCGCCAAGGTTCCGCGTTGTGGTGGCGGAGTTTTGTCCCGTTAGCTTGCTTATGAATTTTTCCAGGGTAAAATGCTTCATATAGCAGAAGATGGGCACCGGAGGGATACCAGGTGGCCCACGAGGCAGGGGGCGTGCCCAAGGGGGTAGGGCACACCCCCACCCTCGTGGCCAGGGTGTGGGCCCCCTCTGGTACTTCTTCCGCTCAATATTTTTTATTAATTCCCAAAATGACTTTCGTGGAGTTTCAGGACTTTTGGAGCTATGCAGAATATGTCTCTAATATTTGCTCCTTTTCCAGCCCAGAATCCCAGCTGCCGGCATTCTCCCTCTTTAGGTAAACCTTGTAAAATAAGAGAGAATAGCCATAAGTATTGTGACATAACGTGTAATAACAGCCCATAATGCAATAAATATCGATATAAAAGCATGATGCAAAATGGATGTATCAACTCCCCCAAGCTTAGACCTTGCTTGTCCTCATGTTGAAAAATATGTCCACATGTTTAGAGATAGAGGTGCCGATAAGATAAAATACGGACCTGAGGGCATCATGATCATTCTTATAACATCAACAAATATATATTTCATCATATGATTTCTTATGCTCAAGTAACAATCTATCCACAATGTCAAGTATGAATCATAAACTTCAGTGAGAACCAACAAACTATGATCTCGATCATTGAAGCAATTGTAATTTATCATAACATCGGAAAGAGTCAAAATAAGAGCTTTTCAGCAAGTCCACATACTCAACTATCATTTAGTCTTTCAGAATTCCTAACACTCACGCAATACTTATGTTTATGGAGTTTTAATCGGACACAGAGAAAGATAGGGGCTTATAGTGTTGCCTCCCAACCTTTTACCTCAAGGGCAATGTCAACAATAATAGTTCATGCTAACTTACATCCAATTGGATATATATATATCAGGATCTTTCCAACACGAGGTGCTTGCCAAAGGATAAAATTTAAAAAGGAAAGGTGAAGATCACCTTGACACTTGCATAATGTAAAAGATAGGCCCTTCGCAGAGGGAAGCAGAGGTTGTCATGTGCTTTTATGTTTGGATGCACGAAATCTTAATGCAAAAGAACGTCACTTTATATTGCCACTTGTGATACAGACCTTTATTATGCAGCCTGTTGCTTTTATTACTTCCATATCACATGATCGTATAAATCTTATTTTCTCCACACTAATAAGTCATACATATTTAGAGAGCAATTTTTATTGCATGCAACATGACAACTTACTTGAAGGATCTTACTCAATGCATAGGTAGATATGGTGGACTCTCATGGCAAAACTGGGTTTAAGGATGTTTGGAAGCACAAGTAGTATCTCTACTTGGTGCAAGGAATTTGACTAGCATGAGGGGGAAGGGCAACCTCAACATCTTGGATGATCCATGATAATATACTTTAATTAAGATGTGAGAAAACATAACCCATTCCTTGTCCAACATCAACTCTTTAGCATGTCATACTTTAATGAGTGCTCACAATCATAAAAGATGTCCAAAATAGTATATTTATATGTGAGAACCTCTCTTTCTTTATTACTTCCTATTAATTGTAACGATGCCAAAACTATGTTTGCCAACTCTTAACAACTTTTAATCATCATACTATTTATATGTGAAGTCATTACTATCAATAAGATCAATATGGTCTCTTTTTTTCTTTTTTTTTCTTTTTCTTTCCTCAAGATCATAGTAAGATAGCAAAGCCCTTGACTCAACACTAATGTCTATTATATATAGCTCATAGACTCGATTACATAGAGGGATCATAAAGCAAAACTCAAAACTAAATCATACCAAAACTTTACTCTACTAGATCAAGGTATTACCAAAAGAATCAAACTAAGTAAATAGTAAAGATAGGAGTGTGATGGTGATACGATACCGGGGCACCTCCCCCAAGCTTGGCAGTTGCCAAGGGGAGTTCCTCAGAGGTGGTGATGATGGAGTTGTTGATGATGTAGGCTTGTTGTCCATCTTACAATGCATAGGCTCACCATCATAGAAGGATGATCGAGTCTCCGGGATCCTCAAATCTGCAGCCAAACTCATCCTCTTGAATCTATATTCATACTCACATTTTTGGTTTTGCAGGTCATAGATCTGGGCTTGGAGGTGCTCGATTTTCTCATGAACCTTGAAGATGGTCTCCCCAATGTTCTTGGCATCCAGCTTGTGGTTGTTTGTGAACTCCGCGTTCCACCATCCCTTGGCACTTGAAAACTTGATGTTCCATTGTTTCGAGCTTTGTCTCCACGCTTCCGGCACTCCTTGGTCCCTCCACATCACGGATGTGCAGCATCCCCGCATGCATCTCAATGGTTTGAGGGGGATGCAGCACCTCCGTGAGGTAGGGGTTAATGACCCTCTCGAAAAACTTGTCCTTCGGGGCGCTTGAAGACGTCATGGTGCTGTAAATCTGTTAGAAAAATAGCTCGAAACAAAGACAGAGAATATTTGCGTGATACGGTGGTCAAAACCTTCGGGAAATTGTATAATGATTTTTTACCGACCAGATGAAGTAACGTGCAAGAAAACGGAGTCCAGAGAGCACACGAGGTGCCCACGAGGCAAGGGGCGCGCCCTCCACCCTCGTGGACGCCTCGTATCCATCCCGGACTACTTCTTATTTTCCTATTTTCTTAAATATTCCAAAATGGAGAAAAATTGCTATTAGAACTGTTTTGGAGTCGGTTTACTTACCGTACCACATACCTATTCCTTTTTGGAGTCTGAAACATTCTGGAAAGTTTCCCTTATGTATTCCTCCGGGGTTACGGTTTCAATAACATTAGTTTCAACATTTATAGGATTACGTGAGATATAATGTTTGATTCTTTGACCGTTCACCACCTTCGGATTTGTGCCTTCGAAGTTGTTGATTTTTATGGCACCAGAACGATAGACCTCCTCGATAACGTAAGGGCCTCCCCATTTAGAGAGAAGTTTTCCTGCAAAAAATCTTAAACGAGAGTTGAATAGCAACACATAATCACCTACGTTAAACTCATGCTTTCGTATCCTTTTATCATGCCATCGTTAAACTTTTTCCTAAAACAGTTTGGCATTCTCATAGGCCCAGGTTCTCCATTCATCAAGTGAGCTAATGTCAAATAACCTCTTCTCACCGGCAAGTTTGAAATCATAATTGAACTCTTTAATGGCCCAATATGCCTTATGTTCTAGTTCGAGAGGTAAGTGATATGTTTTTCCATAAACCATTTTATATGGAGACATACCCATATGATTCTTATATGCAGTTCTATAAGCACATAATGCATCATCAAGTTTCTTGGACCAATTCTTTCTAGATCTATTAACAGTCTTTTGCAAAATTAATTTGAGCTCTGTATTACTCAGTTCTACTTGACCACTAGACTGAGGGTGATATGGAGATGCAATTCTACGATTAACATCATACTTAGCAAGCATTTTAAGAAAAACACCATGAATATAATGTGAACCACCATCAGTCATTAAGTATCTAGGGACTCCAAACCTCAGAAAAATAACTTCTTTAAGCATCTTAATAGAAGTGTTATGATCAGCACTACTAGTTGGAATAGCTTCTACCCACCTAGTAACGCAATCAACAACAACTAAAATATGTCTATACCCATTAGAGGCAGGAAAAGGTCCCGTATAATCAAAGCCCCAAACATCAAATGGTTTAATAACAAGAGAATAATTCATAGGCATTACTTGATGTCTACTAATATTACCAATTCTTTGACATTCATCACAAGACAAGACAAACTTACGGGCATCTTTGAAGAGAGTAGGCCAATAAAAACCGGTTGCAATACGTTATGTGCAGTTCTATCTCCAGCGTGGTGTCCTCCATAAGCCTCGGAGTGACACTTGTGTAGGATCTGTTCCTATTCATGCTCAGGTACAGAACGTCTAATAACACCATTAACTCCTTCTTTATAAAGGTGTGGGTCATCCCAAAAGTAATGTCTCAAATCATAGAAAAACTTTTTCTTTTGCTGGTATGTGAAACTAGGTGGTATAAATTTGGCGACAATGTAATTAGCATAATCAGCATACCCTGGAGCAGTACAAGAAGCTTTTATGACAGCTAATTTTTCATCAGGAAAGCTATCATCAATAGGTAGTGGGTCATCAAGAACATTCTCTAACCTAGAGAAGTTGTCTGCAACGGGGTTCTCAGCTCCCTTTCTAACAATAATATGCAAATCAAATTCTTGTAGTAGGAGAACCCATCTAATAAGTCTAGGTTTAGCATCTTTCTTTTCCATAAGATATTTAATAGCAGCATGATCAGTGTGAATAGTTACTTTAGAATCAACAATATAGGGTCTAAACTTATCACAAGCAAATACAACTGCTAAGAATTCTTTTTCAGTAGTAGCATAATTTCTCTGGGCAGTGTCTAGAGTTTTACTAGCATATTGAATAACATTTAGTTTCTTATCAACTCTTTGTCCTAGAACAGAACCTATAGCATAATCGCTAGCATCACACATAATTTCAAAGGGTAAATTCCAATCATGTTGCTGAACAATAGGTGCAGAAATCAAAGCTTTCTTAAGTATTTCAAATGCTTCTACACAATCATCATCAAAGACAAAAGGAATATCTTTTTGTAATAGATTAGTCAGATGCCTAGAAATTTTAGAGAAGTCCTTAATGAACCTCCTATAAAAAACGGCATGACCAAGGAAACTTCTTATACCTTTAATGTCCTTGGGACATGGCATCTTTTCAATAACATCAACCTTAGCTTTATCAACTTCAATACCTCTTTCAGAAATTTTATGCCCCAAGACAATGCCTTCATTAGCCATAAAGTGGCACTTCTCCCAATTGAAGACAAGGCTAGTATCTTTGCATCTCTGCAAAACTCGATCAAGGTTGCTCAAATAATCATCAAAAGAGGATCCATAGACGGAGAAATCATGCATGAATACCTCACAAATCTTTTCACAAAAGTCAGAGAATATAACCATCATGCATCTTTGAAAGGTAGCAGGTGCATTACATAAACAAAAAGGCATACGTCTATAAGCAAAAGTACTGAAAGGGCAAGTAAAAGTGGTCTTTTCTTGATCCTCCGCTGACACGGGTATTTGAGAGAAACCGGAGTAACCATCTAGAAAGCAAAAATGTGTATGTTTGGATAATATTTCTAGCATTTGACCAGTAAAAGGTAAATGGTAATGATATTTTTTAGTAGCTTTATTTAACTTACGGAAATCAATTACCATCCTATAACCTATAATAATTCTTTGCGGGATCAATTCATCTTTATCATTAGGAACGACAGTAATACCTCCCTTCTTAGGGACACAATGGACGGGACTTACCCACTGACTATCAGCAACAGGATAAAGTATACCTTCCTCAAGGAGCTTTAGTATTTCCTTTCTTACCACTTCTTTCATCTTAGGATTTAACCGTCATTGGTGATCAATAACTGGTTTGGCGTCTTCCTCCAATTTTATTTTGTGTTGGCATAGCATGTGACTAATGCCCTTAAGATCGTCAAGAGTATGTCCAATAGCAGCACATTGGTTCTTCCAAGTTTTCAATAATCTTTCCTCTTCCTGCTCTGAAAAGTTAGCACTAATAATAATAGGATATATCTTCTTTTCATCAATATAAGCATATTTGAGAGTATCAGGTAATGGCTTAAGCTCAAACACGGGATCACCCTTGGGTGGTGGAGGATCCCCTGGGATTTCAACAGGCAAGTTGTGTTTCAAAACGGGACCTTGTTTAAAGAATACATCATCTATTGCTCTTCTTTCATTCATAAACATATATTTTCATGGTCTAGCAAATATTGTTCTAAAGGAGCATTAGGAGGCACGGCAATAGAAGCAAGACCAATAATTTCATCTTTACTAGGCAATTCTTCATCATGGGGTTGTCTACGAAACTTAGCAAAATTAAACTCATGATACATTTCCCCCAAACCAATAGTAACAACATCCTTTTCGCAATCTATCTTAGCATTAACAGTGTTCAAGAAGGGTCTACCAAATATAATGGGACAAAAGTCATCTTGTGGGGAACCAAGAACAAGAAAATCAGTAGGATATTTAACTTTCGCACACAAGACTTCAACATCTCTAACTATCCCAATTGGTGAAATAGTATCTCTATTGGCAAGCTTAATTGTAACATCAATTCCTTCTATCACAATAGGTGCAATGTCAAGCATAATTTCTTCATATAAGGAATGAGGAATTGCACTTGCACTAGCACCCATATCACATAAGCCATTATAACGATGATCTCCTATTTTAACAGAAATAACAGGCATGCCTACAACAGGTCTATGTTTCTTAGCATCGGGTCTAGCAATTCTAGTAGCTGCATCACAGAAGTAAATAACATGCCCATCAATATTATCAGCCAAGCGATCCTTAACCATAGCAATACTAGATTCAACTTTAATTTTCTCAGGTGGTGTATATGTTCTAGTATAACTCTTACGAACCACAGTTGAAGCTTTAGCATGATCCTTTATCCTAACAGGGAAAGGTGGTTTCTCAATATAAGTGGAAGGAACAATAGGATCATTATAAGTGATAGTCTTTTCTTCATTTGTAATAGGTGCAACTACTTTTACTTTAGTGGGAGGATTATATTTAAACCACTTCTCCTTAGGGAGATCAATATGAGTAGCAAATGATTCATAGAAGGAAGCTACTATCTCAGAGTCAAGTCCATATTTAGTGCTAAATCGATGAAAAGCATCGGTATCCATAAAAGATTTAACACAATCAAACTTAGGTGTCATACCTGACTCCTTACCTTCGTCGGAATCCAAATCTTCAGAGTTGCATTTAGTTCTTTCCAATAAATCCCATCTGAATTCAATAGTCTTCATCATAAAAGACCCAGCACAAGAAGTATCGAGCATGGAGCGATTGTTGAGAGAAAGCCGAGCATAATTTTTTGAATAATCATTTCTCTTGAGAGCCATGATTGGGGCATGAATATAACATTGACTTAAGCCTCCCCCAAGCTTGAGCAATGTTTTCTCCTTCGCGAGGCCAAAATATATATATAATTATGATCACGATGAACAAGATGCATAGGATAAAACTTTTGGTGAAATTCCAATTTCAATCGTTTGTAGTCCCATGATCCCATATCATCACATAGCCTATACCATGTCAATGCATCTCCCTTCAAAGATAAAGGGAAGAACTTATTCTTGATAACATCATCGGGCATACCTACAAGCTAAAATAATCCACAAACTTCATCCACATAGATTAGGTGTAAATCGGGATGCAATGTTCCATCTCCTGCAAAGATATTAGCTAGCAGTTTCTCTACCATACCTGAAGGAATTTCAAAGTAAACATTTTCAGTAGGTTCAGTAGGTTGAGGATCAACTCTTTGCTCTACTGGTCGGGGTGAAGATACCCTGAACAAGCCCCTCAAAGGATTATGTTCCACAGTAACAAGTGACAATAAATTTCAGCACACTATATAAATGTTTCCTTACCAATTTCCACTTACCAAAGGCGCTTCACTCCCCGGCAACGGCGCCAGAAAAGAGTCTTGATGACCCACAAGTGTAGGGGATCTATCATAGTCCTTTAGATAAGTAAGAGTGCCGAACCCAACCAGGAGTAGAAGGAAATGAGAAGTGGTTTTTAGTAAGGTATTCTTTGCAAGCACTGGAATTATCGGTAACAGATAGTTTTGTGATAAGGTAATTTGTAACGGGTAACAAGCAATGAAAGTAAAGGTGCAGCAAGGTGGCCCAATCCTTTTTGTAGCAAAGGAAAAGCCTGGACAAGTTCTTATATAGAGAAAAGCGCTCCCGAGGACACATGGGAATTATCGTCAAGCTAGTTTTCATCACGTTCATATGATTCGCGTTCGTTACTTTGATAATTTGATACGTGGTTGGACCTGTGCTTGGGTACTGCCATTTCTTGCACAAGCATCCCAATTATGATTAACCCCTATTGCAAGCATCCGCAACTAAAAAAGAAGTATTAAGGTAAACCTAACTGAGGGAGTCCTGGACTAGGGGGTGTCCGGATAGCCGAACTATCATCATCGGCCGGACTCCAAGACTATGAAGATAAAAGATTGAAGACTTCGTCCCATGTCCGGATGGGACTTTCCTTGGCGTGGAAGGCAAGCTTGGCGATACGGATATGTAGATCTCCTACCCTTGTAACCGACTCTGTGTAACCCTAGCCCTCTCCGGTGTCTATATAAACCGGATGGCTTTAGTCCATAGGACGAACAACAATCATACCATAGGCTAGCTTCTAGGGTTTAGCCTCCTTGATCTCGTGGTAGATGCACTCTTGTAACACACATCATCAATATTAATCAAGCAGGACGTAGGGTTTTACCTCCATCAAGAGGGCCCAAACCTGGGTAAAACATCATGTCCCTTGTCTCCTGTTACCATCCGCCTAGACGCACAGTTCGGGACCCCTTACCCGAGATCCGCCGGTTTTGACACCGACATTGGTGCTTTCATTGAGAGTTCCTCTGTGCTGTCACCGATAGGCTCGATGGCTTCTTCAATCATCATCAACGACGCAGTCCAGGGTGAGACCTTCCTCCCTGGACAGATCTTTGTATTCGGCGGCTTTGCACTGCGGGCCAATTCGCTTGGCCATATGGAGCAGATCGAAAGCTACGCCCCTGGCCGTCAGGTCAGATTTGGAAGTTTGAATTTCACGGCTGACATCCGCGGGGACTTGATCCTCGATGGATTCGATCCACAGCCGAGCGTGCCGCACTGTCACGGCGAGCATGATTTAGCTCTGCAGCCGGACAGTACCCCGGAGGCCGCACTCGAACCCGCTCCGATCTTCAACTAGGAGCCGGCTGCGCAGGTCGAGGTCGGATGGCTAGACACCGCCTCGGGGGCTACAACCTCTACGGCAATAGAGACGAACACTGACCTTGTCCCTCATGAAGCTCGTGACTCCGAGGTGCCGGACTCCTTGCCAGACTCCGAACCTCCCGCGCCCCCTCCGATCGGATCTGATTGGGCGCCGATCATGGAGTTCACCGCAGCGGACATCTTTCAACACTCACCTTTCAGCGACATCTTGAGTTCGCTAAAGTATCTCTCGTTATCAGGAGAGCCCTGTCCGGACTGCGGTCAAGACGGTTGGGATGCGGACGACGAAGAAATTCAAAGCCCACCCACCACCCACTTGGTAGCCACTGTCGACGATCTAACCGACATGCTAGACTACGACTCCGAAGACATCGACGGTATGGACAACGATGCCGGAGATGACCAAGAACCAGCGCCCACCGGGCACTGGAAAGCCACCTCATCATATGACATATACATGGTGGATATCCCAAAGGATGGGAATGGCGAAGGAACAGCGGAGGATGACCCCTCCAAGAACAGCCCAAGCGCCAGCGTCAGCGGCGCCACTCTAAATCCCGCCACAGCAAGAATGAAGATTCCGGCACCGGAGATAATAATACACCGGACAGTGCCGAAGACAACCCACTCCAGCAAGATCCGGTGCAGGAGGACGGAGACGCCAGCCCTCATGAGAGAGTGGCAGAAGAAGAGGTAGAGGATTATATGCCTCCCTCCGGAGACGAGGCAAGCCTCGACGACGATGAATTCGTTGTGCCTGAGGATCCCGTTGAACAAGAGCGTTTTAAACGCAGGCTTATGGCCACGGCGAACAGCCTCAAGAAAAAGCAGCAATAGCTTAGAGCTGATCAAGATCTGCTAGCCGACAGATGGACAGAAGTCCTCGCGGCCCAAGAGCATGAGCTCGAACGCCCCTCCAAAAGCTACCCTAAACGCAAGCTGCTCCCCCGATTAGAGGAGGAGGCGTATGAACCCGCATCACCAGGAGACAATACGGCTGATCGACCACCCCGTGGTTGCGACAGAGAGGCCTCTAGGCCCTTCACTAGACTCGTACCCCGGCATCGCTTGAAAAGCACAAGGCCACAGGGGAACGCTCCGGACTTGCGAGATATATTGTAGGATAGGGCAAGACAATCAAGATCGATCTATGGATCGCGTGGGCGCCCCATGATACGTGACGACAACCGTCGCGCCGGACACAGTAAGTCCGGCCGGGCCGAACAAAACATACAAAGCTCTCTTGAGCTCCGTCGTGATATCCCCCAGTACAGAGGCGCCGCACACCCACTATGCTTTACAGATGAAGTAATGGATCATCAAATCCCCGAAAGGTTTAAACCCGTGAACATTGAATCTTACGATGGCACAACAGACCCCGCGGTTTGGATCGAAGACTATCTCCTTCACATCCACATGGCCCGCGGTGACGATCTTCACGCCATCAAATATCTCCCCCTCAAGCTTAAAGGACCAGCCCGACATTGGCTTAACAGCTTGCCAGCAGAGTCAATTGGGAGTTGGGAAGACCTGGAAGCCGCATTCCTTGATAACTTCCAAGGCACGTAT
This sequence comes from Triticum dicoccoides, assembly GCF_002162155.2. Lineage (NCBI taxonomy): Eukaryota > Viridiplantae > Streptophyta > Magnoliopsida > Poales > Poaceae > Triticum > Triticum dicoccoides. Next base: position 360,638,935 of record NC_041383.1, read on the forward strand.
GTGCGACCACCAGACGCTGATGACCTCAGCCACATAATTCAGTAGCCAAACGAATCAGCCAGACAATTCTGGACATGGTTCTTAACCAAGAAAAACCAAATCGTCGACTGTCCGGATGCGGAGGCCCTCGCGGCCTTCAAGCATAATATCCGCGACGAGTGGCTTGCCCGGCACCTAGGACAGGAAAAGCCAAAATCCATGGCAGCCCTCACATCACTCATGACCCGCTTCTGCGCGGGTGAGGACAGCTGGCTAGCATGCAGCAACAACCTCAGCAAAAATTCTGGCAGTCCGGATATCAAGGATCGTAATGGCAGGTCGTGTCGTAACAAAAACAAACGCCACATTAACGGCGACAACAGTGAGGATACGGCAGTCAATGCCGGATTCAGAGGCTCTAAACCCAGTCAGCGGAAAAAGGCATTCAAAAGAACTACTCCGGGTCCGTCCAATTTGGACCGAATACTCGACCGCTTGTGCCAGATACATGGCACCCCCAAAAAACCAGCAAACCACACCAACAGGGACTGTTGGGTATTCAAGCAGGCAGGCAAGTTAATTGCCGAAAACAATGACAAGGGGCTGCATAGCGATGACGAGGAAGAGACCCGACCGCCGAACAATAGAGGACAGAAGGGTTGCCCCCCACAGGTGCGGACGGTGAACATGATATACGCAATGCACATACCCAAAAGGGAGCGGAAGCGTGCACTCAGGGATGTATACGCGATGGAGCCAGTTGCCCTGAAGTTCAATCCATGGTCCTCCTGCCCGATCACTTTTGACCGAAGGGACCACCCCACCAGCATCCGCCACGGCGGATTCGCCGCATTGGTCTTAGACCCAATCATCGATGGATTTCACCTCACCAGAGTCCTGATGGACGGCGGCAGCATCCTGAACCTGCTTTATCAGGATACAATGCGCAAAATGGGCAAAGACCCCTCAAGGATTAAACCTACCAAGACGACCTTTAAAGGCATCATCCAGGTGTAGAAGCCAATTGTACAGGCTCAGTTACACTGGAAGTAGTCTTCGGATCCCCGGATAACTTCCGAAGCGAGGAGTTAATCTTCGACATAGTTCCGTTCCGCAGCGGCTATCATGCCCTGCTCGGACGTACCGCGTTTGCAAAGTTCAACGCGGTACCGCACTACGCATACCTCAAGCTCAAGATGCCAGGCCCTCGAGGAGTCATCACGGTCAACGGAAACACTGAACGTTCTCTCCGCACGGAGGAACATACAGCGGCTCTCGCGACAGAAGTACAATGCAGCATCTTAAGGCAATTCTCGAGTCCGGCCGTTAAGCAGCCGGACACAGCTAAGCGCACCCGTAGTAACCTACAACAAGACCACCTGGCACGTTCCAAGCACGCGTAGCAGTGCGGCCCCAACCCCAGCCCCTGTAAAACCTCAAGACCGGTCCTTCGCGTACACCATTACGCTCTGAAGATACCATGGGCATGGGGAGAGGGGCACGACCACGATGGGCCCAGACCGCGGCTCAACCACACCAGGGGCTCTCAAGTGTGTCGTTCTTTTTTTTTTCTTTTTTCTTTTTCCTTTTTATTTTTTTCCCACAGGACCCCGTTCGTCAGAGGCCCTGTCCGGCAGCAGACATGCCGAACTCACGATGCAACAGCCAGGGAAGGAGAAAGGCTACAACGAATATCCAGGTGGTCTCCATTACGAGCATTAAATCTGTTTTATGCACCATTCCGCAGCCTACCCCTGGAGGGGGACATGTTTAACAGTCCCATCCCTTGCTTATCGCACCATTTGTATTGTTCTACACTTACAGCAGTTTTTCTTGAATAAAGTAATGCAGCACCTTTTTGCTTCCAATTGCATTTCTTTCTTATACATATGTTCATCTATGACATGTTGCATCCGTACATTTTGGTACGGCTAATACACCAGGGGCTTACGTTTCCCGCATCATGGTGTGATAAGTCCGAACACTTTCACAAGTGCGGCACCCCGAACTTATAGCATTATATGCATCAGCTCCGAATCATGTCTTGGGTCAATAGTTGGGTTTGCCCGGCTCCCATGTTTTGGTACCTTATGTTCCGTTGTATCGGCTAAGGTAGCACTGGGAGAACCACTGCGATTGCGCCCCAGTTGAGCTGGGTTAACGCCTCAGTGGAGAAAGCTAAAACGGACCGTCATGATGAGGCGAGAGCTGGTCGCTGTTCGAGAGGTTTTTTGCGAGTCCTTAAAGACTTATGCCGCTTAGAGCGAGGAGCCGACTTAGTCCGGCCCAGGCGTGGATAGCGCCCCAAATTCGGCCTTCCGAAGACTAGGGGCTTCGCCGAAGTTTGAAATTATAGAATTCTATGGCTAAGTGAGAGTGTTCAAGCATTATAAGTCCGGTTGCCTTGTTCCTTGTGTTGAGCGCCTCCCTAGATGGACCCAAATATGGGAACAAGAGTGCTCAAATTTATCCCGAACACCCCAGCACTCATGGCATGGGGGCTAAAGCCGACGACTTGCCATCTCTTAGATTAGATAAACAGCCGCACAGAAGGTAATATTTTAAATTAAAATGCGTTGCTTAGCGCAAATGAACTAAGTTTTCAGCGCACAGGATAACAAAATGCGAGTCTACTCAAATATTACATCTTTGGAGCACTCACCCGCAATAGTGCGGGCGCCCTTCAGCACACTCTTATACTACATCTCGGGCGTGCGAAGCTCCTTGCCCTCTGGTGGCGGGTCCGTCATGAGCTTCTGGGCATCCATCTTGCCCCAGTGCACCTTTGCGCGGGCAAGGGCCGGACGGGCACCTTCAATACAGGCGGAGTACTTGATGACTTCAACCCACGGGCACGCATCCACCAGCCGCCGCACCAGGCCGAAGTAGCTCCCAGGCATGGCCTCCTTAGGCCACAGCTGAACTATGAGGCCCTTCATGGCCTGTTCGGCTGCCTTGTGGAGCTCGACCAACTGCTTCAGCTGGTCGCTAAGGGGCACCGGATGTCCGGCCTCAGCATACTGAGACCAGAAGACCTTCTCCGTTGAGCTCCCCTCCTCGGCCCGGTAGAACGCGACAGCATCGGACACGCTGCGAGGAAGATCTGCGAACACTCCTGGAGAGCTCCGAATTCGGGTAAGCAACAGGTAATTAACACTCACATGCTTACTTTGCATGAAAAATGCCTTACCCGCTGCTATTTTCTTCAATGCCTCAATTTCCTGGAGGGCCTTGTAGGCTTCGGCCTTAGCTGCTTTGGCACTCTCTAGAGCCTTTGCAAGCTCAGACTCTCGAGCCTTCGAGTCATGCTCCAGGCTCTCATGTTTTTTCATGAGATCCTGGAGCTCTTGCTGTACCTCCGCCACCCGCGCCTCCTGCTTCTCTCGCTCGGTGCGCTCCGCGGCCGCATTGCGTTCGGCCGCGGCCACCGCCTCTTTCAGGGTCGCCACCTCGTTAGTGGCCCCTGCAATACCCACGTTATCCTTGTCATTCTTTTTGCAACCAAAATCCTTTTCTGTAAGGTACAATTTTAATAAGGTGTTACTCACCTTCCTTGTCCTCGAGCTGCTTCTTGGCACGGCCGAGCTCGTTCTCGGCCCGCTCGAGGCTTTCCTTCAAAGTATTGACCTTCGCAGTCAGTGCGGCAGTGGTCAGCAGTGCAGCCTGGAATCCCATATTGACATATTTTTTATGAGTCCTGCGTATATTTTCTTAGATCCTCAGTCCGGCTTTTCTTTCCGAACACCAAACCGAGCATCAGGGGCTACTGTCTATGCGGTACTATTTTACATATATCAAAGTTCTTACCTCAAAGCTTGTTAGAAGGCTGCTGCAGGCTTCGGTCAGCCCGCTCTTGGCGAGCTGCACCTTCTGAATCACCGCACTCATAACAGTGCGGTGTTCCTCTTTGATGGAGGCGCCATTGAGCACCTCCAGGAAGCTATCCGGCACCTCCGGTTGGGCGGAGGCTGCCGGCGTCATGGTCTTTCCCTTCTTACGAAGGGGCCGCCCACTGGACTCCGGAGCCACTATGGGATCCGGAGCCGAGTCCGGTGCAAAGTCCGGGAGGTTGTCCTGCGACACCTTCGGGGCATCCTCCTCCTGGCGGGTCCCTTCCCGGGATCCCAACTCGGCATCGTCCGTGTCACGGGGGGTGGAGGCGGTCGGAAGAGAATCCATATCCGACGCACCTAAGGACCCGCTCGACGAAGCGGGAAGATTGTCCTTGGGCGGACTGCAGGGTTTTATGCGGCATTAGAAAGACATTGTGTGGCAAAAAAGAAAAAAACATAAAGTTATTGGGGAGTTCGGATACTCACGATCTCGCCAGGGGCTTGGCCCTTGGGGGCCAGTCTTCGTCGTCGTCACTGGCGTTGGCAGAGCAGTCTGGGGGAAGAGTTTTTCCCTTCTTGGACCCTTCGGCCTCCCTCGTTGGGGAGGCCTTCCTTTTCTTCTCTCCCCCCACTGGGGGAGAGGCTTTCTTCTTCTCCTCCTCACCTTGGTGAGAGGAGTCGGCCTCGGAGTCGTCATCTGATAGGACCTGAAAATGGGAACTCTTCCGAGTCCCCGTGGCCTTCTTCTTGGCCTTCTTCTCCGGCACCACGTTGGGTGCCGGAGCCAGCAGCCCCGTTAGACGAGCGTCCGCTGGGTCCTCTGGCAATGGGGCCGGACAGATAGTCTGTTCGGCCTTCGCCAGCCAGTCCTGTCAAAGGAAAAGGGAGTTTAGATCCCGCATAGAGTCAAACTATGGAAAACGAGCATTCCGTAAAGGACAAAATCACTTACCTCGTTAGCCAGACGCTGCGAGCTGAATCCGCGATCTTCGGTAGCGGATGCGGGAGCCTCGGCACCCTTGAACAGCACCTTCCAGACATCTTCGTATGTAGTGTCGAAGAGCCCGCTCAGAGTCTGGTGCTGCGCCGGATCGAACTCCCACATGTTGAAACCCCGTCGTTGGCACGGGAGAATCCGGCGGATGAGCATGACCTGGACTACGTTGACAAGCTTGAGCTTCTTGTCCACCAGCTTTTGGATACAGGCCTGGAGTCCGGCCAGCTCCTGCAAATCACCCCAGATCCAGCCACTCTCTTTCCAGGAGGTGAGCTGTGTGGGAATGGCAGATCTGAATTCGAGGGCCGCTGCCCAATCAGGGTCACGCGGCTCGGTGATGTAGAACCACCCCGATTGCCACCCCTTAATGGTTTCCACGAAAGTGCCCTCCAGCCAAGTAATGTGGGACATCCTGCCCACCATGGCGCCTCCGCACTCCGCTTGGCTGCCCTTCACAACCTTCGGCTTGACACTGAAGGTCTTGAGCCACAAGCCGAAGTGGGGCTGGATGCAGAGGAAGGCCTCGCACACGAGATGAACGCCGAGATGTTGAGGATAAAATTCGGGGCCAGATCATGGAAATCCAGGCCGTAGTAGAACATGAGCCCCCGGACGAAGGGATGAAGTGGGAAGCCCAGTCCGCGGAGGAAATGGGGAAGAAATACTACCCTCTCATCGGGCCTGGGGGTGGGGATGAGCTCTCCCTTGTCGGGGAGCCGGTGCGCGATGTTGCTGGACAAATATCCGGCGTCGCGCAGTTTCTGGATCTGTCCCTCCGTGACGGAGGAGGCCATCCACTTGCCTCCCGCTCCAGACATAGTTGGAGAAGGTTGAGGTGAGAAGTGCAGACTTGGGCGCTGGAGCTTGAGTTCGCGGAGATGGATAAGCCAAGGAGGAAAAAGGCGCAGGTAAAAGGGTTGGATCTTTATCCCCTTATATGGGCGGACAAAAACATGTGTCCCCACCGGCCTGGTAAAACTCGCTTATCTCCCAAGTGCCGCAATCAATGGCGCAGTTGGGTTACCCACGTCCATATTGATGGGAATCCCGGAATAAGGGGAACACGATCTCTGCTTCGACAAGACGTGCCAAGGAAACCGCTTCGCTAAACACACTGAGGTGGTACAATAAAAACAATTCAAGTAAAGGCTTGGTAGTGGTGTGATGTCACGCCACAAAACGTGTCGGCAGATTGAATTGGTGGAACATTATTCTCCCTACGGTGGTACGTGGAATTTATTTTTGCAGAGCCGGACACTATCCTGGTGTTCACAATCTTCTATAAATTCTTCGGAGGAGGAACCCGCCTTGCAATGCCGAAGACAATATGCGCGCCGGACTCGTCATCATTGAAGCCTGGTTCAGGGGCTACTGAGGGAGTCCTAGACTAGGGGGTTTCCGGATAGCCGAACTATCATCATCGGCCGGACTCCAAGACTATGAAGATACAAGATTGAAGACTTCGTCCCGTGTTCGGATGGGACTTTCCTTGGCGTGGAAGGCAAGCTTGGCGATACGGATATGTAGATCTCCTACCCTTGTAACCGACTCTGTGTAACCCTAGCCCTCTCCGGTGTCTATATAAACCAGATGGCTTTAGTCCATAGGACGAACAACAATCATACCATAGGCTAGCTTCTAGGGTTTAGCCTCCTTGATCTCGTGGCAGATCCACTCTTGTAACACACATCATCAATATTAATCAAGTGGGACGTAGGGTTTTACCTCCATCAAGAGGGCCCGAACCTGGGTAAAACATCGTGTCCCTTGTCTCCTGTTACCATCCGCCTAGACGCACAGTTCGGGACCCCTTACCCGAGATCCGCCGATTTTGACACCGACACTAACCATAGCATGAAACAAATGGATCCAAATCAGCCCCTTATGAAGCAACACATAAACTAGGGTTTAAGCTTCTGTCACTCTAGCAACCCATCATCTACTTATTACTTCCCAATGCCTTCCTCTAGGTCCAAATAATGGTGGAGTGTCATGTAGTCGACGTTCACATAAGACCACTAGAGGAGAGACAACATACATCTCATCAAAATATCGAACGAATACCAAATTCACATGACTACTAATAGCACGACTTCTCCCATGTCCTCAGGAACAGATGTAACTACTCACAAAGCATATTGATGTTCAAGATCAGAGGGGTATTTATATGCAATAAGGATCTGAACAAATGATCTTCCACCAAATAAACCAACTAGCATCAACTACAAGGGGTAATCAACACTACTAGCAACCCACAGTTACCAATCTGAGGTTTGGGTACAAAGATTGGATACAAGAGATGGACTAGGGTTTGAGAGGAGATGGTGCTGGTGAAGATGTTGATGGGGATTCACCCCCTCCCGATGATTTCCCCCTCCGGAGGGAAGTTTCCCCGGCAGAACAGCTTCGCCGGAGCCCTAGATTGGTTCCACCAAGGTCCCGCCTCGTGGTGGCGGAGTTTCATCCCGTTAGCTTGCTTATGAATTTTTCCAGTGTAAAAGGCTTCATATAGCAGAAGATGGGCACCGGAGGGATGCCAGGTGGCCCACGGGGCAGGGGAGCGCGCCTAGGGGGGTAGGGCACGCCCCCACCCTCGTGGCCAGGGTGTGGGCCCCCTCTGGTACTTCTTCCGCTCAATATTTTTTATTAATTCCCAAAATGACTTTCATGGAGTTTCAGCAATTGTTGAGCTGTGCAGAATAGGTCTCTAATATTTGCTCCTTTTCCAGCCCAGAATCCCAGCTGTCGACATTCTCGCTCTTTATGTAAACCTTGTAAAATAAGAGAGAATAGCCATAAGTATTGTGACATAACGTGTAATAACATCCCATAATGCAATAAATATCGATATAAAGCATGTTGCAAAATGGATGGATCGAACAACACTATGTTGATCATATCTAGTACATGATTCACGTTCGACCTTTCAGTCTTAGTGTTCCGAGGCCATATCTGCATATGATAGGCTCGTCAAGTTTAACCCGAGTATTCTACGTGTGCAAAACTGGCTTGCACCCGTTGTATGTGAACGTAGAGATTATCACACCCGATCATCACGTGATGTCTCGGCACGACGAACTTTAGCAATGGTTCATACTCAGGGAGAACACTTATACCTTGCAATTTAGTAAGGGATCATCTTATAATGCTACCGCCGTACTAAGCAAAATAAGATGTATAAAAGATAAACATCACATGCAATCAAAATTTGTTACATGATATGGCGATCATCATCTTCTGCTTATGATCTCCATCACCGAAGCATCGTCATGATCTCCATCGTCACTGGCGCGACACCTTGATCCCCATCGTAGCATCGTTGTCGTCTCGCCAACTATTGCTTCTAATACTATCGCAACCGCTTAGTGATTAAGTAAAGCAATTACATGGCAATTGCACTGCATACAATAAAGTGACAACCATATGACTCCTTCCCATTGCCGGTAAGTCTGTTACAAAAGATGATCATCTCATACAACAATTTATATCACATCATGTCTTGACCATATCACATCATAGCAAGCCCTGCAAAAACAAGTTAGACGTCCTCTAATTTGTTGTTGCAAATTTTACGTGGCTGCTACGGGCTTCTAGCAAGAACCTTTCTTACCTACACATCAAAACCACAACAATGTTTCGTCAAGGTGTTGTTTTAACCTTCAACAAGGACCAGCGGTAGTCAAACTCGATTCAACTAAAGTTGGAGAAACATACACCCGCTAGCCACCTATGTGAAAAGCACGTCGGTAGAACCAGAGTCATGAACGCGGTCATGTAATGTCAGTCCGGGCTGCTTCATCCAACAATACCCCCGAATCAAAGTAAGACGTTGGTGCTAAGCAGTATGACTATTATCGCCCACAACTCTTTGTGTTCTACTCGAGCATAAAAAATCTATGCATAAATCTAGCTCTGATACCACTGTCGGGGAACATAGTATTTCAAAAAAATTCCTACGATCACGCAAGATCTATCTAGGAGATGCATAGCAATGAGACAGGAGAGTGTGTCCATGTACCCTCGTAGACCGAAAGCAGAAGCATTTAGTAACACGGTTGATGTAGTCAAACGTCTTCGAGATCCAAACGATCCATGTACCGAATGTACGACACCTCCGCGTTCAGCACACGTTTAACTCAATGACGTACCGCGTGCTCTTGATCCAGTTGAGGACGACGGCGAGTTCCGTCTGAACAACGGCTTGGCGACGGTGATGTTACCAGCGCAGGGCTTCGCCTAAGCACTACGGTGATATGATCGAGGTGTGTAACTGTGGAGGGGGGCACCGCACACGGCTAAGTCAATACTTGGTGTGTTCTAGGGTGCCCCCTACCCCCGATTATATAAACGAGGGTGGGGGAGGATAGCCGGCCAAGCTAGGTGTGCCGGGAGAAGGGGAATACTACCAGGACTCCAAGTCCTATTAGGTTTCCACCTAAAGAAGAAGGGGGAAGGAAGGGAGAGGGGAGTTGCGCCCCCAACCCCTTGTCCAATTCGGACTGGGCTTTGGGGGGCGCCACCTCCTAGCCGCTGACTCTCCTTCCCACTAAGGCCCACTAAAGCCCATCAACTCCCCGGGGGGTTCCGGTAACTTCCCGGTACTCCAGAAAATACCCGAACTTCTTCGGAACCTTTCCAATGTCCGAATATAGCCTTCCAATATATCAATATTTATGTCTCAACCATTTTGAGACTCCTCGTCACATCCGTGATCTCATTCGAGACTCCGACCAAACTTCGGTCATCAAAACACAAAACTCATAATACAAATCATCATCGAATGTTAAGCGTGCGGACCCTACGGGTTCGAGAACTATGTAGACATGACCGAGACACATCTCCAATAAATAACCAATAGCGGAACCTGGATGCTCATATTGGCTCCTACATATTCTACAAAGATCTTTATCGGTCAAACCGCATAACAACATACGTTGTTCCCTTTATCATCGGTATCTTACTTGCCCGAGATTCGATCATCGGTATCATCATACCTAGTTCATTCTCATTACTGGTAGGTCTCTTTACTCGTTATGTAATGCTTCATCCTACAAATAACTCATTACTCACATTGCTTGCAAGGCTTATAGTGATGAGCATTATCGAGACAGCCCAGAGATACCTCTTCGATACACGGAGTGAAAAATCCTAATCTCGATCCATGCCAACCAACCAAACACCTTTGGAGACACCTATAGAGCATCTTTATAATCACCCAGTTATGTTGTGACGTTTGGTAGCACACAAGGTGTTCCTTCGGTATTCGGTAGTTGCATAATCTCATAGTCCGGGGAACATGTATAAGTCATGAAGAAAGCAGTAGCAATGAAATTGTAACGATCATAATGCAAAGCTAACAGATGGGTATTTTCCATCACATCATTCTCCTAATGATGTGATCCCGTTTATCAAATGACAACACATGTCTATGGTTAGGAAACATAACCATCTTTGATCAATGAACTAGTCAAGTAGAGGCATACTAGGGACACTATGTTTTGTCTATGTATTCACACATGTACTAAGTTTCCGGTTAATACAATTCTAGCATGAATAATAAACATTTATCATGATATAAGGAAATATAAGTAATAACTTTATTATTGAATCCAGGGCATATTTCCTTCAGTGCTCTGCTCTGAATAGTTTACGTGCTCTCAAACTTCAAACAAAAGTTGTATAACTCCAAGGCCCATTCCACTCTCCTGCCAGTGGCCTCGGGATTTATGCGTATGCGTTACAAAAGGAAGCGGGTGACAACCGTGATCTCTTTGGCTTGGAAGTAGTGGTGCAGTTTCCTTGAGGCCATGATGAGGCCAAAAATCAACTTCTGCATGCTATAGTACCTCGACCTACCCACCTGCAGCAGGGAGCTGACGAAGTACACGGCGCGCTGCACCACCTTCTTCCTTGTCGCGACCTTGGAACTGTCTCCGCTGCCCTACTCTTCCTTGTCTTGAACTGCACCTGACCTTGTCGGGATGGGCTCAATTTCCTCTCTAGAGGGGATGGTGGTTACGGCTGCCACTTCATCCACTTCCCGCTGTGCCACCAGCGCCGCTCTAACCACTTGATTTGTTGCCGCTAAGTATAGGAGCAATGACTCTTGTGGTTTGGGAGCGACCAAAGTGGGCACAAAGGAAAGATATGTCTTCAAATCTTGTAGCACAGCGTCCGCCTTCGAGGTCCACTCCATGGGCCCCGCCTTCTTCAATATTTTTAAGAACGGCAAGGCATGCTCGGCAGACATGGAAATGAACCTACTCATTGCGGCAACACATCCAGTCAAATGTCTCACTTCTTTAACTGTCTTAGGTGCTTAAATCTGCTCGATAGCCTTGATCTTGTCGAGGTTGGCCTCTATCCACTGGTGGGACACGAAGCAGCCAAGTAGCTTGCCAGAAGGAGTGCCAAACACACACTTCTCGAGGTTCAGCTTCAAGTCGATCCTATGCAGATTTGCAAAGGTCTCTTCCAAATCCTAAATGAGAGTCATTATGTCCTTGGTTTGACCACTATATCATCCATGTAGGCTTAAATATTTCTGTGCAGCTAGGACTCTAAGCCAATCTATACTACTCTTGCAAAAGTGGATCCAACGCTTTTCAACCTTAAGGGCATCCGTATAGAGCAGTACGTGCCACATGGGGTTATGAACACGGTCTTTTCTGCATCTTCTTTGGACATGAAGATCTTGGGGTATTCGCTGTAGGCATCCAGAAAGGAAAGCAGGTCACACCCGGAGGTGGAATCCACAATCTGGTCGATGTGCGGCAAGGGGAACGGGTCATGCGAGCATGCTTTATTTAGATCTGTGAAATCTATGCAAAGCCTCCATTTCCCATTCGCCTTGCGCACCACCACTGGATTCGCTAATCACGTTGGATGCAATACTCCTCTGACCAAACCAGCTGCCTCAAGTTCTTGAGTTGCCGCTCCAAAGCCTGCTTCTAGACCTTTTGCTTGAAGGGACGGGCATGTGGGCAGACAGCAAGGTGGTGCTCGATTACCTCCCAAGGAACACCGGGGGTGTCAGATGGTTGCCATGCAAACACATCGACATTCACCCGCATGAAGGCAACGAGAGCGCTTTCCTATTTGTCGTCGAGGGTGGCGCTGATAGTAAATGTATCGTCAGTGCTAGCCAGCCTTGCCGGGACCTTCTTCACAGCAGGTCAGCAGCCTTGGATCTCTTGCTATTGGAACTCTCCGGCAAGTCATCAACAGGCGCAGCACAGTCCGAAGAGGTGCGCTTCCCGGATTCCTCACTGGCGTCCTTATTGGCTTTCTTGTTTTTCTTGCTTTCCTTGGTGGGATCAGCAGCTTCCGCGGCCTCTTGTCTACACATATGCTTGCGTCTTTCTTGTCTGATGGAATGGAAATGATGCCCATTGGCCCCGGCATCATCAGAGTGTTGTAGGCATAGCGGGATGGTATCAGCGTTCTGGATATGGGGGTATCCAGCCCTACCTGCCTGCGGCCCACCATGTGGCTCCATCAACATCCTCGTACGGCCCAACTACAACATCGACAACTCGAGACCCTCGCGAGGCGGATGATGCCAAGATCCCGAGGGGATCGGCCTCCTCAGGATGGCTCCCGAAGGGCGGAGAGTTCTATGCAAGGTTTACCTCATGAGGTTCAGCTAACGTGAGCTATGACGACCAAGGCCGGGCGGGCGCAGAGCGCAGGTTTCCTCTTTGGTGCAAATGAGGCAAGCCACAGGCGCGGAGTCCCGAGAACACGAAGACGGCAGGAAGGAGGGCATCGACGATCCCACCGCAGCATCATGACTAGAGGCTTTTAGCAGGTGAAGACTACTTTTGTCAGGATAAGTTGTACTACTTGTCCCCTCTCAAATCCGTCCGTTGTGGGATCCCTTCCCGCCAACATTTGGGAAGAGGACCAAGGCCACTATAAACAGGACTAGCCACCACCATAGAGGCAAGACAAGCCGAACTTGCTCACACCACACCATCTCCCTTGAGCTCAAGAACACCTCATCTCCTGAGGCCAGTTCATCCTTAGCCCTCCGGGGCAATCCACCAAAAACTCTGGAGTAGGGTATTACACCGCAAGGTGGCCCAAACCAGGATAAGCTATTTTGTCTCTTTGTCTCTTTGAGCTTGACACGCTAGGCTTAGGAGGATCGCGAGTAGGCAGGCTGGGTAGGTTGAGATCTCTGCACGCACCCCAGAGTTCGAACCTCTAAAGGGTTTATAGAACTCGTAATCCAACATTTGGTGCGTCAGGTAGGGGGTGTGTCGGATCTTCTCTTCCATCGATCGATCCACCGCCACTCCGACACCTCCATGGCCGACGCACACCGAGCTTGCGCCGAGCGTCGGGCTGCAGTCACCGCCTGTGTCGCTCAGATGACTTCGGCGGGTCACGGCTATGCCCATTTGTGCTCAATCTCCGGTGGCTAACGCCACCACGGGCCCTGCCGGCCACGAGCAGGAAGCTTCATCGCTACACCCGTCGGTGCGCGTGACAGGCGGACCGCTACTCCGTCACTGACCCCAGCAGCATTGTCATCCCAGGCGCATCGCGGCCAGGCGGACGCGTAGGCTGCTCTGCTCATGGCGCGAGAGCTCCTTCACTACCGCCCGATGGGTGACCTCTACGAGGAGTGGCTCGAGCGGATCGCACAGCTCGTCAGTGTGGCGCACGGGGGTTCCATCGACCCGGCTTGCTCACTGCCTCAGCAGCCTCCTGCAGTGGACAACGTGGCGCATGGGGCTCCTCCAGCACCTCCGGCCCAGGGCACGATCGTCGGACCAAGGCGTGCGGCACCACAGCGTGACCCGCTGCGCCCCACGCCAGCTCGGGAGGACGTGAGCTTCCAGGTGGTGCAGTAACCTCAAGGAGAAGTGCGCGTACTTCCAGCACCCCAGCACCAGGCCCGCGTACCGCCATAGGAGGTGGCGGTGCGCGTGCACATGACCAGTTTCCACCCCCTCAACGACCTCCGGTGGCCACGGCAGGGTGCCACACGTTCACCCTGGAGCTCTGCAACGTCATCTGGCCACGCAAGTTCAAGCCTGACCTGCCTCCGCGCTATGACGGCACCGCCGACCCCGGGTTCCAGCAGCTCTACGAGCTGAGCATTGAGGGAACCAGCGGAGATGAGAAGATCATGGCGAACTGGTTCCCGATGGCCCTCAAGGATGGCGCGCGTTCATGACTCCTGAACCTACCCGAGGGGTCAGTTTCTTCTTGGGAGATGATGCGCGGCCGCTTCATCACCAACTTCCAGCGCACTCGCGCCCGTCCGCCTGTCACACCCTAGCTAGTCATGCATTAGAGTGTTGCATCATGTTTATTCTTTCACCAGAAACCTGAAATGGGGATGACAGAACCCCCAGCCCCCTCTGAAACCAACTAGGGTTTACTAAAAACTTTTTCAATGAACCTGAAATGCCCTTCTAAAATGCCCATCATTTTTGTCTTGGTTCAGAACCTCTGCCAAAGGTGATGCACATTTTCCTAGGCCATCTTAGGGTTTTTGAATTAAATCATAAATATTTGAATTTGGGCATTTAAAATTATATAAAATATTTAAATGCTCAAATATCTCCAAACTAAAATGTTTCATGTTGGAAATAATCCAACTATGGACCACGAGTAGTTTGGTGATTTTAGGAGTTGCCTAAGTATTTTATTTAATTCAAAAAAGTTGCAGAAGTATTAAAAAAAACAGAAAACAGAAATGAAAATGGAAAAAACTTACCTGGCGCCCAGCACCCGGGCCACCTGCCGGCCCAGCCCAGCGCCGCTCCAGCGAGCTGCTTGCCGGCCAGGCAGGCAGGCAGGTGCCCGACGGCGACCGCAGCGTGCGCCACGCACCTGCTCGCCGCCTCGCCGCTCCCCTCGCCCGGTGACGTCGTGATCGGCCTCCCTCGCTCCCCCGATCCCCCCAGACACCCCCTCTCCTCTCCAGCTCCTCCCCCTCGCGCTCCCCCGCCATGGCCGACGCCACCATCGCCGTGCCTTCGTCGTAGCCGTGCTCCCCGCCGCCCGTGCGTCCTCTCATCGTGTCCAGGAGCTCCGCCGCTGTCCACTCCATCGAGCAACCGAGCCCCGAGCGCTCGCAACACCCGAGTCAACCGCAACGACCACGCCCGAACCGCCATCGCCGGAGATCCCCTTCAACGCCGTCGTCGCTCCGGTCCATCTCCGGCCACACTAAGGGCTTCGTCGCACTCACTGTGAGCTTAGCCATCTTTTCCCCCCTCCTTTGCTTGCTCCCGAGCCGTGTAGCGACCTCCTGGAGCTCAATCGCACCCACCGCCGTGGAGCTCGTCGCTGACGTGCTCCCGGTCATCCTCCGGCCACTCCGCGGTGTCCATCATGCTCACCGTGTCACTTAGCACCTAGCTAGCCACTCCCCGAGCCTCACCGACCCATCTAGCGTCAAGTTCATCTTCGGCCGAACCCCGGTGGCCGCCAAAGTCGTCGCCGGCGCCAACTCCGGCCACCCCGACCCCAACGGACACCACCAAGAGCTGCGGCCCGTCCTCAGCTCCACTCCGGTGGTCTCCGCGACCCATTTGGTGGCCGAAACAGCCAAAACCACTTCCGCCGCCGCGTCGGGCTTGCCGGCGGCTAAACGCCGGTGCAGCCGACCCGAGTTTGACCACGGGTGGGCCCTGGTTGACTCCCCTGAGTCAATGACAGGTGGGGCCCAGCCCTGTTAATTAAACAGGTTTAGTTTTAATTAAACTTTAATTAATCTAATCACACTGACACGCGGGACCCACTGTCAGGTTTGACCCGGACGTGTTCCGTTGACCTGCTGACGTCACACTGACGTCAGGCTGACGCACTAACTGATTTTCTGGAATTAATCTAATATAGGAAATTCCAGAATATAGTTTAAACTTTAAAAATCCATAACTTTTATTCTGTAACTCCAAATCAGACAAATTATATATGAAAAATGATCAGAAAAATCCAATCTATCCATCTGTACTATTTTCATGCATGATTCAACAAGTTAACCTGATGTTTAATGCAGAACAAGGAAAAGCACTTTAAAAGGCCATGTTTGAGTTTGAAATTTGAATCTTTGATTCAAAATTGGTTCAAACCATTCTGGTCTTAGTTGCATTAGCCCAACACACTCATATTGCTATGTTTCATGCATGCATCATATTGTTGCACATTTTTTGGTGATGGTTGTGTATCGGTGTTCTTTGCGGCAGGTTCTGCCTCCGAGGAGTATCGTGATTACCCTAACGAAGAACCGTATCAGTGCATCGAACCATCAGGCAAGCAACCAACCATTTGATCATATCGATACAATCCCATGTTCTCGCTCCTGCTCTCTTTTACTGCATTAAGACAACGCGTTTCAAACTACTGTGTGCTACGGTAGTTGAACCCACTTCCTCTGCATGACCTGTCATTGCCACAGTAACTAGATGAAACCCACTAGCATGTGTAGGAGTTGATTGAGCCATATGTATGTGTTGATCCTACCTTGCTATGCCTGCTATGCTTAGAGTCGTGTCAGGTCTGGTTCATCTGGGTGATGGGCTAGAGTGAAATGATTATGTCGGTAATGAGAGTGGTGTGGTGAACACGATTTGGTAAAGGTATCGATGAGAGGCCATGTAGGAGTACATGGTGGGTTGTTTCATTGAAGCCGACCTTAAGCACTGAGATCTGTATGTGTGATTTAAGAATCAACTACTACCATGCATTGGGCCCGAAACCAATGGACCCTCTCGGCTTCTTATTCACCCTAGTTCTCCGTCTAGGAGTTGCAAGTAGTTTCTGGTGTTTGTAGCCTACTGGAGTCCGTGGACAGCGCTGACCGTAGGGGTGGGCTGTGATGCGGTAGGTACGTGGCCGGGTGTACCGAATACCCGTTAGGTATCTCGGGAACCCTGTTCACATCGTTCGGGGCCGTATGGGAAACCTTGGCCGGACTCCCTGCGGATGGAACCTGAATAGGCGATAAACCTGGACTGGAGGCTTAGGTGATTAGGTAGGTCGTGGCCGACACCCACGTTGGGCTTCCGCTTGAAGGTTGCCGAGTACATGTCGTGTAAACGACGGTAAGTGGTGAGAGCGTGTATGAAGAAGTACACCCCTGCAGGGTTATCATGATCTATTCGAATAGCCGCGTCCGCGGTAAAGGACTACTTGATTGCCTATACAGTTCATAGACAAGTAAATGGAAACTACTAAAAACCTCAAGATAAGGGTGAGTGCCGAGGATGGCTCTTCCGTAGGAAGACGGAGGTGGATCCTCAGTAGTGTATTGAATTGGTGAGTAGTGGACTCGTGTACGCAAAACCATTTCAAGTTGGAGTCTCGTAGGTTAGCCTAGCCAAGAGTCAAAGCTGGCTTGCTGCAACAACTCCACCAACCCTTCTTGATAATATGCATGTATGTAGGATCTGATGTAAGTCTTGCTGAGTACCTTTGTACTCATGTTGCTATAATTTACATTTTTACAGAAGACGCTGCAACCCCTTCTGATGGGTTCTACGTAGACGTTGACATCAATGAGTAGGCTAAGGCCCATGTGGTGATCCTGAGCTTGTGAAGGACCACGTAGTATAGCTAGGCTTTCCAAGCCTCTTTTATTTTACTAGTTGTCTGTACTCAGACAAGTTACTTCCGCTGCTGGTTTGTATGACTGTATGACTTGAATGCTGGGTCGTGTGACCCGTACCTGTGTGTATGATTATGTATGGCTCCCTGAGCCTTAAATAAAGTACTTGTGTCGTAGAGTCATGATGGTGATGCCATGTTGTATTTGCACATATCGAGCATACTGTGTGTATGCTATTGAAATGCTTGGTATGTGTGGGATCTGACTATCTAGTTGTTTATCTTTAGTAGCCTCTCTTACCGGGAAATGTCTCCTAGTGTTACCACTGGGCCATGGTAGCTTGCTACTGCTCTGGAACACTTAGCCTGGCCGGCATGTGTCCTTCTTTGTTCCGGTGTCTGTCCCTTCGGGGAAATGTCACGCATTGAGTATCGGAGTCCTGTTAGCCCGCTACAGCCCGGTTTACCGAAGTCCTGCTAGCCCAGTGCTACAGCCCGGACCCTCTTGCTGATGACCGACACGTTCGAAGCTGGGTCATGGATGCCTGTCCCTGTAAGTCTGTGCCACTTTGGGTTTACAACTAGTCATGTCAGCCCGGGCTCCTTAACATATGGATGCTAGCGACACTATCATATACGTGAGCCAAAAGGCGCAAACGGTCCCGGGCAAAGGTAAGGCGACACCCGTGGGGATACCGTGCGTGAGGCCGCAAAGTGATATGAGGTGTTACAGGCTAGATCGATGTGTCATCGAGTCGGGGTCCTGACAGCGTTGGCATCAGAGCCGGACTGCCTGTAGGTTCTCCAAGCCAAACTGGTCGATGTCGAGTCTAGAAATTCTTTAGTTATATGTAGGGGAATTGTTTGTGGGTTGGAACGTAAGGCTCTTTTTACTCCTTTATCTTATGACATTCTGATCTGAGTCAGTCTATTCTTCCACCGGGGGTTAAGGAATTAGGATCTATTCTCTCTATCAGGATCACGTGTTACTAATCAGTAGTACATTATAGGTTTGATGGATACAAGCCTAGTTCAATTCTACTACTACATTATGTTGCTAGGATGGACTCAGAACTTGATATGATGATGTTGAGTGTGTATGAAATCCTTTGTCAAATGTCTCAAAATCCTTCTTGAGCATTTACAGCTATTATGCTGCCGAAATTTTGCTAGAAATTCTAATGCCTTTGCATTATGATTGTGCTTTCAGATGGCCACTCGCGACCTCAATCAAGTGGTTCGCCTGACTCGATGCCTAGATGTACCCGGCCATACTGCCATGTTGGTCAGGGTAATGACTGAGGCTGGATACCGTTGGTATCCTGAGCACATGGTCGAAGAGCAATTCCGAGACTTTAATCAAAGCCAGTATCTCTGCACTGTCAGGATATTTCCATCTTATCCTGGGTCCACCGAGCCCCTTCACTGCTCCTATGGACTCGGGGTTACTATTGAGATGGCTGTGCAGGACGCCGCCTACTCTATGATGACCATCATGCGAGTCAGGTCTGGCCTATTTCGGGACTCTGATTTCCGGTATATGCCAGGATCACTTCCGGGAGCACAAGGGTATCTCCAGGCTATCTATGCTGACCCCACTCAGGAGGATTCACGGACTCGCACCACTGCTGAGATGCTCGAGGATAAGGACCGTGAAAATCAGGCCTTGAGGTTAGAGCTCTTCAATACCCGTGCTGACCACTGGGCAACATTGACTCGGTTTGCACCGGCGGTGCAAGCTGGATATTCGGATATGCGCGATCTCTATCCTGTGAGATCTGCTCTGCCAGACGTGATGGGTTGGCGTGATATAGGAGGCATCACCCCACCTCGCGGTCCCCGCAGGCCACCGTCTGTTGGTCCAAGACCTCATCCTAGCCCCTATGGTCCACAAGCTCCGCGAGATCGTCTGTTTCCGGATGATCATGTTGAGCTTCCAGGCTATGGAGGTGACTTCTACGAGGACTACTACGGATCGGTCTGAGTTAGTGGTAGTATCACTAGTTCGTGTTAGCTGTGTCGTCTATCATCCTGCATGACTCGTGGGACATGACCTAGCTGTATCGCCTTCCGGAGGTGTAGAAAAATAATGTATAGGAGCTGGGAATGCCTCCGATGAGATGTAATCCTTTTTTTTACCGTAATAGTACTTTGTTTGGTCTTGTACTAAACCCTGTATGGTGTGTATGACGATGGAATAAAGAAGCAGTTTCTGTATCTACCATGTCATACGGATGGTAATCTTGCATTCCGAGTTATTCCTTACATTCTGTATCCTATGTCGGAATTTTATCATCCTGACTAAATCATTGTCTTGTTTACCTAGGATGGTCAACACGCGCACTAACCCTGCTCGTCAAGAGCAGGCCGAAGGCAGTGAAGTCAGGAATGCAAATCTGCCTCCTCCTCCTTCCCTAGCCGAGGTTATGATGGAAGCCGAAAGAAACAAGCGGGAGACCAACCGTTTGTTGGAGCGTATTGAACAGAACACAACACACCATCAGCGGACTAACGTGGTGTCACTCAGTGATTTTATCAAGTTACATCCACCCACGTTCCACCACTCCGTCGAGCCTCTCGACGCTGATGACTGGCTTCGCAGTATCTCCCACAAGCTGCGTTCCGCGTTAGTAGCTGAGGCTGACAAGGTCACCTTTGCTGCATATCATCTTGAAGGCCCCGCCAGTCTATGGTGGGAGATTTATGGAGCCATGCGCCCAGCGGGCCATGTCACTACTTGGGCTGAATTCAGCGAGGCTTTCCGTGAACATCACATTCCGGAGGGTCTCATGGATCGTAAACGTGAGGAATTTTGCAGTTTCACTCAGGGCCGACTCTCTGTGGATGCTTACAGCAGGGAGTTCGGTAACCTCGCACGATATGCAACTGAGGAAGTTTCTACTGATGCCAAGAAGCAAGCCAGGTTCCGTAAGGGACTTAGTCCTGAGCTTCGCCGCGACCTCCGTCTGCATGAGTGCACATCCTTTCAGAAACTTGTTAACAAGGCCATTAGTGCTGAGACTGGTCAGACTGACTATGACGCAACACGCAAGCATGGCCGTGACATGGGTTCCTCATCCGGTGCGGGTCCTCAGAAGCGCCGCGTGTGGGTGCCCAACACTGCCCTGCCACCTAGGTTCACACCGAGGCCATCCTTCCAGGCGCCTCGCCCCGTTCAACAGTCTGCACCAGCCAAGCCCTATGGGGGTCCAACCAACAATGCTCCTCCACGTACCAGTTCCGTGACTTGTTTCAAGTGTGGGGAATCTGGCCACTATATGCGTGAGTGTCCCCAGACCAACCCCAACCAATCTGCTAAAGCTGTTGGCCGTGGCAAGCCGACAGGGAAAGTGTTCCACGCCAAGCCGGCCACCGCTACACGTGGCCATGTCAACTATATCTCTGCCGAAGAAGCTCAAGAGGATCCCAACGTCGTTCTCGGTACGCTCCTTGTAAATTGCCACCCGGCATCTGTTCTTTTCGATACAGGAGCCTCTCATTCATTTATATCCGAGAACTATGCTCGTTTGCCTAACCTTGCATTCTGTGACATGCCATCCACTATGGAAATTTCTACTCCTGGTTCTAGATGGCAGACCTCCAGGGTAAGTTATGGAAATGAAATCCAAGTCGACAGACTTGTTTTCCTTGCATCTTTGATAGCTCTCAAATTTTTAGATATTAATATCATTTTGGGTATGGACTGGATGTCAGCTCATTATGCCAAAATTGGTTGCTTCTCTAGGACTGTTCAACTCACTCATCCTTCGGGGAAGATAGTCAATGTCTTGACCCGATTAGCCAATCGACAGTTATATTCTCTTAACGCCAGCCCTTTGCCAGACCTTGAGGACGTTCTGGTAGTCCGTGACTTCCCGGATGTCTTCCCAGAGGAATTGCCAGGTGTTCCACCCGACAAGGATGTTGAGTTCGTAATAGACCTCATTCCAGGAACCGTTCCGATTGCTAGAAGACCCTATAAGATGGCACCACTAGAACTAGCCGAGCTTAAGAAACAACTCAATGAGTCCTTGAAAAAGGGTTTCATCTGACCTAGTTCATCTCCGTGGGCTTGCCCCGTCCTCTTCGTCAAGAAGAAGGATGGTACGGACCGGATGGTTGTAGATTACCGACCTGTCAATTTGGTCACAATCAAGAACAAATATCCGCTCCCTAGGATCAACGACCTATATGATCAGCTCGCTGGATCCTCAGTCTTCTCCAAGATGGATTTGAGGTTGGGCTACCATCAAATCAAAATCAGAAACGGGGACATTCCTAAAACGGCCTTTGTTACTCGTTATGGCCAATACGAGTACACCGTCATGTCCTTCGGTTTAACCAACGCTCCAGCCACCATTTCTCAGTTAATGAACTCAATCTTCATGGAGTATTTGGATAAATTCGTCGTAGTTTATCTCGATGATATACTCATCTACTCCAAGAACGAGGAGGAACATGCCGAACATCTAAGGCTAGTGTTGAAGAAACTTCGAGAGCACCGCCTTTATGCCAAGTTTTCCAAGTGTGAATTCTGGTTGTCGGAAGTGACCTATCTGGGTCATGTAATATCTGGTAAAGGTATTGCTGTTAACCCTGAGCGAGTTCAAGCCGTCCTTAATTGGACTCCACCTGAATCGGTCAAGCAAGTTCGGAGTTTTCTAGGCTTAGCGAGCTATTGTCGTCGCTTTGTCGAGAACTTCTCCAAGGTTGCTAAACCTCTAACCGAACTCCTCAAGAAAGATAAAAAGTTTGAATGGACTCCACAATGTGAGCACAGCTTTCAGGAACTGAAAAGACGCCTGACTTCTGCTCCTGTACTGGTACCGCCAGACTTCTCCAAGGACTTTGTTATCTACTGCGACGCCTCGCGACAAGGACTAGGTTGCATTCTCATGCAAGATAGACATGTAATTGCTTACGCTTCACGGCAATTGCATCCACATGAGGAGAATTATCCTACTCATGATCTAGAGCTTGCAGCCGTAGTCTATGCACTTAAGACCTGGCGACATTACCTCCTCGGTAACCGTTGCAAAATATTCACTGATCACCAAAGTCTGAAGTACATTTTCACCCAACCGGATTTGAATCTCAGGCAAAGACGTTGGGTTGAGTTGATCACAGATTTCGACCTAGGAATAACTTACACCCCAGGGAAAGCCAATGTCATGGCTGATGCGCTAAGTCGTAAATCTTATTGTAACAACCTAATGTTACAACAAAGTCAACCGCTTCTCCATGAGGAATTTCGGAAGCTTAACCTTCACGTTGTTCCTCAAGGTTTTCTTTCCACCTTGGTGGCGAAACCTACCCTTATGGACCAGATCGTCAAGGCACAGAAGGTAGATCCGGGAATCTCCCGCATCAAGAGAAACATCAAGAAAGGAATTGCGAATTGTTTCTCCATTAATGATCAAGGGGTCGTATACTTCGGGAATCGACTAGTGGTTCCCAAAGTGCGAAACCTGAGGCGATTGATCCTTAAGGAGGCTCATGAATCTCCTCTCACCATTCATCCCGGTAGTACTAAGATGTATCAGGACCTACGCCAGAGGTTCTGGTGGACTAGGATGAAGAGAGAAATTGCTCAGTACATTGCTAATTGCGACGTCTGTCGTCGTGTAAAAGCAGAGCATCAACGGCCTGCTGGCACCCTTCAACCCTTAGCCATTCCTGAATGGAAATGGGATAAAATTGGTATGGATTTCATTACCGGTTTTCCCAGGACCAAGAGAGGGAATAATGCTATCTTCGTCGTTGTCGATCGTCTTTCCAAAGTAGCCCATTTCCTACCTGTTCGTGAGAGTATAACCGCTAGTCAATTGGCAGACTTATACATCTCCCGGATAGTGTCTCTCCATGGTGTTCCTTTGGAAATTAACTCGGATCGAGGAAGTATTTTCACCTCTCGATTTTGGGAAAGTTTCCAAAATGCTATGGGAACCCGTCTCTCCTTTAGCACCGCTTTCCACCCTCAGTCGAGTGGTCAGGTGGAACGTGTCAACCAGATTCTAGAAGACATGCTTCGAGCCTCTGTTATCTCATTCGAAATGGATTGGGAGAAGTGCCTTCCATTTGCCGAATTCGCTTACAACAACAGCTATCAATCTAGCTTGGGTAAAGCCCCTTTTGAAGTTCTCTATGGACGACGGTGTCGAACACCCCTTAACTGGTCAGAGACCGGGGAAAGACAATTCTTTGGCCCGGATATGATTCAGGAAGCAGAAGAACAAGTTCGCATCGTTCGTGAAAAGTTGAAAACAGCCCAATCTCGTCAAAAGAATCAATATGACCGGAAACATAAGGCTATGACTTTCGAGGTTGACGAGAAGGCTTACCTTCGGGTTACCCCTCTGAAGGGAACCCATTGTTTCGGTATCAAAGGCAAATTGGCTCCTCGTTACATTGGACCTTTTCGCATTCTCGCCAAACGAGGAGAAGTTGCCTACCAGTTGGAACTACCTCCGCACCTCTCCAGAGTCCACGATGTCTTCCACGTTTCTCAACTCAGGCGTTGCTTTTCGGATCCTATCCGTGGAGTGGACTACGAAACGCTTGATCTCCAAGATAATCTTACATATCGAGAGTACCCCATTCGTATCCTCGATCAGGCCGAGCGTACCACTCGACGTCATAATATCAAGTTTCTCAAAGTTCAATGGTCGCACCATTCTGTGGATGAAGCAACTTGGGAAAGGGAGGATCGTCTTCGACTTGAGTATCCCGCCTTCTTCCCGGAGGAACCCAAATCTCGGGACGAGATTCTTTTGAGTGGGGGTGAGTTGTCACACCCTAGCTAGTCATGCATTAGAGTGTTGCATCATGTTTATTCTTTCACCAGAAACCTGAAATGGGGATGACAGAACCCCCAGCCCCCTCTGAAACCAACTAGGGTTTACTAAAAACTTTTTCAATGAACCTGAAATGCCCTTCTAAAATGCCCATCATTTTTGTCTTGGTTCAGAACCTCTGCCAAAGGTGATGCACATTTTCCTAGGCCATCTTAGGGTTTTTGAATTAAATCATAAATATTTGAATTTGGGCATTTAAAATTATATAAAATATTTAAATGCTCAAATATCTCCAAACTAAAATGTTTCATGTTGGAAATAATCCAACTATGGACCAGGAGTAGTTT